>NC_092281.1:19014718-19089718 GCF_036320965.1 Panulirus ornatus | reverse complement strand
TTCTGGAGTAGATTAAGCCGTAGTTTACCTAATGCCATGGTTTACCTAACCCCTTTCGTTTACCTAGATGAGGTTTACCCCCACAACACAAGGGGTTTGCCGCAGAAGGGGCTGTTGATTTCTCATTTCTTCCTCGGAGGCGCGCCAGGGGTTCCCCATTAACTAATGACGCTCGTAATGGGCTGTAAATCAACGCTCAACTACCTATAGTACAAGGGAGAGGGGAGGGGAAATAGGGAGGGAGTGAGGGAGGGAGGGAGTGAGGGAGCCGTTTGTCTAGGGACCCGTTAGCCCTCCTTTCATTTGTATGTTCGACTGGTGTGTGTGTGTGTGTGTGTGTGTGTTTAGTGGATCTCTCTCTCTCTCTCTCTCTCTCTCTCTCTCTCTCTCTCTATATATATATATATATATATATATATATATATATATATATATATATATATATATATATATATATATATATGTATCCGTCTTATACAAGGACGGAGAGAGGAGCGAGTATGCCGTCTGTAGAGGATGAAAGGGCCTGGGAAACGAAGCCACTTGTTGTTTACTGATGATACAGCACTGGTGGCAGTTTCGTGTGAGAAACTGCATAAGTTGGTGACTTGAGTTTCAAAGTGTTTGTGAATAAATGTCAGGTTATTATGTAGGTTTAGCAGGTTTGTTGGGGGTGTAAATTTGAATGGACAAAAATAGGAGGAAGGGAAATGTGTCAGATACCTGCAAGTGGATACGACAGCGAATGGAATGATGGAAGCGGAAGTGAGTCACAGGATGGGTGAGGGGGTGAAGGTTCTGGGAGTGCTGAAGAATGTGTGGAGAGAGAGATCGTTATTTGGGAGGGCAAAAATGATATGTTAGAATCTCTAGTTATCCTTGCAATATGATATGGATGCAATGCATGTGCAATACATAAGACTATGCAGAGGAGATATATATATATATATATATATATATATATATATATATATATATATATATATATATATATATATATATATATATATATACTTTATTATCAGTTATTCATGATCTGTATATGCTTTTTTCTGTCGTTACTTAATGATGATGCTTCAGCATTAAAATACTCACTGTGGTTAACTTTTAATGACCCTTGATTACTCCCCCATTAACCCCCTTCCCCCTCACCTGGCCATGTTCGTCCCCTGTCGTTAACCTTGACCTCATTCTTCCGCAGGTAAGTTGTTGAGGGTCTTGTTCATGACCTCCCAGACGCCCCTCATGGCTACAGAGGTTCCGCAGGGTCGGTATGTTCTGAGGTCCCTCTCTGTTTGTGTTTTCCCCACTTCCAGTATGACAGGTTTCAGTTCAATCTCTAGATGACTTCAGGGAGTCATGTAGCAATACTTGTACATTAACCTGACGTGGTGAGTCACATGGCTTTATGATTTCTGTTGAATTTGTTAATGTAATTAGTTTTTTTTTTTTTTTGATATGTGATGTAGTTCTGAAAGAATTTAGGTGCCCACCTATGTTGTGAAGTTGTATATTCTATAGCTTAAGCGTTAGTTTATATGATAAATGTTTACAAGGTTTTGGAGGCAATGTTGATATGAGTCGTGGGAAATGTAATTTTGAAATTTATGTTTTCATTGGAATATATCCTTCCTTTTTTTCCATATATGTAATTTGTGATGGTAGAAATCAGTGTTTGTTGATTGACACGTGTGTACATATATACACTGAGTGTGTGTAAATGATTTACCTATATATATATATATATATATATATATATATATATATATATATATATATATATATATATAATATATATATATATATATATATATATATATATATATATATATATATATATATATATATGATACACGTTATTATACCCTGGTAATTACTTAAGCACAGGCAATCATTGATGTGTCTCCTACTGTCTGTCGTGCATCATTATTATAATGTTTTATATACAACGAAGAGGCTGCTGAAGTTGGCCTATTGGACCAACCTCTCCCTGACCTTCACCAGTAAGGCTGAGTCCATATCTCTCAGTCTTTCTGCTCTCCTCTCGTGTGTATTCCTCTCCCCCTACACCTCCCTCGCACATCCATGTATCATCCTCCCGTCTGTCCTTGCCACCTTACTCAATACTCCTCTGTATCTGTCTCTCTTATCTCTCTGTGGGCTCCTTCCTTCTTCTTCTTCTTCTTTTTCTTCTTCTTCTTCTTCTTCTTCTTCTCCCTTCCTATAGCTACAGCCTGGGTATGTTAGCTCTCCCCATTGTCTTCTGCTTCCCAGTGTCGGGTATAGCCCTCCTCCTCCTCATTGCTCACGTCTGCCTTACCTCCTCCTCCTCCTCCTCCTCTTGATACCCTTCGTGGAAGTGTTGTGTTTCCTAGCAACCTCGACCCCTCTTAATCTAGCTCTTGTCTCGTATCCTCAATCCCTCCTTCATTTCTCCCCTCCTGACTTCTCTTCGTCCCTCCGTCCACGTCTCCCGTCCCTTCTCCTTACCTCTTCATTTCCCCCCTCTTACTCCACTTTTCTCATCTCTCTCTCTCTCTCTCTCTCTCTCTCTCTCTCTCTCTCTCTCTCTCTCTCTCTCTCTCTCTCTCTCTCCCCTTTATCTTCTTCCTTCCCTCTCTCCTCCCCTCTCTCCTCTCCTCTCCTCCTCGTACTTTCCTCCGCCTCTCTCCTGTCCTCCCTTCCCTACTTTGTTCCATCCCGTCCTCCTCCTTCCCTCCCTCACCCCACCAGTCCACACGAGTAGGAGCAGCAGCCCCTTGCTCCCCCCATTCCCAACCTGCCTTCCTCCCTCCCCGGTAAAGCCGATTGTCTCCCTCCCTCCCTGCAAACTTTGCACCAGTTATGAGGGCAGGAAGCGACGACGGGCTGACACATTGATACAGTTACCACCTTACCTCGCCCAGCAGGCAATCACGGTGCCGCTTAAACAGTTGTCTGGTCTCGTGGGCTGACGGCGGGTCTGTCCCCGTGGGGCGGGTCTGTCCCCGCGGGGCGGGTCTGTCCCCGTGGGACGGGTCTGCCTCCGTGAGGCGGGTATGATGGGTCTGGCCCAGTGAGGTGGGTCTGGTGGTGTCTGGTTCCGTGAGGTGGGTCTTGTGGTGTCTGGCCCAGTGAGGTGGGTCTGGTGGTGTCTGGCCCAGTGAGGTGGGTCTGGTGGTGTCTGGCTCCGTGAGGGAGGTCTGGTGGTGTCTGGCCCAGTGAGGTGGGTCTGATGGGTCTGGCCCAGTGAGGTGGGTCTGGTTCCGTGAGGCGGGTCTGGCCCAGTGAGGTGGGTCTGGTGGGTTTGGCCAAGTAAGGTGGGTCTGGTGGTGTCTGGCTCCGTGAGACGGGTATGGTGGGTCTGGCTCTGTGAGGCATGTATGGTGGGTCTGACCCCACGGGGCGAGTCTGGTGGGTCTGGCCCCGTGGGGGAATTCCTTTTCTTTTTCTTACTATATCTTTCTTTTCTCCTCAATGCGCCACATTCAGCAGTGAATCATGTGAAGTTTGGAGGCGCCAATAGCCAAGGGAGGGAGAAAGGGGGTGGGGAGGAGGCCATAGAAGTAAGCTTGGGGAGAGAGAGAGAGAGAGGAGGGGCGGTGGTGGTTTTGGGGGGGAGACAATAGATGTAAACCCGGGGAGTTTCCGGAGATCGTGGGGGAGTGTGGGGAGGCTGTAATCGGCTTGTATCGGGACTGTGGACAAATCTCGCCCCTCCATTGTGTCTCGCTCCTGAACAGGTAATTAAGGGATTATGTGGGAGCGAATCACTCCCCTGATTGGTGGCTGGCCCTGAGAATCGCTTCCCTGATTGGGTGGCTGGTCCTGAGAATCGCTTCCCTGATTGGGTGGCTGGTCCTGAGAATCGCTTCCCTGATTGGTTGGCTGGTCCTGAGAATCGCTTCCCTGATTGGTTGGCTGGTCCTGAGAATCGCTTCTTTGATTGGTTGGCTGGCCCTAAGAATCGCTTCCCTGATTGGTGGCTGGTCCTGAGAATCGCTTCCCTAATTGGTGGCTGGTCCTGAGAATCGCTTCTTTGATTGGTTGGCTGGTCCTGAGAATCGCTTCCCTGATTAGTTGGCTGGTCCTGAGAATCGCTTCCCTAATTGGTGGCTGGTCCTGAGAATCGCTTCCCTGATTGGTTGGCTGGTCCTGAGAATCGCTTCTTTGATTGGTTGGCTGGCCCTAAGAATCGCTTCCCTGATTGGTGGTTGGCCCAGTGAATCACTTCCCTGATTGGTGGTTGGCCCAGTGAATCACTTCCCTGATTGGTGGTTGGCCCAGTGAATCACTTCCCTGATTGGTGGTTGGCCCAGTGAATCACTTCCCTGATTGGTGTTGGTCCCATGAGAATCACTTCCCTGATTGGTGGTTGGTCCTGAGAGTCGCTTCCCAGATTGGTTTCTAGTCCATGGAATCCTTCCCTAATTGGTGGGCGGGTCCGAAAATCGCTTCTTTGAATTGGGTTCGGCGGCCATGAGAATCGCCCTGATGGTGGGCTTGGTCCTGAGAATGTTCTTTGATTGGTTGTGGCCCTCGAGTATCAGCTCCTGATTGGTGGCTGGTCCTGAGAATCGCTTCCCTGATTGGTTGGCTGGTCCTGAGAATCGCTTCCCTAATTGGTGGCTGGTCCTGAGAATCGCTTCCCTGATTGGTTGGCTGGTCCTGAGAATCGCTTCCCTGATTGGTTGGCTGGTCCTGAGAATCGCTTCCCTAATTGGTGGCTGGTCCTGAGAATCGCTTCTTTGATTGGTTGGCTGGCCCTGAGAATCGCTTCCCTGACTGGTGGTTGGCCCAGTGAATCACTTCCCTGATTGGTTGGCTGGTCCTGAGAATCGCTTCCCTAATTGGGTGGCTGGCCCTGAGAATCGCTTCCCTGATTGGTGGTTGGCCCAGTGAATCACTTCCCTGATTGGTGGTTGGCCCTGAGAGTCACTTCCCTGATTGGTGGTTGGCCCTGAGAGTCACTTCCCTGATTGGTGGTTGGCCCTGAGAGTCACTTCCCTGATTGGTGGTTGGCCCTGAGAGTCACTTCCCTGATTGGTGGTTGGCCCTGAGAGTCACTTCCCTGATTGGTTTCTAGTCCATTGAATCACATCCCTAATTGGTGACGGGTCCAACAAATTACTTCCATAATTGGTAGTTACGCGGCGATCATGACGGCACGACCCTGTAGCACAAGGGGACGATCTTTGGGTATAAAAGGTCTGGTCTTGACCCTCAGAAGTTAGGTCAAAGGTCATACCGTCGTGTTAATGGCTTGTTACCGTTGTCTTCATATGGCTCGTACCGTTGTGCTCATGGTTCGTTCCACCGTGCTTAAGGCTCGTACCGTTGTGATCATGGTTCATTCCACCGTGCCCAAGGGACCGCACCGTTGTGCTCATGGTTCGTTCCATCGTGCCCAAGAGACCGCACCGTTGTGCTCATGGTTCGTTCCATCATACCCACGGGACCGCACCGTTGTGCTCATGGTTCGTTCCATCGTGCCCACGGGACCGCGCCGTTGTGTTCATGGTTCGTTCCATCATACCCACGGGACCGCACCGTTGAGCTCATGGTTCGTTCCATCGTGCCCAAGGGACCGCACCGTTGAGCTCATGGTTCGTTCCATCCGTGCCTAAGGGACCGCACCGTTGAGCTCATGGTTCGTTCCATCATACCCACGGGACCGCACCGTTGAGCTCATGGTTCGTTCCATCGTGCCCACGGGACCGCACCGTTGAGCTCATGGTTCGTTCCATCATACCCACGGGACCGCACCGTTGTGCTCATGGTTCGTTCCATCGTGCCCACGGGACCGCGCCGTTGTGCTCATGGTTCGTTCCATCGTGCCCACGGGACCGCACTGTTGTGCTCATGGTTCGTTCCACCGTGCCCAAGGGACCGCACCGTTGAACTCATGGTTCGTTCCACCGTGCTTAAGACTCGTACCGTTATGCTCATGGTTCGTTCCATCATACCCACGGGACCGCACCGTTGAGCTCATGGTTCGTTCCATCATACCCACGGGACCGCACTGTTGTGCTCATGGTTCGTTCCACCGTGCCCAAGGGACCGCACTGTTCTAATAAAGGACTGAATGTTATTGATGGCACGAAGCCTCTGGTTGATGTTAATACCCCATACTAAGCCCTCTTTGTGGTGCTGAGGACCCCCCCCCCCCCCCCCGCGCGCGCCCCTCTCCAGCCCCTCTCCAGCCCCTCCAGCCCCTCCAGCCCCCCCAAGCCCGAGTGGTGGAAAATTTTTTTTTTTTTTTCCTGCAGCAGGTAACGCCGTCGTAAACCACCATGTCTTCTGTTATCTGGCTTTTCCAGGAAGTCCCACGTCGCATTACTGTCCGTGGGCGGATAGCTTCGTCTTAGACCGTCAGATCTTAACTGATCTGGGTTTACCGGGTGATTCCCCCTCTAGTGTTACTGTCCTCCAGCAGGTCATGTCATCATAAGACCATCAGGTCTTTTCGTAATCTAGCTACCCCGGGGTACTTCGATGTAACATTTTCTGTCCTCCTGCAGGTGACCTTATCATAGACCATCGGGTCTTTTTCGTATCTAGCCGGGTACTTCGATGTAACATTTTCTGTCCTCCTGCAGGTGACCTTATCATAGACCATCGGGTCTTTTTCGTATCTAGCTTCCCCGGGTACTTCGATGTAACATTTTCTGTCCTCCTGCAGGTGACCTCGTCATAGACCATCACAGACGTCAGACAACCCATTTATAATCACACGTCCTCAGGTTTCCTCTTCCTTCCGGTAGCAGAAATACTCCCATGCCGCTAATCCCACTTAAGGACGGTAAATCCCGACCCCACACGCACCAGCAGGAATCCTCACTCCCACCTCTGACTACTGTCTGTAACCCAGCACGAAACCTGAGCTTTATTTTAGACGTAATCCTACATTTCAGAACGATAAATCCAAACCATTTCCAACGGTTAATCCCCCTCGCCCCGACCGGTAATCCCGGTTCTCTCGAGCGGGTAATCTCACTCTAGCGTCAGAGGGGCGTGACCTTGAGGGCACCGTCCCTCCCCTCCCTCCCTCGGAAGCTGTTTATTAAGGAAACTCCGGAACCGGGAAACTTGTGCCCTTCACTGGGATTGAAACGCGCCCCTTCCTTCCCTCTCCCTTACCCCTTTCCACGGTTTATAACCGCCCCCTCCCCCACCCATCCCCCCCCAACGTCCCTCTCCCATCCCACCTGGTCTCTCTCTCTCTCTCTCTCTCTCTCTCTCTCTCTCTCTCTCTCTCTCTCTCTCTCTCTCTCTCTCTCTCTCTCCTGCGTCTGAGCACCCCACACCCCACCTCCGATCCCCACATTACCCCATCCCTCCCTCTATACTCGTCTCCTCCCCATACCTCCTTCATTTCCAATCCCTCACTCCTCCCCCTCTCTCCATCTTGATAGTCCATCCTCCTCTGTAGTCCATCAGCCTCGCCCCTGCTGAGCCCCCCACCCGAGTCCTACAGCCTCTTTGCCTCCGTCTGGCCTGGAACGCCTCCTGGGTACTCGAAACATCCCCCTCTTTTTTTTCAGCACTTCACTTCAATTTTCAGCACTTCGGACCCCATCTTCGGCACTCGCGTCGTCCCATCTTCGGCACTTCAACGTCCCTCTTCGGCACTTAAGACCCATCTAGGAAGTTTAGATCCCATCTTTCCATACCCAATCCCATCATCTTCGTTTCATTCCCACCTTTTTTTTTTGCTAGACTTTGAAGTTCCCGTGTACAACCATACATCATGTACCTCGACACAGAAGCACACCTTTCTTTCAGCCCTTTATTGTGGCACAGAAGAGGTCTCTATTTCCAGCGTAGAATTGATTGATGATGTATCAAGTTGTTATGTCTTCCGATCCTCTTGTGTCTCTGTCTTTCTGTCGAGAGATCGGATCCTCTCCTTTGGCACGGGATGCCACTCATTTTAGTGTCCTCTCCTCTTTCAGTCTTTCTTCCACAGGTCCCGGTGACTCTAAACTCTCTCTCTCTCTCTCTCTCTCTCTCTCTCTCTCTCTCTCTCTCTCTCTCTCTCTCTCTCTCTCTCTGTCTCTCTCTCTCTCTCTCTCTCTCTCTCTCTCTCTCTCTATATATATATATATATATATATATATATATATATATATATATATATATATATATAGAGAGAGAGAGAGAGAGAGAGAGAGAGAGAGTAGGCGAATTTAATTCCCCTTTTGTAAATGCCTCCCCTTCGATTAGCGTCCTCTCCTCTCCCTCAAGTGAGAGGCGTAAGTGAGTGTGCTTACTGAACTTCAAAAGACCGGTGAAAAGTACCTTCTCGTTAGCAGTGGTTTAACCAACCATCCCCCCCTCCCCCTCCTTAACCTCCCGACCCTTCCCCTTCCCTCCCCCCACACCTGCCGGCCATTAGCTAGAGGGTGGGGGGTGGGGGTAGGGGGGTAGTACTGCTGCTCATCAACCAAGATTTGCCCCCTGAATGCTGACACCCCCTCCCCCCCTCCCTCCTCCTCCTCCTCCTCTCAATCCCTACATCTCGCCCCCTCTCTCTCTCTCTCCCCCACCTCTCTTCCCCCCACCCCCACCCCTAGCCAAGGGCTATTAACATGCTAAACCCGCTCCGATGGAAGATGGGAGAGGGGAGACGACGAGAGGGATCATGGCAGAGAGAGAGAGAGAGAGAGAGAGAATTTTTCTTCATGTACCTATAGTATGCACCCCTACTCCTGTTGCACCTTCTCCCATACTCTCTCTCTCTCTCTCTCTCTCTCTCTCTCTCTCTCTCTCTCTCTCTCTCTCTCTCTCTCTCTCTCTCTCTCTCTCTCTCTCTCTCTCTCTCTCTCTCTCTCTCTCTCTACTCCACAACGTCTTATCTAATTATCCCTCTTCTGCCCCTCACCTTATGCTCCACTCGCCGTTGTATTTCGTCTCTACGCTACCTCTGTTATTCACCTCTCTCTCTCTCTCTCTCTCTCTCTCTCTCTCTCTCTCTCTCTCTCTCTCTCTCTCTCTCTCTCTCTCTCTCTCTCTCGCTCAATACAACCGCCAAACCACCGTCGTCCAACTTTACACGACGATGTTGTGCCTAATTAGCAATAATATCCGACGAGACTTTTAAATTGGCTTCTTAATAAAGTGGTTTCGGGTTGCGAAAGTTTGGACGCGGCTGCCAGGCGCACGAGGATCCATCTCATCCCCTCCTCCTGGCTGCCGAAAGTGGGGGGGTTAATGAGGGCTTGGGTGATCGTACTACCGCTTATCTGTCGCTGTAGTGTGTGTGTCTGGTGTGTCAGTCAGCGATGCTTGACGCACGCAAGACTGATTTAGAGCTAAAGGGACTTTTGAATAAAAAAAAAAAGTTAATATTTACGGGAATAATTAGCGTTATTTATTGTATATATTTATCTGTAAACTGAGCTGATCAGTTGAATGCTCTTTCATCTTAGGTTTTGGACAGTTGGAGTGATCCATCGTCTTCCCTCACCTTGTCTGTTTCAGACGACTGTTTACCGTCTCTTTGTCTGTTACGTCTTCGGTCGACACAGACTCCGGTAACTCTGGGTCATAACAGACCGTTAGTTATCAAGATGCAGGCGATTCAGTAGTTGCTGATTGTTACGAGAATATGATGGTGTATCTGTGTTTAACTGTCAATATCAATTAAGTGATTTTTCAGCTTACTACAACTTCAAGACGATTAATTTTGATTGTAAAACAAAATTTGGTAATTTTTAGTTACTGTGAATATTCCTTGTGGTAAACTAAAAATCCTATGTGGTAAACTTTGAATATCTCATGTGGTAAACTTTAAATATCTCATGTGGTAAATTATAAACACCCCGTGTGGTAAATTGTAAACATCCCCTGTGGTAAACCGTTTATATCCCTTGTGGTAAATTGTAAATATCCCATGCAGGAAACTATAAATACCCCGTGTGGTAAATTGTAAATATCCCCTGTGGTAAACCGTATATATATATCCCGTGTAGTAAACTGTAAACATTCGTGTGGTAAACTGTAAATATCTCGTGTGGTAAACTGTAAATATCTCGTGTGGTAAATCGTAAACATCTCGTGTGGTAAACTGTAAACATCCCATGTGGTGAACCGTATATATATATCCCGTGTGGTAAACTGTAAACATCTCGTGTGGTAAACTGTAAACATCTCGTGTGGTAAACTGTAAACATCCCATGTGGTAAACCGTATATATATATCCCGTGTGGTAAACTGTAAACATCTCGTGTGGTAAACTGTAAATATCTCGGTGTAGTAAAACGTAAACATTGATGTAAATTTTTGCCGTTGCGTGTGGTGGTGAGCATCGTCAGATGAGTTCAAGAGTCTAAGTTCGAATGTCTCACAAAGTTCAAGTGTCTCGCTAAGTTCGAATGTCTCTTACTTCGAATGTCTCACTAAGTTTAAGTATCTCGCTAAGTTCAAGTGTCTCTAAGTACGAGTGTCTCTCTTTAAGTTCGAATGTCTTTCTAAGTTCGAATGTCTCACGAAGTTGAAGTATCTCACTAAGTTCGAGTGTCTTCGGAAGTTCAGGTGGTAAACCAAGTCAACTCCAGGCGTGTACAGCCAGCCAGCCAGCTGGCAGGCAGGCAGGTGTTCTCCTCGTCAGTGTTCTGCAAGGGAAGGGGGGAGGGAACTTGTTCTGCAGGGTGGGGAACTTGTTCTGCAGGGTGGGGAACTTGTTCTGCAGGGTGGGGAACCTGTTCTGCAGGGTGGGGAACCTGTTCTGCAGGGTGGAGAACTTGTTCTGCAGGGTGGGGAACTTGTTCTGCAGGGTGAGACTTGTTCTGCTAGGGGGGAACTTGTTCTGCTAGGGGGAACTTGTTCTGCTAGGGAAGAACTTGTTCTGCTAGGGGGGAACTTGTTCTGCAGGGGTGGAGAACTTGTTCTGCAGGGTGGAGAACTTGTTCTGCAGGGTGGGGAACTTGTTCTGCAGGGTGGAGAACTTGTTCTGCAGGGTGGGGAACTTGTTCTGCAGGGTGGGGAACTTGTTCTGCAGGGTGGAGAACTTGTTCTGCAGGGTGGGGAACTTGTTCTGCAGGGTGGGGAACTTGTTCTGCAGGGTGGAGAACTTGTTCTGCAGGGTGGGGAACTTGTTCTGCAGGGTGGGGAACTTGTTCTGCAGGGTGGGGAACTTGTTCTGCAGGGTGGAGAACTTGTTCTGCAGGGTGGGGAACTTGTTCTGCAGGGTGGGGAACTTGTTCTGCAGGGTGGGGAACTTGTTCTGCAGGGTGGAGAACTTGTTCTGCAGGGTGGGGAACTTGTTCTGCAGGGTTGGGGAACTTGTTCTGCAGGGTGAGACTTGTTCTGCTAGGGAGGAACTTGTTCTGCTAGGGGAACTTGTTCTGCTAGGGAAGAACTTGTTCTGCTAGGGGGAACTTGTTCTGCAGGGGTGGAGAACTTGTTCTGCAGGGTGGAGAACTTGTTCTGCAGGGTGGAGAACTTGTTCTGCAGGGTGGGGAACTTGTTCTGCAGGGTGGGGAACTTGTTCTGCAGGGTGGAGAACTTGTTCTGCAGGGTGGGGAACTTGTTCTGCAGGGTTGGGGAACTTGTTCTGCAGGGTGGGGAACTTGTTCTCCAGGGTGGGGAACTTGTTCTCCAGGGTGGGGAACTTGTTCTACAGGGTGGGAACTTGTTCTGCAGGGTGGAGAACTTGTTCTGCAGGGTGGAGAACTTGTTCTGCAGGGTGGGGAACTTGTTCTGCAGGGTGGGGAACTTGTTCTGCAGGGTGGAGAACTTGTTCTGCAGGGTGGGGAACTTGTTCTGCAGGGTGGGGAACTTGTTCTGCAGAGTGGGGAACTTGTTCTGCAGGGTGGGGAACTTGTTCTGCAGGGTGGAGAACTTGTTCTGCAGGGTGGGGAACTTGTTCTGCAGGGTGGGGAACTTGTTCTGCAGGGGTGGAGAACTTGTTCTGCAGGGGTGGAGAACTTGTTTTGCAGGGTGGGGAACTTGTTCTGCAGGGTGGGGAACTTGTTCTGCAGGGTGGGGAACTTGTTCTGCAGGGGTGGAGAACTTGTTTTGCAGGGTGGGGAACTTGTTCTGCAGGGTGAGGGATCTTGTTCTGCTTTGGTGGGGTAGGGGAGGAACTTGATCAAAGTCCATGATAGATGGTATGGTCAGCATTGTTGATTTTCCTTTGACTCCCATCACTTTGATGTTCACCTTACACACACACACACACACACACACACACACACACACACACACACACACACACACCACGCTGTAGATATGTAGATGATCACAAGTAGATGATAATTGTATAAATAGTTCATTGTTTTTCTTTTTCAATTTCGCAAGATGTTCAGGCAATAAGGTCAAGGTAAGTCAGGTCGTTTTCTGAATGGTTATACACGAAACCAAGTCGTTTGAAAGTGGTGAATGAGGTTTCGAAACCATGAGATGGAGGAAGGTTGGTTTAGAAACCACGAGACTGAGACAGGTTGGTTTAGAAACCATGAGTTCGAGGCAGGTCGGTTTAGAAACCATGAGTTCGAGGCAGGTCGGTTTAGAAACCACGAGACAGAGGCAGGTCGGTTTAGAAACCACGAGACAGAGGCAGGTCGGTTTAGAAACCACGATACAGAGGCAGGTCGGTTTAGAAACCACGAGTCCAAGGCAGGTCGGTTTAGAAACCACGAGTCCTAGGCAGGTCGGTTTAGAAACCATGAGACTTAGGCAGGTCGGTTTAGAAACCACGAGACCTAGGCAGGTCGGTTTAGAAACCACGAGACCGAGGCAGGTCGATTTAGGAACCATGAGACTGAAACAGGTCAGTTTAGAAACCATGAGAATGAGGCAGGTCTGTTTAGAAACCATGAGACTGACAGGTCGGTATAGAAACCAGGGGACTGGGACAGATTGGTATAGATACCAGGAGATTGAGACCGGCTGATTTAGAAACCACGTAATTAAGGCAGTTATAAGTTATAGATAAATTAGGTCATATTTATCCCTTCACGACAGGTCGTACAGTTTCGCTCAATGGGTCGTTCCTCTTATGCACAGGGGGTCGTACCCTTGTGGTCAGTGGTGATACCGTCTTGCTCAAGGGTCGTACCGCTGTGCTCAATGGTCATACCATCGTGCTAAGGGGTCGTACCACTGTGTTCAAGGGTCATACCGCCATGGTCGAGGGTCGTCCCTTTGTGTTAAAAGGTTGATGTCGTAATGCTTAAGGGTCGTACACCATCAAGGGTCGTACACCATCAAGGGTCGTACACCATTAAGGGTCGTACACCATCAAGGGTCGTACACCATGGTCCAAGCTGGGCACAGTTGTTCAGCACAGCACAGTAGTTACGTAAGACGTGACTCATTACGACGGGTTACTACCCTCGTTAGGTTAAGTAAACCAGGTTGTTAGGGCAAGCCAACTGCATGGTAAGTCAGTGGGTAACAAGGACCTCAGTGGCGCGCCGAGTGGGTAACAGCGACCTAAGAAATTGCTTTGGGGAGCTTGAGAGAGAGAGAGAGAGAGAGAGAGAGAGAGAGAGAGAGAGAGAGAGAGAGAGAGAGAGAGAGAGAGAGAGAGTTGGCTATGTGTGTGGGTTAGGCCCAAGCGTAGGCGGGTTGCGACGTGGCGGGACATGGAGGAGGTGGGGCGGTGGGCGGCGTCAGTGGGCGGGACAAAGCCAAGGGCCGCCCAACTTTATGGCCTGAGGGACAGATCTGAGCCGCCCGTAAAGCTAACAGATGGGCGGCTGCCGGAGGGAGGGCAGGCTGGGAGGGGAGTGGGAGTCCAGTGGAGTGGGGAGGGGAGAGAAGCGAGGGGAGGAGGAGGAGGAGGAGGGGCGGTGGGGGAGTCATCCTGAGAAGGGGAAGAAGGGGACGACGACGAGGTGTTCATTTAAGTGTCCCCTCATAATGAGGTCCTATACTCTCCCTCATGATGAGGTTCCTTAGCCTCCCTCATGCAAGGCCTGCCTGATCCTTCCTCCTCATACTCCCCACACGGAGCTCCTGGTCTCCCCTGGCCGTGGCTCCTCCCCCGGGGAGACAAAGTCCAGCAAGAGGGTGCACGAAGGCCTCAAAAATTTCAGAGAGAAAAATCTCTACGTTTTATGTACATTGTTCGTTCCTTTAGCATTAGTGCGTCCGTTCGTGCTCAGCTGTGAACTATTTTTTCGGTTCCTTTAGCCTTCTCTACGTCTAAAGGGAATGGCGTCATAATCTGTGGGGTTATCCACAATGATCTGACCTTCGTGAATTGGCGAGCCAGTGGCTGTCTCTGCCACGAGGTGTACAGCAGGGTAGCTAAGGTGGGAGGTTGTCGACGTGAGTGCTGGGAGTGACGTGGAGCTGGTACAGGCGAGGTCACACCTCTCCCAGGGTTGGTTGAGGTAGGCGTCCAGGTCACACCTCCAGGGTTGAGGTAGGCGTCCAGGTCACACCTCCCAGGACTGGGCCAGGCTGGGGAGGGGAGATGGTCACTCGAGGTCACCTCCCGGAGTCGTGTGCCACTCGAGGTGTTCTTCCTCTGCCATTCTCCCCCTCCCTCCCTCTCTCTCTCTCTCCCTCTCCTTCCCTCATCTCGACCCGCCCCCCCCCCCTTCACCCACCCCTCTCCTCTCCTCTTCTCCCCTCCTCTACTCCTGCACCTTCCCCCTTCCCCCCTCATGCCACTGTGTTCCAGAACCCCAGAAAAAAATTAATTTCTTACAAGTTCAGATTTTCTGGACACCCGTCTTTCCTAGTGCCTCTCCCTTTCCTCCTACCACCACCTCTGCCTATCTCTCTCTCACCCTTCTCCCCCAGTGTCACCTCAGCTCCTCCCTTCACGTCTTTCTCCCCCCTCGCCGCCCTGCCCTCCCCCTAGGGGTCTAGTACTGGGGCTAACGAGGCCAATGATTGTCACGTCAGTCAGTTTCACCCTCCTCCCACACCACCTACCTCCTCCCACACCACCCATCTCCTCCCACACCACCCACCTCCTCCCTTTAACCCCCTTCCTCCCCCCAGTACCTCCCCCCCTTACCACATCTTCCCCCACCCTCCCCCTTTTCCTCTCGAGACAGAGGTCACACTTACGAACAGAAGAGCAGCGTGCGTCTTGTTTAAGCGCAATTCATGTCGAGATCTCTGATGTAGATTTTATTTATCATTACAATGTTTTGTCGAGAATTTTCCAAATAACTACAGTTTTTCTCTTAGTTTCATATATATATATATATATATATATATATATATATATATATATATATATATATATATATATATATGTGTGTGTATATTGGAAAGGATCACAGGGAAATGAAACACGATAAGTTCCCAAGTGCGCTTTCGTGTAATAATCAGATCATCAGTGGAGATACAAGAAAGAAATATAACAGTCAGTTGATATACAACGAGGAGATATCTGTATACGTATGCAATCATATACATCCATCGAGCATTACATATAGACACACACACACACACACACACACACACACACCTGACACATAAGTGAGCCAGATGACCCATCATGTGGGCGGCGGCAGGTGTGTGGGGATAATGACAGGCCAGATATCTGACGTAAAGGTCATGTGTGTATGCTCGTGGTCCCGAGGTGCCTAATACGCCGGGAGTGTGTGTGTGTGTGGGTCGTACCAGGCGTGGATAACAGCTTGAATATCCGGGACGAGTAGGCGTGTGTGTGTGTGTGTGAGGTGTGTGTGTGTGTGTGTGTGTGTGTGGGAGGTGTGTGTGTGTGTGTGTGTGTGGGAGGTGTGTGTGTGTGTGTGTGTGGGAGGTGTGTGTGTGTGTGTGTGTGTGGGAGGTGTGTGTGTGTGTGTGTGTGTGTGTGTGTGTGTGTGTAATGACCTGCTCGTAAGGTAAGGGTGGGAGATCGCTCATATCTCTTGATTGAGGGGGGAAGTTTCTTCTCTCATTAATTACATTGAATTAGTTTTTTCTTTTTTTTAAAAAAGCAGCGAGGTTGTGTGGGTGTTTGTGTGTGTGTGTGTGTGTGTGTGTGTGTGGCATGTAAATGGTTTTGATTGTTTCGTGTGGCTTGAGCGGCGAATTGATTGTTAACGCCTACACACAGCCTCTGGGCGGTGGTGGTGCCAGAGAGAATACGAAATGCAGAAAAAAGAAAGGTCCAGCGACTATGGCTTTAGGGATCGAGTTACAAGTACACATGACATGGTACTCGAAGTGCTTACAAGGTACAGGACAAGAGTGAATGAGAGGTATTCAACAGGGAACTTTAGTAAGTGACTTGTTCCGCAAAGGTATTATGTAGAAAAGTATATGATGAATAAACCTCTTTACGATAAGCAAAGTTTGGATACTTTTCAAGTTATCTCGGAAGAACTTTTGTTATGGATGGTAGTTCTTTGTTGGTGATGTCCTATTGGGAATTGTCTGTGACTTCTCCTTGTGGCAAAGTGGGTTTAGATATGGTCTGTTGTTGTATCAACGAGAGGGGCAAACTCGCATGGCTATTTGCAGGCCAGTCTTGAGTTGGGGGCAAGAGGAACTTGCAAGATGTCTTGCACGAAATCATGAGGAACTTGCAAGATGTCTTGCACGAAATCATGAGGAACTTGCAAGATGTCTTGCACGAAATCATGAGGAACTTCAAGATGTCTTGCACGAAATCATGAGCAACTTCAAGATGTCTGCTACTGGTACATCTCGCACGAGATCATGGTGATAGATGGATCCGCTATTGTTATCACTTCATCTTGTTCATTGTGTTCGAGATATCTTTGAACGACTTAGGTTTAAGCTTAATGCTACTTGCAAGTTATATATAGTCCCAGACCTCCCCGAAGACCCAGTTATGTGAGGCAATTCAGAGAATCTGAAATCTTTCCTCCATCAGGAATAATGCTGTTGTATTTTTGTCGCTTCCAAGAATGTGTGTGTGTGTGTGTGTGTGTGTGTGTGTGTGTGTGGGCGTGCGTGCATGATATTAAGTGTTTGCGTGCGTTTTGGCGTGTTTGCGTGCGTTGGTGGCGTGTTTGCGTGCGTTGGTGGCGTGTTTGCGTGCGTTGGTGGCGTGTTTGCGTGCGTTGGTGGCGTATTTGTCTGCTGGGCTGTGGCATACACGCAGATCCTCCGGGCATTTGTGTGTGTGTGTGTGTGTGTGGGAAACGCGAGCAATCCATCGTTGTGACGTGTATTTGCCACACACGTATGGCGCTGGACCACCACATCCTCCCAGAACACATCTGCTAAGCGGACGAGTTCAGATATAAACTAACGCTTAAGATTTTTTGGTAAGAGATGCCGCTTAAAAAAGGGGGCTGAAAAAGGGGCACTTGACGTTCGCTGCTAGTAATATTCGGTGACATGAGCGATCGCCAGTATGTTTATGTACTGTCAACAGCGCAGGGAGAAGGAGGAGGAGGGGGATGTAAACACGGGTGACGTCATGGAGAGTGTGACGTCCTGAGAGCATGACGTCACCAGCGTGAATATAGGGTACACTATAACGTGACGTCACAAAGCCTCGCCGTGACAAGATAATAATTGACAGTCTCGCGACGCGTTGGTGTCAGGGGGGGATGGATGGTGGTGCTGGGGGTCAGTCGTGGAGGAGGAGGAGGAGGGAAGGAGGAGGAGGGAGAGGAGGGAGTGATGGATAACTAGATGGCGAGGGAGGAGGAGAGGGGAGGGGAGGGGGGGAGGATCATTGGTCATTTGGCGGCAGGACAAAGGAGGTTAAAAATGACCAACACAGACGCCATTTGGTGTCTCCCCCTGATTGCTCGAGTCTCTCTCTCTCTCTCTCTCTCTCTCTCTCTCTCTCTCTCTCTCTCTCTCTCTCTCTCTCTCTCTCTCACGTGCTTCCAGTAACCGCATTTCCTTTCTTATATTCTTATCTTTTATTCATACACTTCACCATTTTCTTTTTTTTTTTCTTATCATACTACTCCGTGCTCATGTCTTGGTCACTTATTGTCATATATATACTAAGTCACGTTGCCATATAAACGCCTTTGTCCCACGTTGCCATTTAAACGCCTTTGCCCCACGTTGCCATATGAACGTCTTTGTCCCACGTTCTATATAAACGCCTTTGTCCCACATTGCCCTACACGAGGCACTGCCATACAACCTCATTCATTCTCGACTCTCATACACCATCATACATTCATAATACATCTTTCCCATACTGTGGGAAATGCATTTACTCTTCATTCGTATCGTATATTATGACACACCTCCCATACGTCTATACAATATAGTCAAAACCCGCTGTATTACTGTATCATAGAGGGTCATACGTTTGACCATACTAAAGGATAACTCAGACGTCATCAGTGGTCACACATATATGTATATCAACTGACTGTTATATTTTCTCTCTTGTGTCTCCCCTGATGATGTGATTATTACACGAAAGTGCACTTGGGAACTTTTCGTGTTTCATTTTCCCCGTGGACTCATAGGAATATATATATATATATATATATATATATATATATATATATATATATATATATATATATATATATATATATATATATATGACAGAGTTGATAGAGATGCTCTGTGGAAGGTATTAAGAATATATGGTGTGGGAGGCAAGTTGTTAGAAGCAGTGAAAAGTTTTTATCGAGGATGTAAGGCATGTGTACGTGTAGGAAGAGAGGAAAGTGATTGGTTCTCAGTGAATGTAGGTTTGCGGCAGGGGTGTGTGATGTCTCCATGGTTGTTTAATTTGTTTATGGATGGGGTTGTTAGGGAGGTAAATGCAAGAGTCCTGGAAAGAGGGGCAAGTATGAAGTCTGTTGGGGATGAGAGAGCTTGGGAAGTGAGTCAGTTGTTGTTCGCTGATGATACAGCGCTGGTGGCTGATTCATGTGAGAAACTGCAGAAGCTGGTGACTGAGTTTGGTAAAGTGTGTGGAAGAAGAAAGTTAAGAGTAAATGTGAATAAGAGCAAGGTTATTAGGTACAGTAGGGTTGAGGGTCAAGTCAATTGGGAGGTGAGTTTGAATGGAGAAAAACTGGAGGAAGTGAAGTGTTTTAGATATCTGGGAGTGGATCTGTCAGCGGATGGAACCATGGAAGCGGAAGTGGATCATAGGGTGGGGGAGGGGGCGAAAATTTTGGGAGCCTTGAAAAATGTGTGGAAGTCGAGAACATTATCTCGGAAAGCAAAAATGGGTATGTTTGAAGGAATAGTGGTTCCAACAATGCTGTATGGTTGCGAGGCGTGGGCTATGGATAGAGTTGTGCGGAGGAGGATGGATGTGCTGGAAATGAGATGTTTGAGGACAATGTGTGGTGTGAGGTGGTTTGATCGAGTAAGTAACGTAAGGGTAAGAGAGATGTGTGGAAATAAAAAGAGCGTGGTTGAGAGAGCAGAAGAGGGTGTTTTGAAATGGTTTGGGCACATGGAGAGAATGAGTGAGGAAAGATTGACCAAGAGGATATATGTGTCGGAGGTGGAGGGAACGAGGAGAAGAGGGAGACCAAATTGGAGGTGGAAAGATGGAGTGAAAAAGATTTTGTGTGATCGGGGCCTGAACATGCAGGAGGGTGAAAGGAGGGCAAGGAATAGAGTGAAATGGAGCGATGTGGTATACAGGGGTTGACGTGCTGTCAGTGGATTGAATCAAGGCATGTGAAGCGTCTGGGGTAAACCATGGAAAGCTGTGTAGGTATGTATATTTGCGTGTGTGGACGTGTGTATGTACATGTGTATGGGGGGGGGGGGGCATTTCTTTCGTCTGTTTCCTTGCGCTACCTCGCAAACGCGGGAGACAGCGACAAAGTATAAAAAAAAAAAAAAAAAAAAAATATATATATATATATTCAGGGTCGTCAGGAAATCAATATACCGGGATTTCGTCAGGTCTTTAGAACTGTTTATGTGGAGGAGGGAAGACGATAAGGGGAAACAAGGGGCGGGGAAAATAAATGGGAGGATGAGGGGTTAATAGAGAATGGTGGAGTGGAGAAGGGATTATGGGAAATATATAGAGTGAATGTAAAGAGGGAGGGTAGGCCAAGAGATGTGGCACGGGTGAGGGAAGAGGCCCAGAGAAGCAGGTTTTCGGTGAGATATCCTACGGAGGAAGGTAGCTGTGTGTGTGGTGGTGGGGGAGGGGAAGGAACTTCGTAGGTTGGACGAACACCTCGAGTTTAGCTGGCAGGGAGGGTCGCTGGCGAGCCTGGTGGTATGGGTAGGCGCACCTGGAGGTGGTTGCCAGAGAAGATGATGGCTGACGAGGCTGCTGGGTGGGTGGGTGACCGACCGTCGTAAATTAAATGGGCATGGACGCCTCGACGCTGCCCAAATTGTGTGTGTGTGTGTGTGTGTGTGAACCACCATACTGTTTGGTGCGCCTGGACGCGTGAACTGTTGTCGTGAGCTTCCTTGGTTGAATGAGACTCTCTCTCTCTCTCTCTCTCTCTCTCTCTCTCTCTCTCTCTCTCTCTCTCTCTCTCTCTCTCTCTCTCTCATGGCCCAGCTGGTATGGTCGTTATTGTCCAGCTGGTATGGTCCTTATTCTTAACCGAAAGAGGAAACAGAGGATCTCTTCCGCCAGGTGTTTAGTGTTTCTCTGAAGAGCCTTTAGCTTATAGGCCTCCAGTACATCAAACATACCAAAGACGTGAGATCAAGTGCTTTTGGAGAACGTGTTAAGGGTTTTCGATGCCACGGAACGTATTCACAAGGTGTTGAAAACAACTATAAGGGACTCCCGATCCCTTTCATTCACTTTAGTACTTTTACTTCTTGCACATCAGGTGATTCTGTCACCCGGGTCACAGTCTTAACTTCCCGGGGGCCTCGTTTAAACAAGAACTTTTTCATAACTTTTTTTTTTCAAAGGGGGTTTCCTCAACTTCCAGAAGTATTTAAGGGTCTTGGTTTAGTTTCAGATGCTTTTTGTTTGCTGTTGTCTTGTATATGTTTAAAAGTGACTGGTGGCGTATGAGAATGGGATTGATTTCCGTCATTTCTAAAGATGTTATGAGGAGGGCTTGCCTGTGAAGCTTCCCACCTGTGAGTCATCCCAGCTGGTTCAGAGGGCTTGCGAGCTCTCCCACCTGGCCACTTGTGTAACCCTCCACGCACCGTCTTGTGCCCTTGCCACCCTGCAGTTGGTGGAAGTTGGGGGGAGGGGTGATGTATACCCACCTCTCCTTCGTCTTCCACCAGCTGTTGTGAGTCAGGGATGCAAGGTAGCCCCATTTTAGAACCAGCTGTGGGTGATGGTACCAGAGTGGGTCGTCAGAAGTTGCGACGGGTGGTAGACAGTGGTTAGATAATGGTGTTAGGTAGATTGTCAGGTCCAGGTAGGATATAGGCGTTGGCCAGGTGGTGTTACCCCCCCTTTACTTGGCCAGCCGGGCGTGTATGCGGGTCAAGGAACCTAGAATACCTGGCCATTGACAGCCTGGATCAATGAAGTGTAATCTCGGAGATGACCACGACGGCCCCCCCCCTCCCCCCCCCCCCTTTTCCTCCGACCAGGCTCGCCCTGGCACTTCCTGATGACCTGAACACACCCGCTTCTACTTCATGACCTGACCACCCGCTACTACTTGGTGACCTGACCACCCTCCACTACCTAGTGAACTGACCACCCGCTACCACCTGGTGACCTGACCACCCTCCACTACCTGGTGACTTGCCCATCCGCCACTACATCGTGACCTGACCCCCCGCTACTTCTTCATAACCTGACCCCCTGACACTTGCCTTACGACCTGACCACCGTATGCTTCTTCCCTCTACCACCAGGTGGCTTGTTAAGGTGTCCATTTCTCTCGTGAAAATGATGCATGTTTCTCAAATCCGAGAAGGTGAGGTTGAAGCTAGGCTGGTGACCCCCAGTGACTCGTGTTTTCAAAAAAAATGAGGACGTAAAATTTACAGGCAGGGTGGGTTCCGCCCTTGTTCGGTAGGGTTTACAGACAGGGTGGGTTCCGTCCTTGTTCGGTAGGGTTTACAGGCAGGGTGGGTTCCGTCCTTGTTCGGTAGGGTTTACAGGCAGGGTGGGTTCTGTCCTTGTTCGGTAGGGTTTACAGGCAGGGTGGGTTCCGTCCTTGTTCGGTAGGGTTTACAGGCAGGGTGGGTTCCGTCCTTGTTCGGTAGGGTTTACAGGCAGGGTGGGTTCCGTCCTTGTTCGGTAGGGTTTACAGGCAGGGTGGGTTCCGTCCGTGTTCAGTAGAGTTTACAGGCAGGGTGGGTTCCGTCCTTGTTCGGTAGAGTTTACAGGCAGGGTGGGTTCCGCCCTTATTCGGTAGGGTTTACAGACAGGGTGGGTTCCGTCCTTGTTCGGTAGGGTTTACAGGCAGGGTGGGTTCCGTCCTTGTTCGGTAGGGTGTACAGGCAGGGTGGGTTCTGTCCTTGTTCGGTAGGGTTTACAGGCAGGGTGGGTTCCGTCCTTGTTCGGTAGGGTTTACAGGCAGGGTGGGTTCCGTCCTTGTTCGATAGGGTTTACAGGCAGGGTGGGTTCCGTCCTTGTTCGGTAGGGTTTACAGGCAGGGTGGGTTCCGTCCTTGTTCAGTAGAGTTTACAGGCAGGGTGGGTTCCGTCCTTGTTCGGTAGGGTTTACAGGCAGGGTGGGTTCTGTCCTTGTTCGGTAGGGTTTACAGGCAGGGTGGGTTCCGTCCTTGTTCGGTAGGGTTTACAGGCAGGGTGGGTTCCGTCCTTGTTCGGTAGGGTTTACAGGCAGGGTGGGTTCCGTCCTTGTTCGGTAGGGTTCACAGGCAGGGTGGGTTCTGTCCTTGTTCAGTAGGGTTTACAGGCAGGGTGGGTTCTGTCCTTGTTCGGTAGGGTTTACAGGCAGGGTGGGTTCTGCCCTTGTGTTCAGGTCACCTCCATCAAGACCCCCTGGCTTTGTCGAGAGTGAGGGTTGGTGCGTCCAGGGCCAGGGTTCTCTCCCCTGAAGGGCTCCGTTGGTTTACAACCGCTGGACAGCTTCCTGGCATGACAGGTTATGACAGTCCGTGTCACGCTGACAGTCAGCTGCAGGTTGTGGTGGTGTGGGCTGGCCGTGTCACGCCGTGGCCTACGCAAATACAGCACTGGTCCTACCCTCTACCTACACCCCGCACCCCATTCTCTCTCTCTCTCTCTCTCTCTCTCTCTCTCTCTCTCTCTCTCTCTCTCTCTCTCTCTCTCTCTCTCTCTCTCATCGTATTGTCAGTTTTTCTTCCCTGTCTTTTCTTCTCATTTTTTATCCTCTGTTTTTTTTTTTGTTTCGTTTGTTGAACGGTATCATTCATTTCTCATATACTTGTGTTTACGTTGCTTGTGTTTCTTTACTCCACCTCTTCATTCTATGTTCTCACCTGTCGTCTTCGTCATCATCTGTATTCCTCTACCTCTTCCTTCTTCTTCCTATACTTTTCTCTATTTCCTTCATGTCTTTCCTCCTCCTCCCTCCTCCTCCTCCTTCCTCCTCCTTCTCCTCTTCCTCCTCCTCCTCCTCCTCCTCCTCTTCTCTCTCATCCAGTGCAGCGAGCGGGCTGGTGGGAGTGAGGTAGGGAGGTAGGTAGGGAGGGAGTTTAATAACAGCAGTAGCAGGGTGTTCCGCTCGCTCTGGGTAAATACATATCTGTCGCCGCCCTCCGCCCTCTGTACCTTCACCCTCCTCCCTCCTCCTACCCTCCACGTCCCTTCACCACCCATCCTCGCCCCTTCGCCTTCCCTTCATCGCTGTGTTTCCCGTCACCGTCTCTTTAAACCGAACCGTTTGTCTCCTCCCGTCCGTCCGTCCGTCCGTCTGTCTTTTCTGTCACTTCCCAGCTCTCACTCCTTCAGTCTGGTCCTCACTACCCCCTTCCTCGTTGTTGACCCCAGCAGTAACCCAGGGGTGGACCACCACCACCACCTTGTCCGACCCTGACTTTAGTGTCCCTGGCAGTGTATCCTGCCTTTGCTGGCCCTTACTTCACTGCCTCCTGTTGTGTCCCATTTCACTGTCGCCCCTTGTTCTTACCCTTCTCTGTCTGACCTCCACCTCCATCTTATGCCATCTCTACTACCATCATTCCTATCACCCATTTGTCCACCATCCCTTAACTCTTTCCCTTCTCTGCCTCCCTCCCTTTCCCAAACCACTCAACCACATCCTACTCCACCTCTCCACCGCCCCCTGTCTCCTCCGAGCTGCAGCTTCACCCGTTTAGCCACCATGTCCCTCGCCGTCAGCACACAGGCTGCCTCCTCACAGCACAGGATGCCTCTTTCCTTCCCTCCCTCACCATCAGCACACAGGGCACCTCCCTCCCTCACCGTCAGCACACGTGAGTACCTCGCTACTCAGGCTCTGGTCCCGTGTTCCCGGACTGCACGCCTCACTTCCCACCTTCTCTTATCACCAAACTCTCTGTCATTGTTTCCATTCCCTCATGCCTTGTTACCAGGCGAACTCTCTCTCTCTCTCTCTCTCTCTCTCTCTCTCTCTCTCTCATCCTCCCTCCAGCTGTCAAGTGTAATGCACCAAAACCACAGCTCCCTGTCCACAGGCCTTTCCATAGTTTACTGAGAACGCTTCACATGCCCTGGTTCAGTCCATTGACAGCACATCGACCCCATTATACCACATCGGTCTAATTCGCTCTATCCCGTGCACGCCTTTCACCCTCCTGCATGTTCAGGCCCCGATCGTTTAGTATCTTTTTTAGTCCATCGTTCCATATATATATATATATATATATATATATATATATATATATATATATATATATATATATATTTTCTTTCTTTTAAACTATTCGCCATTTCCCGCGTTAGCGAGGTAGCATTAAGAACGGAGGACTGGGCCTTTGAGGGAATAACCTCACCTGGCCCAATTCTCTGTTCCTTCTTTTGGAAAAAAAAAAAAAAAAAAACGAGAGGGGAGGATTTCCAGCCCCCCGCTCCCTCCCCTTTTAGTCGCCTTCTACGACACGCAGGGAATACGTGGGAAGTATTCTTAATCCCCTATCCCCAGGGATATATATATATATATATATATATATATATATATATATATATATATATATATATATATATATATATATATATTGAACATCAAATTCTTTATCACTCTGTACACCACTCTCACGTCCCTCTCCCCCTCCTCTTACTTGCTGTACCCATTACCCTCTCTTTGTCATGTTCCTCCCACAGCCTCACTCCCACGACGAAATATCAAAGACCCAGCCATGTTCCCTTCTCCTCCTCCTCCGCCACTCCTCTTCCCTCACCCCTCACCCCTTTTTCCCTACTCTTCCCCCTCCAGAGCACCACCTACGGACCTTCCCGACACATCATCCTCTGACGTCATGCCCTCCAGCCTACACATGTATCTCCTGACGTCTTGCGTAGGAGTCATATATGTGTGTGTGTGTGGGAGGCATCGCCACCCTCGATGACCAAGTTCCCCCTCCCACCGTAGGTGGTGTTTCTCCTCCCACAGGAGGAGGAGGAACTCCTCCTGCCTTGAAGCCCACGCCTCGTTAACACCACCACAGGTTCATGTTCTGGTGAATAGGATTATAATTATTATTAAAGGCTTGGGAGGAGGGGGCGGTAACAGGTTACTCGTATTTGTTAATGAGGTTACACCGCGAGGGAGAAAGTGCATGCGTTTAGCAAGGCCACATAGCATTGGGAGAGTGGGGGCTCTCCCCAAGGAACTTCCCAACCAAAGGAGTCCATAATTTCCCCTGCTGCTGAAAGTGGCGCAGCCTTGGGCTGCAAGAGCGGGGTCGTCTTCGGATTGACATCCTACGTATGACCGGGACTCTATATATATATATATATATATATATATATATATATATATATATATATATATATATATATATATATATATTCTTTCTTTCGTACTATTCGCCATTTCCCGCGATAGCGAGGTAGCATTAAGAACAGAGGACTGGGCCTTTGAGGGAATATCCTCACCTGGCCCCCATCTCTGTTCCTTCTTTTGGAAAATTGAAAAAAACGAGAGGGGAGGATTTCCAGCCTCCCGCTCCCTCCCCTTTTAGTCGCCTTCTACGACACGCAGGGAATACGTGGGAAGTATTCTTTCTCCCATATCCCCAGGGATGATATATATATATATATATATATATATATATATATATATATATATATATATATATATATATATATATATATATATATATGAATGCTTTTTACGGCTCCAGGCACGGACAAAAGCCCTCATCGAGGCCAGGCGTTGAGATGAAAGGCGAGAAAGGAAAAGTGTAATCTAGAGGCTTTGAAGAGGCGAGGAAAACCTGCTTTTTTTTTTAGGGGAGGAGGAAAAAAAGGTGGGGTCAGGTCACGGCTGTTAGGGAGCACGTGAGTCCTCATGAGAAATATGATCTTGCGGGAGAGGAGGAGGAGAGAGGAGGAGGAGGGTAGAGGATGTGTGGTGGGATAGGAGTGTGAATAGGTTGGTGGTGTATGCTGGGAAATGGGGGAGAGACCAGCCAGGTAGCCATGGTATGATGAGAGAGAGAGAGAGAGAGAGAGAGAGAGAGAGAGAGAGAGAGAGAGAGAGAGAGAGAGAGAGAGTCTCAGAAGGGGGAGGAAAGACAATGTATGTTGAGAGGGTAAAAGTAGCCTTGTCTGGGGGAGGGGGAGAAAGAGAGAAAGTTTGCCAAGTGTGTGAAAGTAATAAAAGTCAAATCGAATATTCCTCTCTCTCTCTCTCTCTCTCTCTCTCTCTCTCTCTCTCTCTCTCTCTCTCTCTCTCTCTCTCTCTCTGTGTCCTCATGTGAGTCTCTAGATAGATCCCAGTCCTCATGGCCCATTTTCTGGTCTTACTCGCAACAACACAACCGGACACAACTCGCAAGAACACAACCGGACACAACTCGCAGCAACACAACCGGACACAACTCGCAGCAACACAACCGGACACAACTCGCAGCAACGCAACCGGACACAACTCGCAAGAACATAACCGGACACATCTCGCAGCAACACAACCGGACACAACTCGCAGCAACACAACCGGACACAACTCGCAGCAACGCAACCGGACACAACTCGCAGCAACACAACCGGACACAACTCGCAGCAACACATCCGGACACAACTCGCAAGAACACAACCGGACACAACTCGCAACAACACAACCGGACACAACTCGCAGCAACACTACCGGACACAACTCGTTCTTCATCAAGACAGGCACCGCTTGCTCATCATGTTAACCGAACCAGTACAGAGATGGATGGCTTCAGTATTTCCGATCATTATTACTTAATGTTGTACATTTCTGTAATAAACGTCTTTATTTATTTTTTTTTTACTATTATTGAGGGGGTATTGGGGAGATCGATGGGGTTGGGAAGGTGGGGGAGAGGGAAGAGACGGGAGGAGACGGGTGAGCGGAGGGAGGGTGAGCCGTGACGGGTGGGAGGGAAGGGAAGGACCCAATCTCTGGCTTGTTGACTTTCCTCAGGGGGTGGGGGGGGAGGTGGGAGGGGGGGCCTAGACTTTATTACCTTTGGGGGGAGGGTGGGGGAGGGATGGGGTGGGGGGGTTCTCTTTTAGACCCCCCTCTCCCCTCCCTCTCTCTCTCTCTCTCTCTCTCTCTCTCTCTCTCTCTCTCTCTCTCTCTCTCTCTCTCTCTCTCTCTCCTCCCTCCCCTCTCCTCCTCCTCCCTCCCCTCTCCTCCTCCTCCTCCCTCCCCTCTTCTCCTCCTCCCTCCCCTCTTCTCCTCCTCCTCCCCTCTCCTCCTCCTCCCTCCCCTCTTCTCCTCCTTCCTCCCCTCTCCTCCTCCTCCTCCCTCCCCTCTTCTCCTCCTCCCTCCCCTCTCCTCCTCCTCCTCCTCCACCTCCCCCCTTTCTCCCCATCCCTCTCCCCTCCCTCCCTCTCCCACACAAACCCACCCTCCTCCTTCCCTCCTTCCCTCCCTCCTTCTTTAACGCAGCCGAATCCCCATTCGCATGTCCCTTTGGGCAGTCCCACACACCTTGGGATTATCAGCAGTGTCCCCTGAGATAGTCCCAAAAAGCCTCTGGGATGGGTGATGGATCCCGGTCCTTAACATCATTTGCTCTCAGGGTTGAGATCCCAAGGGTCCCAGCGCTGGGATGATGATGACGAGGGGTTTTCGTCAGTGGGATTATCAGGTTTAACGTTGGCATAATGCATCCCAGAGACGGGGTTTTAAACTTATCAAACCCGGGATGAACAATGCTGAGCGGTAGCAGCATTTCTTAGGTACATCACTGGGATTACTGGCTTTTAGTCCCATGGGTGGGATTACTGGCTCTTATGTCCATGGTTGGGATTACTGGCTTTTAGTCCCATGGCTGGGATTACTGGCTCTTATGTCCATGGTTGGGATTACTGGCTCTTATGTCCATGGCTGGGATTACTGGCTCTTATGTCCATGGTTGGGATTACTGGCTCTTAGTCCCATGGCTGGGATTACTGGCTCTTATGTCCATGGCTGGGATTACTGGCTCTTATGTCCATGGTTGGGATTACTGGCTCTTATGTCCATGGGTGGGATTACTGGCTCTTATGTCCATGGTTGGGATTACTGGCTTTTAGTCCCATGGCTGGGATTACTGGCTCTTATGTCCATGGTTGGGATTACTGGCTTTTAGTCCCATGGCTGGGATTACTGGCTCTTATGTCCATGGGTGGGATTACTGGCTCTTATGTCCATGGTTGGGATTACTGGCTCTTATGTCCATGGTTGGGATTACTGGCTCTTATGTCCATGGCTGGGATTACTGGCTCTTATGTCCATGGTTAGGATTACTGGCTCTTATGTCCATGGCTGGGATTACTGGCTCTTATGTCCATGGGTGGGATTACTGGCTCTTATGTCCATGGGTGGGATTACTGGCTCTTATGTCCATGGCTGGGATTACTGGCTCTTATTCCCATGGCTGGGATTACTGGCTCTTATGTCCATGGGTGGGATTACTGGCTCTTATGTCCATGGCTGGGATTACTGGCTCTTATGTCCATGGCTGGGATTACTGGCTCTTATGTCCATGGCTGGGATTACTGGCTCTTATGTCCATGGCTGGGATTACTGGCTCTTATGTCCATGGTTGGGATTACTGGCTCTTAGTCCCATGGCTGGGATTACTGGCTCTTATGTCCATGGCTGGGATTACTGGCTCTTATGTCCATGGCTGGGATTACTGGCTCTTATGTCCATGGTTGGGATTACTGGCTCTTAGTCCCATGGCTGGGATTACTGGCTCTCATTTCCATTCCTGGGATTACTGGCTCTTATTTCCATCGCTGGGATTACTGGCACTCATTTCCATGGCTGGGATTACTTCCTCTTATTTCCATGGCTGGGATTACTGGCCCTCATATCTATGGCTGGGATTACTGGCTCTTATTTCCATCGCTGGGATTACTGGCTCTTAGTTCCATCGCTTTCACTGCTGATCCTAACTGGAAATTCTTAACCAAAATTACTAGTGTAATTTATAAAACAGATTAATCACTTTCTAGCAAACACATTAATCCCGTAACCCGGGATCTCGATGTCGCGTTTCAGCAAGTTAATCCTCTCCTGTTAATCCCTCCTCTCTCTCTCTCTCTCTCTCTCTCTCTCTCTCCCACAAGTACTTGTTACCCAGTCGTTGCCAGACAGTCGTAGATAATATAGTCGGATAAAACCACCAATTGTTTAGTGGCTGGTAGGTTTCAATTAAATCCCCCCCCCCACACACACACGTCATGAGTCAGCGCGGTCGCTCATGGGGTCGGGCCCGCTCGGGTTCGATTCCTGGGCGCGGCGGCTGGGCGGTTTGGCGGTCGGTCGGCCTACACCCAAAACCCAAGTGGTCATACATCTATCGGAGCTGAGCGATAGATGGTTCTACCTGGCTGAGGCTGACGTGTGTGTGTGTGTGTGTGTGTGTGTGACTTGGAAATCGACATTGTCCTTACCCTGTCACTCGCCAGAGTTGCCCCTTCCTTGTGAGAAGAGTGAAGGAGACATACTATATGAAGGAAAAATATCAGAATTGCATCAAAGTTTTTTTCTCTGGTTTAGGAAATATATTTCAACCAGCTGTTCCCATCCTACGTAAGGCCAAAAGTGCAATATACTTCGCAGGTTTGGTCCACACGATCTAATGTAGCACTACTGAATTCATCATCCCCCATCGCTCCTTCCTTCCTTCCTTCCTTCCTTCCTTCCTTCCTTCCTTCCTTCCTTCGTATCACGTATTCATCACTGCTTTCCATTCTACTAACTCATCTCTCTACACTTTCAACCCTTGTACTCATTATTCCTCCCTACGTTTCCTACGCCTTCTTCATCTCCCTATAATTTCTTCCCTTCTTCTTATCATTTGTCTTATTGGTTTTTTGCCCTTCACTCATTATTGATTTTTTTCTACTTTTTTCCCTCGTTCGTCTCAACTTTCACCTTACTCATCGTTCTTCTCCTCCATGTACCACCGCCACCTTTTCATTCTCAATCTCCTGACCTCATTTTATAGCCTTTGTCGCGCTTTACTCATACACTCACGCTTTACTCGTACACTCACGCTTTACTCATACACTCACGCTTTACTCATACACTCACGCTTTACCCATACACTCACGCTTTACTCGCACACTCACGCTTTACTCGTACACTAACGCTTTACTCGTACACTCACGCTTTACTCATACACTCACGCTTTACTCATACACTCACGCTTTACCCATACACTCACGCTTTACTCGCACACTCACGCTTTACTCGTACACTCACGCTTTACTCATACACTCACGCTTTACCCATACACTCACGCTTTACCCATACACTCACGCTTTACTCGCACACTCACGCTTTACTCGTACACTCACGCTTTACTCGTACACTCACGCTTTACTCGTACACTCAAGCTTTACTCGTACACTCACGCTTTACTCATACACTCACGCTTTACCCATACACTCACGCTTTACTCGCACACTCACGCTTTACTCGTACACTCACGCTTTACTCGTACACTCACGCTTTACTCGTACACTCACGCTTTACTCGTACACTCACGCTTTACTCATACACTCACGCTTTACTCGTGCACTCACGCTTTACTCGTACACTCACGCTTTACTCGTACACTCAAGCTTTACTCGTACACTCACGCTTTACTCATACACTCACGCTTTACCCATACACTCACGCTTTACTCGTACACTCACGCTTTACTCGTACACTCACGCTTTACTCGTACACTCACGCTTTACTCGTACACTCACGCTTTACTCATACACTCACGCTTTACTCGTGCACTCACGCTTTACTCGTACACTCACGCTTACCCTCACGCTTTACTCATACACTCACGCTTTTAAGCCTATTCTGCCACTCATGTGCTGGCCTCACTATCCACCTCCACAGAGCTCCATCTTACCCATCCCAGCCTCTCACCAGCTCTCCCGCTCTACCTCTCCTTCACCTCTCACCAACCCTCCTCTTCCTCTCACATATTCCCCTCCACCTTTCACTCACCCTCCCTCCCTCCCTCCCTCCACGTCTCTAACCTTCCCTCCACCACTCACAAACCTCCATCCACCCGTGACGAACACCATCCCCCACCCACCCATCCACCTACCCTTCTCCAACAACCAACCTTCCCTCCATCTCTCCTCCACCTTCCCTTCCCCTCCCTCCATCTCTCCTCCACCTTCCCTTCCCCTCCCGTCACATACACACCCTCCTCCTCCCCCAGCCGCCCCACCATCAGGAGGAGAATTGATGAGTCATTACGAAGGATAATGATCGAGCTGGTGGACGGATAATTTGGTTAGAATTGTGTCGTTGTGACCAACGAGGTTAGTTCGTGGTCGTTACCTCAACCACCCGTAGGGTTGTTCGTGTGTGTGTGTGTGTGTGTGTGTGTGTTGTGCAGCTGCAAGTCACTCCCCGTCCGCCTAAGGGAAGAGTGGTGGGGGGTGGGGGGGGGGCTGTATGTGGTCGTTATCAACACTCGTAAGGGTCTCGTTAACCACCTCGTTAAAGGTCAGGTCAGAGGCCGGGGGTCGTCATCGTCATCATACCCCGTTCGTTCTCAACCTCTTCGTTGCACAGTCGGTCGTACCGTTGGGCACAGATTCGTGTACGTTGGACACGACTTTCGTGTATGTTAACGAATATGTATTCATACATTTTCTCCTGGTGTCCTGTAGTGATGTCACTCGACCATACAACGTCTTAAGTGGAGTATACCATACTCGAACCTCTCGTGGTATAACATACCAGAGAGTTATACTCTCGTCATATAACATACCAGATAGTTATACTCTCGTCATATAACATACCAGGTGGTTATACTCTCGTCATATAACGTACCAGGTAGTTATACTCTCGTGGTATAACATACCAGATAGTTATACTCTCGTTATATAACATACCAGATAGTTATACTCTCGTCATATAACATACCAGATAGGTATACTCTCGTTATATAACATACCAGATAGGTATACTCTCGTCATATAACATACCATATAGTTATACTTTCGTCATATAACACACCATATAGTTATACTCTCGTCATATAACATACCATATAGTTATACTCTCGTCATATAACATACCAGATAGGTATACTCTCGTCATATAACATACCAGATAGTTATACTCTGCGAATCATACTGTAGCGTTATTAGATATTGTGAGTTATAATCACCTTATATCATTATGCGGTGAGGGTTATGATGACGTCATTGTAAAGTATATTGTAGTATAAGTGAGGGTAATGTTCAGAGGGCTTAAGTGGAATGGGCGCGTTATGTAAAGTGGCGTATGGAACGTGAGAAGTGAGAGGGAGGGGGTCATGGAAAAGGAGGATAGAAGGAAGAAGGGGAGGAGGAGGAGGAGGAGGAAGGGGAGGGAGGAGAAGTGGAAGAAGAAAAGGAGGAGAATAGGAAGAGGAGGGAGGAGAAGTGGAAGAAGAAAAGGAGGAGAAGAGGAAGAGGAGGGAGGAGAAGTGGAAGAAGAAAAGGAGGAGAAGAGGAAGAGGAGGGAGGAGAAGTGGAAGAAGAAAAGGAGGAGAAGAGGAAGAGGAGGGAGGAGAAGTGGAAGAAGAAAAGGAAGAGGAAGAGGAAGGAGGAGAAGTGGAAGAAGAAAAGGAGGAGGAAGAGGAAGGAGGAGAAGTGGAAGAAGAACAGGAGGAGAAGATGATGAAAGAAGAAGAGTAATAAAGAGAATTGAAAAAGAAAGTGAAAAAAAATGGAGATCAGATGAAAGAACACGAGGTATAAAAGGGGTAAAAGAAAATATATATTCGCTCGGAATTTTGATATGATTTATTGTCTGAAGTGGAGTGAAGTGGAGACATCTGGTCTGCGTTGCTGGAGACGTGGAGGAGACCCGGGATAAGAGTAGAGAAGGCAGGGCCAAGTAGTGGAGGAGAACCTTAAAGTCTACGGAGATGAAGACTCGCGTTTCAGTTCTGTGACTTTCAACAGTCGAGTGTGTGTGCATTGCTTGCATGTAGTTACTTGTTTATGTTGTGCCGGGGAGGGAGGGAGGGAGTTTTCCACTCTCGTGTGTGTGAGGGGGAGGGGGTAAGTATCTGTTAACCTTATATCTACTGTCTTAACTCTTAGACATAGGAATAGAGTGAATTGGAGCGATGTGGTATACCGGGGTTGACGTGCTGTCAGTGGATTGAATCAGGGCATGTGGGGCGTCTGGGGTAAACCATGGAAAGCTGTGTAGGTGTGTATATTTGCGTGTGTGGACGTATGTATATACATGTGTATGGGGGTGGGTTGGGCCATTTCTTTCGTCTGTTTCCTTGCGCTACCTCGCAAACGCGGGAGACAGCGACAAAGCAAAAAAAAAACAAAAAAAAAAAAAAATATATATATATATATATATATATATATATATATATATATATATATATATATATATATATATATATATATATATATATGCTTGTCCTCCTGTGTGTGTGTGTGTGTGTGTGTGTATGCTAGACTGAACTTACCTCCTGAAGAGTCCTGACCTCTCAAGCTAACCTAACCTGACCTACAGGAGGCCAGTGACCCATTAAGTTACCTCCCTACTTGGACTAATTATACATACGCAATTACTCCTAATTAACCCTTCCCCCACCCCCAAACATTAATTGATATCAAATGATCGGACTGGGTTTCCATCTCGTATGTATGGTGTGTTATCTGGGGATGGTGTCCCCATTTAATGAAGGTGTGTGTGTCCAGTATCTGTTGTTATCTCTTATCTCTCGCTTCAGATTGTGTGTGTTTCTTCTTATCGTTGGATTCTCAAGGACTTGGAGGTGTCTGGAGATTGTGATGCCCCATCTGTTTTTTTGGAAGATGTGCTATCTATCTATCTATCTATCTCTATCTATGTCTATCTCTTTCTATCTATATGTCTCTATCTGTCTGTCTATCTATCTATCTGTCTATCTGTTTGATTCGTTTCCATCAGTGTAACCCTCTCTCTTCCCCACATTTTCATTCCCTCTTTCTCCTGTTCTCTCCCTCACTCTCACTCATTCTCCATTCCTCCTACATTTATTCGTAACTCTCCCCTCTTGATCCCTCTTCCTTCCCATCTCCTTTCTTCCCTACACTTCCCTTCTTCCCTTCTCCGTACCTACTCCCTTTCCTCCCTATATCCTCGATTTTCCTCTCTTCCACCTCTCCCTCTCTCATCCTCCTCCCCTCTCTTCCAACCCTCCACTCTCCCTTTCCTCTCTCTCTCTCTCTCCTCTCTTCCTCCTCCTTTCCACTCTCTATACTTTCCCCTCCTGGCTCCACCTACCCTTTCCATTTTTTCCCCACTCACCCGCTTTCCCTGCTTTTTCCCTCCCTCACTCTCACCTATCAGCCTCGCTCTCCCCCGGCTCTCCCACGCTCACCAAGTCATGCAGTAGATTTATACCCTGAGTCACTGGTGTGTCTCCGCTGCCGGTAAATCCCCCTCTCCCTCCTCTCCTCCCTCCCTCCCACTCTCACTCCTTTCGTTCTCACCCTCCCACTTTCCCCTCCCTTCATCCTCCCCCACTCTCACTCCTGTTGCTCTCACTCTCCCACTTTCTCTCCCTTCCTCCTCCTCCTGCCCCCCTCCTCCCCCACTCTCACTCCTTTCGCTCTCACCCCAACATTCTCTCCCTCCTCCGCTCCACACTTCTCCCTTTCCCCTTAGCTCTCCCTTACCCTTTACCTTTACCATTTCTCCTTTTCTTTTCCATTTCCTTCCTTTTTAGCACCTTCTCCCTTACCCTTTACCTTTTCCTTTACCATTTCTCCTTTTCTTTTCCATTTCCTTCCTTTTTAGCACCTTTTCTTCCCTACAGAATCCTATTCTTATAATCTCTTCTTCTTTCCCGTCTCGTCCACTTTTTTACCATTTTTTTTTCCTTTACATGTTCTGTGTTTCTCCTTCCTTCATTTGTTTTGGTGCAGTGTGTATAGACAGAGAGACAGACAGAGAGACAGACAGCTTTGGGACTGGAGAACATAGACAGACTGACGTATTGAGAGCAGGGCTGGGAGACACGGATAGACAAAGCCAAGGCATGCATGGCAACTGGACAATGGAGAACAAAGACAGACAGACAGACAGACGGGAGACCATAGCGTTACCACGGGACGGGATGGGACAGGACGGGACCCAGCCGGCAATTGTGACCAATAGAATTTTGTCCCGTGGGCAGTAAAGGGTGATGGAGGGAGATAAAACTGGTGCATAAACCAGCTCAACATGGAGAGGGTGTGGCGGAGGGTGCTAAACCCGAAGGAAGGGAAGGGGAGGGACCCGGACTGGAGGACTGGCAGTGTGGAGGGAGGGACAGGCAGGCTGGCAGGGTGATGGGAGAGGAAACCTGATGACCGATGTAGGGTGAAACGAGATGAAGGAATAAACTTAAATAATCACCTGGTTAGAGTAGTTGACCTCATATATATATATATATATATATATATATATATATATATATATATATATATATATATATATATATATATATATATATTTCTTTCAAACTATTCGCCATTTCCCGCGTTAGCAAGGTAGCGTTAAGGACAGAGGACTGAGCCTCTGAGGGAATATCCTCACCTGGCCTCGTTCTCTGTTCCTTCTTTTGGAGAAAAAAAAAAAAACGAGAGGGGAGGATATGTGTGTGTGTGTGTGTGTGTGTGTGTGTGTGTGTGATGGATGAGGACCGACGTGGTTGTGGAGGTGATTTGGAGTAGGGGGGAGGGATGGTAAGTGTTGTGAGCAGCGTGATTGTACCAGCAATACCATGGTTGTAGGAGGGAGAGGGGTTGTGGCGTTGTTGGTTAGACTTGCTGCTAAATAAGGGAGGGAGTAGAGTTCAGAGGAACGGCCTCAGGAAGAGAAGGGGGGAAAAAAAAGGGGGAGAGGAAAAGAAAATGGGGAGAAAAAAAGGGGGAGAGGAAAAGAAAATGGGGAGAAAAAAAGGGGGAGAGGAAAAGAAAATGGAGGAAAAAAAGGGGGAGAGGAAAAGAAAATGGGGAGAAAAAAAGGGGGGAGAGGAAAAGAAAATAGAGGAAAAAAAGGGGAGAGGAAAAGAAAATGGAGGAAAAAAGGGGGGAGAGGAAAAGAAAATGGAGGAAAAAAAGGGGGAGAGGAAAAGAAAATGGAGGAAAAAAAGGGGGAGAGGAAAAGAAAATGGGGAGAAAAAAAGGGGGAGAGGAAAAGAAAATGGAGGAAAAAAAGGGGGAGAGGAAAAGAAAATGGGGAGAAAAAAGGGGGGAGAGGAAAAGAAAATAGAGGAAAAAAAGGGGAGAGGAAAAGAAAATGGAGGAAAAAAAGGGGGGAGAGGAAAAGAAAATGGAGGAAAAAAAGGGGGAGAGGAAAAGAAAATGGAGGAAAAAAAGGGGGAGAGGAAAAGAAAATGGGGAGAAAAAAGGGGGGAAGAAAATGGGGAGAAAAAAAGGGGGAGAGGAAAAGAAAATGGGGAGAAAAAAAGGGGCGAAGAAAAATGGTAGGAGGGGAGACCTAAAGTGTAGCCAAAGATTAAGAAAGGAAAATAAAGACGGAGAGGAAGATGATAAGGAGAATAATAAGGCAAATACGGATAGATAGTAAAGGGAAGAAGAAGAACGCGTTCAAAGAGGTGAGAGAGAGAGAGAGAGAGAGAGAGAGAGAGAGAGAGAGAGAGAGAGAGAGAGAGAGAGAGCGGAACACGTGATTGTAGAACAAATATAACAGAAAGAACAACGAATTACCTGAATGAAGAACAGATTACTGGATAACGCGAATGAGAGAGTGAAGAACATCTAGATAGATAAAGATAGATAAAGATAGATATGTAGCGAAGCAAGAGACAGACAAATACATACATTCATATGTATATGTATACGTAGAAGGAAATGGGTGCTTCCAGGTATGGGATAAAGGACCAGCACAGAATCACCATCACCCATCATCACAACCACCATCATTACCAGCATCATCACCATCACCACAACCACCATCATTACCAGCATCATCACCATCACCATCATCATCACTAGCATCATCACCATCATTATCATCACCATCATCATCATCATCATCATCACTATCGCAACTATCATTGCCAGCATCATCATCATCATCATCTTCGTAGCCATCATCATGACTCGCCACCATTCCCACCATCATCATCATCACCATCACCATCATCACCACCATCATCATGATCACCATCATCACCACCATCATCACCATCACCATCATCACCACCATCATCATGATCACCATCACCACCACCATCATCATGACTCACCATCATCACCACCATCATCATGATCACCATCACCATCATCATCATCACCATCATCACCACCATCATCATGATCACCATCATCACCATCACCATCATCATGATCACCATCATCACCACCATCATCATGATCACCATCACCACCACCATCATCATGACTCACCATCATCACCACCATCATCATGATCACCATCACCATCATCATCATCACCATCATCACCACCATCATCATGATCACCATCACCATCATCATCATCACCATCATCACCACCATCATCATGATCACCATCATCACCATCACCATCATCACCATCACCATCATCATGATCACCATCATCACCATCATCACCATCACCATCATCACTATCACCATCACCACCCTCACCATCATCACCATCATCATCATGATCACCATCACTATCAGCAGAACACAGGAACACGGTTCACTGATCAAGCTAAAGGAGCCGCGTATTAACCCAGAACTTACCGGAGTTTAATGGTCTTTGGGGTGAGGAGGAGGAGGAGAGGGAGGGAGGGAGAGCTGGGGAGGGAGGATGATGGAGAGAGAGAGAGAGAGAGAGAGAGAGAGAGAGAGAGAGAGAGAGAGAGAGAGAGTGGAGGGAGGAGGAGGGGGGTAGGGAGACGTTAGATCAAAAGGAGGGAATTGAGGTAGGATGAGACATGGGGTAGTGAGAGAAAGAGTGAGAAAGAGAGAGAGAGAGTGGTAGAGGGAGACGTAAGGCAGGGAAAGTAGAGTGGTGGGGGCCAGGGAGAGTGGAGATGTATGGCAGGGAGAGTAGAGTGGTGGGGGCCAGGGAGGGTGGAGATGTATGGCAGGGAGAGTAGAGTGGTGGGGGCCAGGGAGAGTGGAGACATAAGGCAGGGAGAGTAGAGTGGTTGGGGCCAGGGAGAGTAGAGTGGTGGGGGCCAGGTAGAGTGGAGACGTAAGTTAGGGAGAGTGGAGACGTAAGGCAGGGAGAGTAGAGTGGTATGGGCCAGGGAGAGTGGAGATGTAAGGCAGGGAGAGTAGAGTGGTGGGGGCCAGGGAGAGTGGGGACGTAAGGCAGGGAGAGTAGAGACATGGTGGGGACACAGGGAGAGGATCTCTTCAGGATTGGGAAGGAGGGAGAGTTTCCTCAGGGCGGACACTAAGGGGGGTATTACGACATCCTATTGGTCTCCGGCGGCCAGGGGAGAGGGAAGGGAGAGAGTTATGGAGGGTGTGGGCCAGCACCCTGCCAGGGAGCCCAACACGACCCACAGGTCTATATACACTCGACCATTGGTTCTGGAGATGATATTACCTGGCGTTTCACGACCCTGGATCACGACGGTACGACCCTGGAGCACGACGTTACGACCCTAGAGCATGACGGTACGACCCTGGAGCACGACGGTACGACGCTGGAACACAACGGTACGACTCTAGAGCACGACGGTACGACCATGGAACACAACGGTACGACCCTGGAGCATGACTGTACGACCCTGGAGCACGACGGTACCGTCGTGCTTCAGGGTCGTACCGTCGTGTTGTAGGATCGTACCGTCGTGCTGTAGGGTCGTACCGTCGTGCTGTAGGATCGTACCGTCGTGCTTTAGGGTCGTACCGTCGTGCTGAATTGTCGTACCGTCGTGCTATAGGATCGTACCGTCGTGCTGCAGGGTCGTACCGTCGTGCTCACGGGTACCAAAGACCACTCGACGGCAGGACAAGTCATGGGGGAGGGGGGGGGCAAAATGTTGACCGTCATCAATCAATCAAGTGGTGGATCGATTGATGACGTACCCGTGTGTGTCCGTCCGTCCGTCCGTCTCGATTGATGACCTACCCTTGCGTGTCCGTCCGTCCGTCCGTCCGTCTCGATTGATGACCTACCCTTGCGTGTCCGTCCGTCCGTCCGTCCGTCTCGATTGATGACCTACCCTTGTGTGTCCGTCCGTCCGTCCGTCCATCTCGATTGATGACCTACCCTTGTGTGTCCGTCCGTCCGTCTGTCCGTCTCTTTAGTGGTTGATGACCATAGGATTGCCCCCCGTAGCTCAGGTCATCAGTATCATCAATTAGTTTATTTTGAGCCGACGTGCACCGGGAGAAGCCACGTAGTTGACGTCCTTTTGGTGAAGGGATGGTCATAGGTTGAGCCCCTCGTTTTCTTTACCGTAGACTCACCTCGTTTTCTTTTCATCTTATGAACACCTCGTTTTCTTTTTTATCGGATGAACACCTCGTTGTCTTTTTACCTTATGAACACCTCGTTTTCTTTTTACCTTATGAACACCTCGTTTTCTTTTTACCTTATGAACACCTCGTTTTCTTTTTACCTTATGAACACCTCGTTTTCTTTTTACCTTATGAACACCTCGTTTTATTGCCTTGCAGTGGAAATAGATTTGACTAAGAGTAAAGGATATGTGGATTTAGATGGATGGATAGATAGATAGATAGATAGATAGATAGAGAGAGAGAGAGAGAGAGAGAGAGAGAGAGAGAGAGAGAGAGAGAGAGAGAGAGAGAGAGAGATTTAGTATTATTATACTGCTAAGTTTCAAGCCTTGCCTAACATACTGTCTCTCAAATTATTTGACCTCTGACTCCACCTCCTAATCCCCTCTCCCTCCCATTCCAGTTCCCCTCCCCTCTCTCTCTCTCCCCTGCCCCTCTCCCATTCCCAGTTCCCTCCCTCTCCCCTGCCCCTCACCCTTTCCCAGTTCCCTCCCTCTCCCCTGCCCCTCTCCCATTCCCAGTTCCCTCCCTCTCCCCTGCCCCTCTCCCATTCCCAGTTCCCTCCCTCTCCCCTGCCCCTCACCCTTTCCCAGTTCCCTTCCTCTCCCCTGCCCCACTCCCTTTCCCAGTTCCTTCCCTCTCCCCTGCCCCTCTCCCATTCCCAGTTCCTCCCTCTCCCCTGCCCCTCACCCTTTCCCAGTTCCCTTCCTCTCCCCTGCCCCACTCCCTTTCCCAGTTCCTTCCCTCTCCCCTGCCCCTCTCCCATTCCCAGTTCCTCCCTCTCCCCTGCCCCTCACCCTTTCCCAGTTCCCTTCCTCTCCCCTGCCCCACTCCCATTCCCAGTTCCTCCCTCTCCCCTGCCCCAGTTCCCTCCCTCTCCCCTGCCCCTCTCCCATTCCCAGTTCCTCCCTCTCCCCTGCCCCAGTTCCCTCCCTCTCCCCTGCCCCTCTCCCTTTCCCAGTTCCCCCCTCTCCCTCTCCACCCCCTGTGTTCAGCACCAGTCCAGTAACAGTGTTGTTATCTTTCTCACCCAGGGCATGACCACTGGGGTGAGTACCGGTTATCAAGTCCTGTAAGTTAGTGTGGCCCTCCTCCGCCGTGCTTGTGTTTGCTCGCCCGAGTTAGTTACTGTGGTAGTTACGTATGTACTTCCCCAAGTTACTGTGGTAGTTACGTATGTACTTCCCCAAGTTACTGTGGTAGTTACGTATGTACTTCCCCAGGGGTTTGGTGCTAGGGGGGGTTGGGGGAGGGGGATCCTAGTAATGGCCATGTGGGGTTGCAGGTAAATATAGAAGTACATATAGAAGTAAATTGCATATAGAATTGAAGCGGCTGGTCGCGTGCACGTACGTGGGTTGAAGAATGAGGTCTGAGTATTTCATGCATCACCTGTGAATGACGCATGGAGGTTGAATTGCTTGTTATGCCGTAGGTAGTTAGCTGTTTGTCTGTCCTGATGAGCGGTGCTTGCATGTCGCTTGTACGGAGGTAGTGCAGCTTGTGTCTAGCTTACGATGCGGACTGCGTGTGTCGTAACTTGAGACGTTACGATAAGACCCTTTAGCATGATGTTACGACCCCTTGAGCACGACGGGACGACCGCTGAGCACGACATTATCACCTTTAATTAAGCAAGACAGTATATCAATCTGTGGATATGACGACCTGGCATTTGACCCGGCCTCCTCACGATGTATTTGAAAGGCCACACGACCATCTCCAAGGGTCGCGCCGTCTTGTTCAAGGGTCGCGCCGTCTTGTTCAAGGTCGCGCCGTCTTGTTCAAGGGTCGCGCCGTCTTGTTCAAGGGTCGCGCCGTCTTGTTCAAGGGTCGCGCCGTCTTGTTCAAGGGTCGCGCCGTCATGTTCTAGGGTCGTGCCGTCGTGGTCGACTGGGTATTGCACATCATGTGGAGGACTGGCGACAAGAGGCGAGTGTCAGTGTGGGGTAACTGACACCTCCCCACAAGGGGTGAGTGTGTGTGTATCCATGATACTGGGAGGAGGCACTGGGAGGGTACGGAGGTGGCACTGGGAGGGTACCGAGGAGGCACTGGGAGGGTACCGAGGAGGCACTGGGAGGGTACCGAGGTGGCACTGGGAGGGTACCGAGGTGGCACTGGGAGGGTACCGAGGAGGCACTGGGAGGGTACCGAGGAGGCACTGGGAGGGTACCGAGGTGGCACTGGGAGGGTACCGAGGTGGCACTGGGAGGGTACCGAGGTGGCACTGGGAGGGTACCGAGGTGGCACTGGGAGGGTACCGAGGTGGCACTGGGAGGGTACCGAGGAGGCACTGGGAGGGTACCGAGGTGGCACTGGGAGGGTACCGAGGTGGCACTGGGAGGGTACCGAGGTGGCACTGGGAGGGTACCGAGGTGGCACTGGGAGGGTACCGAGGTGGCACTGGGAGGGTACCGAGGTGGCACTGGGAGGGTACCGAGGTGGCACTGGGAGGGTACCGAGGAGGCACTGGGAGGGTACCGAGGTGGCACTGGGAGGGTACCGAGGTGGCACTGGGAAGGTACCGAGGTGGCACTGGGAGGGTACCGAGGTGGCACTGGGAGGGTACCGAGGTGGCACTGGGAGGGTACCGAGGTGGCACTGGGAGGGTACCGAGGAGGCACTGGGAGGGTACCGAGGTGGCACTGGGAGGGTACCGAGGAGGCACTGGGAGGGTACCGAGGTGGCACTGGGAGGGTACCGAGGTGGCACTGGGAAGGGTACCGAGGTGGCACTGGGAGGGTACCGAGGTGGCACTGGGAGGGTACCGAGGTGGCACTGGGAGGGTACCGAGGTGGCACTGGGAGGGTACCGAGGTGGCACTGGGAGGGTACCGAGGAGGCACTGGGAGGGTACCGAGGAGGCACTGGGAGGGTACCGAGGTGGCACTGGGAGGGTACCGAGGTGGCACTGGGAGGGTACCGAGGTGGCACTGGGAGGGTACCGAGGTGGCACTGGGAGGGTACCGAGGTGGCACTGGGAGGGTACCGAGGAGGCACTGGGAGGGTACCGAGGTGGCACTGGGAGGGTACCGAGGTGGCACTGGGAGGGTACCGAGGTGGCACTGGGAGGGTACCGAGGTGGCACTGGGAGGGTACCGAGGTGGCACTGGGAGGGTACCGAGGTGGCACTGGGAGGGTACCGAGCTGGCACTGGGAGGGTACCGAGGTGGCACTGGGAGGGTACCGAGGAGGCACTGGGAGGGTACCGAGGTGGCACTGGGAGGGTACCGAGGTGGCACTGGGAAGGTACCGAGGTGGCACTGGGAGGGTACCGAGGTGGCACTGGGAGGGTACCGAGGTGGCACTGGGAGGGTACCGAGGTGGCACTGGGAGGGTACCGAGGAGGCACTGGGAGGGTACCGAGGTGGCACTGGGAGGGTACCGAGGAGGCACTGGGAGGGTACCGAGGTGGCACTGGGAGGGTACCGAGGTGGCACTGGGAGGGTACCGAGGTGGCACTGGGAGGGTACCGAGGTGGCACTGGGAGGGTACCGAGGTGGCACTGGGAGGGTACCGAGGTGGCACTGGGAGGGTACCGAGGTGGCACTGGGAGGGTACCGAGGAGGCACTGGGAGGGTACCGAGGTGGCACTGGGAGGGTACCGAGGAGGCACTGGGAGGGTACCGAGGTGGCACTGGGAGGGTACCGAGGTGGCACTGGGAGGGTACTGAGGTGGCACTGGGAGGGTACCGAGGAGGCACTGGGAGGGTACCGAGGAGGCACTGGGAGGGTACCGAGGTGGCACTGGGGTAAACGTAGGATGGGGAGGGGGACTTGGGTTGGGCATTGGGTAATAACACTGTAGTGGAGGAGGGTCATTCAAGTGTACACTAGGGGTGGACATCCAGCCTTACTTGCTGCCAACGGGAGGAGGAGGTGGTTGTGGAGGAGGAGGAGCAGATGCCACGATAGATTGGTCTGCTTGACCCTCCCCAAAACCCAAGTGGCGGCTTTGGAAACCCTTGGTCCTGGGGCTCGAACACGATCAACCCCTGCTCCCTAAACCCTATCGGTGGCTTGGGGCAAAGGTGAAGATCTCCCTTCACACAAACACACACACACACACACACACACACATACACACGCGCGCGCGCGCGCTCCCGAACCCCCCCGAAAGATCGCTCGAACTCCGGCGAATCGATGGAGACAATCCAGTTGCCTTGTCGGGATCCTACTTAACGATAGATGGACGTGTGTTAAGAAACTCCGCTGGCTCCCGCGAACTTATGGCGAATTAAACCAAAATGGTCGTAGGGGGAGGACCTTATTTTTTTTAGGGGGGGAGAGGGGGAGGGGTGGTAATTAGGAGATGGAGGGAACTTCTGGAAGAGGGAGTATGGTGGGAAGGGCTGGGCTGGGCTGAGGAGGAAGAAGGGGAGGAAGAGGAAACTTGCTTACGTTGTCATGAGTTGAGGATTAGAAATGATGGTTGGCTGTGTTTGGTTCTGGGGAGGAGGGCTGGCCCAATTGGGGGTGGAGGGAGGGAGGGTGGGGAGGGGGGGTTGCAGAGGTCAGTTGGAGGAAGGAGGAGGGAGGGAGGGAGAGGGGCGCTCATCGGAGAGGAGGAGGAGGACGTGGTTTGGCCCTGACCTATACAACACGATGGCACGACCCCGCTCAGGGCAGTGGTACGACCCTTGAGTACGACGGTACCCACGGGTCGTGGCTCAAGAGTCGTACCGTCGTGTTCAAGAAGGGTCGTTTAAACTATGCATTATCTAGACACACACACACACACACACACACACACACACACACACACACACACACACACACACACACACACCAAGCAAATACACACACACACACACACACACACACACACACACACACACACACACACACACACACACACACACTTTAGGGGTAGTATTAATGCAGAGTACGTGGCTAGGTTAATATAGAATGGCCTTCATCTTGGAAATCACAACGCGCACTCATACTATTTCGTCCTTTTTTGTTTTTTTCCTCTCGACCGTACGTACACGTACGGGTCCCCAATCATCTCAAAAAGTTCATTTACCTCCGTTACATACATGAGATGGCTCTTCTCTCTCTTGCTTCGAGACCATCTTGCAGCACTTCATGTTAAGTAGTCTCTCTCTCTCTCTCTCTCTCTCTCTCTCTCTCTCTCTCTCTCTCTCTCTCTCTCTCTCTCTCTCTTCCCCACTCCTTACTCGATAATGAATATGCAACGAAACAATCCAAAACTAGTTCGTTAATCGCCCAATATTGGCCCGATAAATATTCATCGCCGGCTATGAATACCTAATGTAAATAGCAATCAGGACGCGGCCCCCCCACCCCCACCCCCCCCCACCCCCCTACCTCTCTCTCTCTCTCTCTCTCTCTCTCTCTCTCTCTCTCTCTCTCTCTCTCTCTCTCTCTCTCTCTCTCTCTCGTCACAGGTTAAACTCTCAGTGGCTCCCGGCTCTCCAGCTGTGTGTGTGTGTGCCTCCGTGTGACTCAAGAGGATCCGGTGGTTGCCCCCTCTCCTTCTCTCTCTCTCTCTCTCTCTCTCTCTCTCTCTCTCTCTCTCTCTCTCTCTCTCTCTCTCTCGTCACAGGTTAAACTCTCAGTGGCTCCCGGCTCTCCAGCTGTGTGTGTGTGTGCCTCCGTGTGACTCAAGAGGATGATCCGGTGGTTGCCCCCCCTCTCCTTCTCTCTCTCTCTCTCTCTCTCTCTCTCTCTCTCTCTCTCTCTCTCTCTCTCTCTCTCTCACTTTACGGGGCGACAATTGCTACTGTCCACATAAATCAAGGTTTTAAGAAAGTGGTCAACCGTATTTTCCCCCCCCCCGATAGCAAGCCACCGGTCCCCGCGCCATAGGCCGACGCCTCCATCCTCCTCCTCCTCCTCCTCCTCCAACCCCGTTCTCTTTACTGGGGTGACATACGGTCGGCTTCATTATTCATTTTCACGGGAAGTTGACCCTAAAGAATGCAAGTTGGTTACGCCTGATGGAGTCTGACACTTGCACCAAATGGAGTCAGCGTCGAAAACGAGCCGTGGGGGTCGAGGGGGTCGAGGGGGTGGACGGGACGGGACGGGACGGGATGGGAGGGGGACAGGACAGGACATTTCCAAAATGTTTCCCCTGCCTTTTCCAAAATGGGACGCCGGCGGTGAGGATCAAAAACACTCCCCACCCCCCTTCCCTTAGACCGCTGTGGGACACGTTGTCCTTATATATATATATATATATATATATATATATATATATATATTTTGCTAGCGCCACTTCGCTTCTTTAATCGCGTCATGTTATCTCCGGTTTATGGAGGACGCTGAGCGCCTGTGATTCGCCCCCGTCGGCGGGACTTGACCGTGAAAAAGGCCGTGACGATGTGAAAGACTTAAGAATGGATGGAAGATAAAGAAGCAAACACAGCAACGAGCGAGCGAGGAGTCAAGAGAAAGTAAATCGGGTGGAAACCTACGATAGCGCCTTACCCGCCCAGCTAGAAGTGTTCCCTTCCCCTCATTCTTGGCTTCGGTGTTCGCAAATAAAATGACAACATTCAAATATATACACACACAGACACATCCCGATAGCTTTTTGTTTTCAGGATGTCCTCTCGTGTTGTGCTGGGAATTCTCTCAGCCAGCGGAGCCTAGTTAGTGCATCTGGTTCCGAGGAGTTGAAACTTTGGGGAATCGAAGCCGGATTGAACAGGTTCGAATGCCGGCGGCGGTTCGCGGGACAAGGGGAGGGAGGAGGCGCGCGGAGCTATACATGGCCCCTCCCGCCAAAAAAAAAAAAAAAAAAGAAAAAAAAAAAGACATTCGCGCTGCCATAACGATATTTTTGAACCTATTCCCTAATGCTTTTGACGGAAATGAGATAATAAATGGACCTGTGATTACGGGGTTGGTCATAACTCGTTAGCGAAGGCCAGAATTAAACTCACCTGCAAACAGACGTGCGCGTCGAGAAGTAGGGGAGGAGGGGAAAAAAAAAAGGGGGAGATGGGGGAGGAGGGAAGGAAATCAGCGTGATCGTTAATTGCTAGTTAGGGTCGTTAACAGACGGACAGATGATGGCTGCAGTTCATTAATAGACGAGCAGAACATAGATCCAATAGTTTTTTTTTTCTCTGCCAATTACGTCAATGAATATTTAGGATGGCTTGTGTTTATATATATATATATATATATATATATATATATATATATATATATATATATATATATAGATAGATAGATAGATTTGGTATTACCGGGTCCCTGCTACAAGAGGTTATGACCGTGAGTGAAAAGTCCCTCTAAATGAGGCCACATTTCCCTGCTGCTGGAAGTAGCGCCGCAGCCTTGGGTTGCAGGAGCCTTTACGAATTAGGTTCTGTATTATACCAGGACTGTTTGACAGACGATGGTTCTTAGGGTAATTGTAGATGAATAGGTAAGACAACTGCAATTATTTATCGCTATTCCATTTATCTAACATCCTTCACAGATTATCTCTCTTCTTCTATAACTTTGTTATTAGATGAATGTTATAGCCCTGTTATGAAATTTGTGAGTGTTATTACCGATAACTCGCTGCTCAGAAGATAGATCAAATAATGTTGTCATGAAAAATTATAACGAAGTTATGATAATTAATACGGACTGTAGATGATAATGAATAAATAAAGGAAGTAAAGGTATGTTGATCAGAGTTCCGATGGCGTAATATACCGCTGAGTTCAATGACCTCTCGAACATAACGGGTTACGGCTTCGAAGCACGGCGGTACGACCCTTTGGGTGTGATGATGGACGTCCAGTCCACCACCATAGCCCTCCCCCAGGAGGGGGTCGTCCCTTCGTATTCATGGGGGTGGTGGATGGATCACCCATCCATCTCTCTCCCGTCACACTTCGACATGCCTGTTTGACACGGGTCATGAAGCTTTTGAGAAATGCTTCGGATTCGCAATACGGTTCGTGTCGTGCTTTCCGAAGCCGCCAGTTGGAGCTTCGAATCCCCACGCGTGGCATGCCATTTTTCTCGCAACTTGTGTCGAACTGTTTGACACGGGTTCGGTTCTCTTGCATGTGTTACTTTACTGCTGTAAAGTATTTTTCTCCCCCCCCCCTCTCTCTCTCTCTCTCTCTCTCTCTCTCTCTCTCTGGGTAGAGGGGTAGAGGGTGGGACTAGAAGGGGTGAGGAGCTAATGCAATATCTTTGTTTTCATTTGTACGTTAATATGAGATAACTGTATCACCTGACATCCATATCCATTGAGGAGTTTTAGATAATGACTCTATTCTTTTTTACTTCTCTGTGTCTCTATATCTTTTGGCCTTTGAGAGATGCAGGTAGAACCACGAAGACACGGGAAATACGAAGTATCAAGTGTTTTCGTCTGATTCTCATGGCTGCATTGTCTCAACATTGTAATATACGAAAGCGCTTGACAATTTGTATTTTCCGTTTCCTTGTGGTTATATATATATATATATATATATATATATATATATATATATATATATATATATATATATATATATATATATACACACGTATATATGTATATGCGCAGACTCGACAGGTGTCCAGGACCATCTATCGAACACATTTCGTTAACCTTACCTGTTTAGATAGATAGTGTTTGATAGACATTAAGCTGATCTTGTCTTATCTATAGGTTATGAGTGTTCCTCTCCCCCTCATCCTTCCATCCTCCTCCCTCATCCTTACCGCTATCATCCTCATCCTCCCTCACCTTCCACCTCCTTCATTCTCCTTCCTCCTCCAACCCCATCCCTCCTCTTCGTCATCATCATCTCCATCACACATCGCCTCCTGCACCCGTAGACTCGTCGCTACTCCTCCCTCACCCTGCACTCCCCTCCCTCTCACTACCCTACCACCCTTCTCCCTGCACTCTCTCCCTCTCTCACTAGACTCTTCCACCCTCTCCCCTCCTGCCTTTCTTCCTCCTCCCCATCCCCATCACCATCCATAAAACCAGCAGACCGGCCGCTGAAGCATCTTAATCCTGACAATTGAGTTCGCCTTCTACCCCTTGGATTCGCGCGCGCTCTCGCGACCAGCCCACACGCCCCACACCTCATGGAGGGCGCGCGCCCGAACCCGCGCCACTCTCCAGGGGTCTATTTAAGAGAGGGGGAGGGAGGGAGTGAAGACACTGGATCACCAGCTACACGGGGGTGCTGATAGATGCTAGGTGCGGTTGGCATTGACGTGGGAAAATCAACGCGCTAGGGGTGTTCGGGTCGGCGTGGGTGTCTGGCGGGTTGGTGTGGGTGGGTGACGAGTTGGTGTGGGTGGCTGGCGGGTTGGTGTGGGTGGGTGACGGGTTGGTGTGGGTGGGTGACGGGTTGGTGTGGGTGGGTGACGGGTGGGTGACGGGTTGGTGTGGGTGGGTGACGGGTTGGTGTGGGTGGGGTGACGGGTCGGCGTGGGTGTGTGACGGGTTGGTGTGGGTGGGTGACGGGTTGGTGTGGGTGGCTAGCGAGTTGGTGTGGGTGGCTGGCGGGTTGGCGTGGGTGATGTAATCGAGTGCCATGGGCAGCGAAGGGTGGGTGGTGCTCTGCGCGAAGTGGGCGGTGATCTGGTGGCATGGGTAGTGATCGGGTGGCGTGGATAGCGATCGGGTGGCGTGGGTAGCGGCGATCGAGAGGCTTGGGTAGTTATCAGGTGGCCTGGGCAGTGATTGGGTGGCGTGGTTAGCAGCGATCGACAGGCTTGGGTAGTGATCGGGTGGCGTGGGTAGTGATCGGGTGGCGTGGGTTGCAGCGATCGAGAGGATTATTTAGTGATCGGGTAGCGTGGGTAGCAGTGATCGGGTGGCGTGGGTAGTGATCGAGAGGCTTGGGTAGTGATCGGGTGGCGTGGGTAGATATCGGGTGGCGTGGGTAGCGATCGGGTGGCGTGGTAACATTAGCGGCCAAGTATTTGAAAAGCCAGAGACGCGCTGGACAAAGTTTGGTGGATCGATAAGCAAGTGTCTTTGACCGGGCCTCACATTGATCCCTGGGACCGTGGTGGTGGTGATGGTGGTGGTGGTGGTGATGTTGGTGATGATGCTGGTGGTGGTGGTGATGGTGGTGGTGATGATGGTGATGATGTTGGTGGTGGTGATGTTGGTGATGATGCTGGTAGTGGTGGTGATGTTGGTGATGCTGCTGGTGGTGGTGATGTTGGTGATGATGCTAGTGGTGGTGATGTTGGTGATGATGCTGGTGATGATGCTGGTGGTAGTGATGTTGGTGGTGATGGTTCTGGTGGTGATGTAGATGGTGGTGATGTCATTGACGATGTAGCCGATGATGGTATTACCATTGCTGGTGATGTTGATGGTGCTGGTGTTGGCGATGATTTTGCTAGCGCGAGTAATGTTGGTGATAATGTTGGTGATAATGTTGGTGATAATGACCTCAAGGCTCCAGTCATGTACTATTATCTTAATCATTCATTTCTTGTCTCCTGTATTTTTCCCCTCTTCCTTCCCCCATCTCAACCTCTACATCTTTCCTATCCATTTTCCGTTCCTTCTTCGTCATCCACTTTCCCATCCTCTTTTCCTTTTCCATACTTATCCATTCGCTCATCCTCTGCTTTTCCATAACATTCTGTCTAAATATTTTTTTCCAGTTCTCTGTTCCTTTTTCTATATACCTTCCTTTCCAGTTTCATCCCATTCCATCCCATTCCACCTGGACCTCTGAATATACTCACCTGAGAAGGATGTTTACCATCGCATTTCTCTCTCTTTCCCATGTCCCGTTCCTCCTCCTCCACCTCCTCCTCCCCCGTTTCATTTCCCATCGTCCCTTCCCTGTGTTCACTCGCCGTTCCATCCTCTACAGAGGTTATTCTTGTGCTCCTTTCCCCCCTCCCCCCTTCCACCGAGGCTCGCGTACATTAGGAAGGGTAAAAATGTCATAGATTATGGACGACGTAAAATATCTTGGGTGTATTGTCCACCTTGTGTGGAACGGCTGACGCGCTGCCTCATTGTTACTGTCTGGTGTAGCAGTTTGCCTCATTGTTACTGTCTGGTGTAGCAGTTTGCCTCTTTGTTGCTGTCTGGTTTTAGCATTTTGCCTCATTTTTGCTGTCTGGTTTAGCAGTTTGCGTCATTGTTGCTGTCTGGTGACCCTTTTGTTTCATTGTCGCTGTCTCTTTCACCTGGTTTAGCTTTTTGCGTCACTGTTGCTATCTAGTTCACCTTTTGCGTCATAATTTTTTGTCTGGTTCGGCTCTCGCGTCACTTTTGCTATCTGGCTCGCCATTTGCGTCTGTGTCGCCATCTAGTTTTTTTGGCTTTTGCTTCATTATTCCAGTCTGGTCCGGTTTGTGTGTGTGTGTGTGTGTGTGTGTGTGTGTGTGTGTGTGTGTTACTGCAGTAACCTTAGAGTGACGTGTGTCATAAGAGCGATACGACACAATGTTTCTCAGGATTATCGGCATTGGAGTTCATGAGATTCTGGAGCTTGTCTCGCCCCCATGGATGTATAAAGGACCGAGTTGGGATAAGGTTGAAGAGGGGGAGGGAAGAATCTACTCCCTCCACGCAACACGATCACCTCGTGGAGGAGCGGCCATGTCATCCTCCACGTCACACAGAAGAGCATTTACCAGAGGTACGATGATAACCAAATGGTGTCCCATCCCTTCACAGCAGAGGCGTTGGTGGATCTTCAGGTAGCGGGCACACAGTGGCAGGGTAGGGCTGGGCTGTGGCCTTTGCAGACACCATTTTGTAAGGAGATAACGAACGTGTATGGATGTTTACTGAGGTGTGTGTGTGTGTGTGTGTGTGTGTGTGTGTGTGTGTGTGTGTGTGTGTGTGTGTGTGTGTGTGTGTGTGTGTGTGCAGGTGTGTGTGTGCAGGTGTGTGTGTGTGAGGCATGGTGCCCTCACGTGCTGGTGGTCAGTGGCAAGTGAGTTCGGTGATGAGGTGTAGGGGATTATGAACCTCACTAGGGATAGTAGAAGGTTGTAGGGGGGGGGAGAGTTTAAGTTGTCATGGGCTATTTTTCCTCTCTATTGTCAGTGATCATGAGCTCTTCGGGGGGTTATAGTCAAGCATTGCCTTGACCCCCGCCAGACATAGTGTATGTTGGACGGGCCGACATCATCACTCGGGGTCATGGGTGCTGGGGGTGTTTGTCGTCTGTTTTGGCGGCATACCGTGGAGTTGAGGCCAACACAAGAGGTAGTTAAACCAGTCGGTGACGGGCAGGTACAGCGGGGAGAGAGAGAGAGAGAGAGAGAGAGAGAGAGAGAGAGAGAGAGAGAGAGAGAGAGAGAGAGAGAGAGAGAGAGTACAGTGCTTCAGCGGAGGTGGTGGTTGGGTGGAAGGACGGGCGGTAGGTAGGCGGGCGGGTGGCTGGCGAGAACAATGAGCAGTGCAGCCCATTTGTTGGTGTGCTCCCGCGCCAGTATCGATCCTCGGCCACAACAACCACTGAGGTTTAAAGATGGAATACCGAGGGATTCCCAAATGGCTTTTTAGTTTGGTCGACGGAAGGTGGCAGAAGTTACCGTCCGCCGGGTACCACACTCATGACACTACCTCAACAGCTCTCACTCTCTCTCTCTACCTCCCTCTCCCTCACTCTACACCTCTCCCTCTCTCTCCGTTGCAGCTGGCCGTCGAAGTCTCCAGCTACTGTCGTGGTGGTGCGGGGCGGCCTGGAGATGATCACCAGCTCCAGTGGCGCTAGCTAGTTCTAGAGAGATCGCTACACCTGGGTTAGGGCCAGTCAGTGTTTCTTTCCCTGGAAATCACCAGCTCGGGAAGACTCCGGCCCTGGAAAGTGTACCGACACGGCCTTAAAAACGTACTGGCAAAGTCCTCCTCCCTTGGGATCGATCACTTTGCTCTGGGGCTGGCACCAGCAGGTGTTGTCGCTGGCTGCAAAGAAAGCGACGCAGATGTGTTCGAGCGAGCTGCAGGCAGGTGCTGTCATTTGGCAACGGCGTGAACTCTTCCATTTCGGGAGGGCAGGACCGTTCGGTTGGAAACCACCGAGGCTTGGCGCTGGTGGTGGAAAAGTCAAAAGTGGTCGAGGACGTAGTTCGTAAAGGGGGGTCACGGGAGGTCACTACCGGCCCTTGGCGCTGGTCCCGGTCAACAGATGTGTAGTATACTCGCGTGTCCTTCGTCCTGTCATGTATCCTCGCACTGGACATCGTGGTCATCGCTTGTTAGAAAGGTTTCTGAAGGTCACCAGAGGGAAGGGTTGGCAGTGTTCCCTGGAAGTCGCTACTGTTGGCACTGATCCTAGAGTTCGCGGTGGTTGGTTTTTTTGGCCAGTGTTTCATTAGAGGTCACCGGTTGTTAGCTCTGACCTTAGAGGTCACATGGTGGTAGAGGATGTGGAGATCCCACACGGTAGTTGGCATAGTTTCAGGTGGTTACCAGCACTTGGCTGCGTTCGTGGAGGTCATCAGCTGGTAAGTTACGTTCGTGGAGGTCATCAGCTGGTAAGTTACGTTCGTGGAGGTCACCAGCTGGTAATTCACGTTCGTGGAGGTCATCAGCTGGTAAGTTACGTTCGTGGAGGTCACCAGCTGGTAAGTTACGTTCGTGGAGGTCACCAGCTGGTAAGTTACGTTCGTGGAGGTCACCAGCTGGTAAGTTACGTTCGTGGAGGTCACCAGCTGGTAAGTTGGTAAGTTACGTTCATGGAGGTCACCAGCACTTTGCTCGGTTCGTGGAGGTCACCAGCTGGTAATTCACGTTCGTGGAGGTCACCAGCTTTCGACTCTGGTCCAGAAGGTTTATTGGCTATTGGCCCCTTTCGGAGGTGACCAGCTGTTGTCCCCTTCCAGAGATTACCAACTGTTGGCAGCATATTACTGGAGGTCACTGTTGTCAGCAGTGTTGCCAGGAGGTCACTGTTGTCAGCAGTGTTGCCAGGAGATTGTGTGTTGCCTTCCAACCCAGGAGGCAAAAGGGGCTTATCCCTCAGGACGGAGCTCCGACTGCTGGTCTAACGACCCAACCAGGCTTATAATTGGCTGACAGGAGCTTATGATTGGACCTCGGGGTTTCACCTTTCAGTGTAACGACCTCGTTTAAGAGATGGATGCAGGTAAACAGCATGTGAGTGTGTGTGGGGGGGGGGAGGGGCTGGTTGGTTTATGGGGTGAAAGACCTCTTGTTTGGGGGGGAAGGGGTTACGAACGAGGGTTTTATGTTTCGGAACTTGGGGGTATGACAGACCCGCCCACGGACCACCCCCTACCCATCTATCTATCCCTCTGCCCTCCTATCTACCATCTATCTATCCCTCTGCCCTCCTATCTATCCCCTTGCCCACCTCCCGATACACCCACATCCTCCCCTCTGAAAACCAGGAGTTGATGCCTGGCCGCTGCACCGCGCGCCACCCCAACCGACCTCGCCAACTATCCCACGTCTCCCAGAGCGCGCGCGCGCGCCCCCACCCGCGCCCCGTCTCTCTCTCTCTCTCTCTCTCTCTCTCTCTCTCTCTCTCTCTCTCTCTCTCTCTCTCCGCCCCACGCCACAGACCGCGCCGTCTATCTCACGCCTTCAAACCGCACGCCCTCCATCCCTCCCTACCTCTCCCCTCTCGCACCTACACCGCGCCACCGACCGCGCCACTTCTACCTCCCCCCTCCTCCTCCTCCTCTCCCCAACCACCCACCCTAGCGGGGTAACAACATGTACCTCATATGCATATTGGAGTGTTTTGCGCCACGCTAAAAATTTCAATTTCACAGTCTGCATTATGCCATGTCCCCGCTCCCTCCCCCCTCCCTCCCCTCCTCTTCTCCCCCTCCCCCTCCCCCACCCCGTCCCTCCATCACCCCCACCCCCCTTCCCCCTTCCCCCCCCTCCTACAAGCAACAGCGCTGGCTGACGGGTGGGTGAGACGACAACCCTTGGCGTTCAGCGTGTGTTTCGTTAGTCGTGTCGTGGGTTCGTGCGTGCGACGGGGGGGGAGGACGACGATTCGTGCGGCGTTCGTCATTTCGTGCTGTTCGCCGTCTTGAGACATTTTCGTGAGTTTCCCCCCTCCCCCCTCCCCCCAAAGGCGATTTCCAGCTGGATTTATGGAGTGGATGTTAAACCCGGTCAACTGCGGATTTACGTAGATGGGATTACATGGGATTTGTATACTTACGTGCTTTCAAATGTTCGTAGAAACGCGTATGGATTTATCGTGGGATTAATGTAGTTTAACCTTTGGATTTGAATCAGATTATAATATTACATGGGATTACTGTCAATTTTTTTTTAGTCATATTTATTAATGGGATTTACGTGAGTTTGTTCTTGGTAAATTCATCTTTGGATACTCGAGGATTATTTCGCGTTCACGAGATATTATCATAATGTCATTAATCCTGGATTTATGTTAGTGGTACTATTGGATTCATATGGGATTTTCCTGTGGGAATGGGGTTAATGGAGTTTTGTGGGATTAATCTGGCGTTCTTTGGATTGAAATGGAGTAATCGTTTGGATTGATATGGGATTATCTGGGGTATGTATAGGATTATCTTGGAATTATATTTAAGATTATCTTGGGATTATATGTGGGATTATCTTGGGATTATATGTAGGATTATCTTGGGATTATATGTGGGATTATCTTGGGATTATATGTGGGATTATCTTGGGATTTTATGTAGGGTTATCTTTTATATATGAGATTATCTTGGGATTATACACGAAGTGCCAGAATTACTGTGGTCCATTGTGTCTGCTGATGATCCCTTCAAATTCTCCTTCTTCTTTGAACAGTGTCTCCATCTTGTTAACCTCCATCCTTCTTGCTTGAGCGTCCCTCCCCTTCCCTCCCATCCTCCATCTCCTCCCTCCTTACCTAGCCTGCCCTCCCTCCCTACCTAGCCCTCCCTCAGTCCCTCCGCCACTCTCCTATACTATCCTCCCCGCCCCTCCAATACCACTCCTCCCCTGTACCATTCCTTCCCCCTCTTATTACCACATTTTCCCCCAATCCAAGAGTTCCCTCCCCTGCCCAATCCAAATCCACCCTTCACCCCCTGCCCCCGATGATTGGGTGTAGGGTCCAATCCCATCATCAGCTGACTACGACCACACACGCCTCATCGCCAGCCAATCGTCATGGCATAGGTGGACGGGGGAGGATTGGAAAGGGGGGAGGGGGGAGGGGGAAGAGACGGAGAGGAAAGGAGGAGGATTGGGGTGGAGGAGGAGGAGGAAGAGGGATTGGATACGAGGCAAAGCAATGAATGGCCAAGGTGGGTAAGAGGGATAGATAGATAGATAGAGAGAGAGAGAGAGAGAGAGAGAGAGAGAGAGAGAGAGAGAGAGAGAGAGAGAGAGAGAGTATGGGAATAGTAGGATGGCCAAGGAAGGGACAAGGTAGTTATGGGAAAGGACAAGACAGCAGTAATGGAAGTGACTAAGAGGTTGATAAGAACAAGCTGAGGAGGTAGATATGGGCAAGATAATGTGGGGTAGATAAGGGCAAGGGAAAGAGTGAGATAAGGGCAGGCGAAGGGAGTGGCCAAGGGCAAACAAAGGAGATAAACAAGGTCAAACAAAGGAGATAAACAAGGTCAAACAAAGGAGATAAACAAGGTCAAACAAAGGAGATAAACAAGGTCAAACAAAGGAGATAAAACCAGGGCGAGCCAAAGGACGTTGACACGGGCCAGACCCGGCCATACATAGACGTAGCGAGATGCTGTACCGTAGAGAGAAAGATCGTATGGGTTAAAGATAACAGAAACCAGCGACCTGGCGATCCTTAGATGATGACGAGAGTGAAGAGGGGCCTCCAAGGGCAGTATGAAAAAAAAGTAATGTTAGCGGTAAATTTAATGTTAGCGTTAAATTTAATGTTAGCAGTAAATCTAATTTGTTAGCGGTAAATTTGATGTTAGCGGTAAGTTTAATGTTATAAGTTTAATGTTAGCGGTAAGTTTAATGTTAGCGTTAAATTTAATGTCAGCGATAAGTTTAATGTTAGCGGTAAGTTTAATGTTTGCGGTAATTTTAATGTTAGCGGTAAATTTAATGTTAGCGGTAAGTTTAATGTGAGCGGTAAATTTCATGTAAGCTGTGAATAAAGCGACGGCGTTCAGATATTGGTGATAGGAAGGAAGAATATGGGAAGGCAGTGGAATGATACCAGTAAGGTTATACCAGAAGATGAGGAATGGTTGGTGATGGGATAGTAGTAATAATGGTGGGGAAAGGTGATGGTAGGATATATGAACGTGAAGAGGGCAATGAAAACGTAATGATGATGATAATGGATATGGGGGAAGAAGGGGCAGTAAATGGTTGATCACAGGAGTTAAGAAGGAAAAAGGTCAATAAAAGGTTTTTTTTTTTAAAAGGCCAATAGATATAAGTTAATGTTATCAGTAAAGGAAGAAAAGGATAATGAAATGTTTTTTTTAAAAGGCCAGTGAATTTTAATACGGTCAGTAGGTGTTTAAAGGTATTAAAACTTATATGATAAACATTAAAAGCGAGGAAGATAAGTGCGCGGTACGCAAGTGGATGAAAAGGGAAAATTAAGGACTAGAAATGGTAAGGGAAGGGAGGTAGAAAAGGGGCGAGAAGTTGGGGGAAGGGAGGTGGAAAAGGACGAGAAGTGGGAGGAAGGGAGGTAGAACAGGGGCGAGAAGTTGAGGGAAGGGAGGTGGAAAAGGACGAGAAGTGGGAGGAAGGGAGGTGGAAAAGGACGAGAAGTGGGAGGAAGGGAGGAGGAAAAGGACGAGAAGTGGGAGGAAGGGAGGAGGAAAAGGACGAGAAGTGGGAGGAAGGGAGGTGGAAAAGGACGAGAAGTGGGAGGAAGGGAGGTGGAAAAGGACGAGAAGTGGGAGGAAGGGAGGAGGAAAAGGACGAGAAGTGGGAGGAAGGGAGGAGGAAAAGGGGCGAGAAGTTGGGGAAGTGGGTGGGGGTGGGGAAGGGAGGTGAGGAAGCGGGTGCATGATGCTGGGGTGAAGTGCCAGGCTGTGGGTTATCCTCTGTTATCAATGTTATCTTGGCTGTTATCTTGCTGACGCCACCTCGCAAGGATTTCCCCGTGTGCTATCTTGTTCTTCGGTTGGCTGGTGTCTTGGTGTTGGTTCACGCCTGGCGGTTGTGCTGAAGGGTTGGAGAGAGAGAGAGAGAGAGAGAGAGAGAGAGAGAGAGAGAGAGAGAGAGAGAGAGGCGCAGATAACTGTAGGAGGAAGAGGGTAATAAGGGAAGAGGAAAGAGAGATGGAATATACCCGGAGGAAGGCAGTTGGGAGAGGAATTGATTAAGTTTAAAGTAAATGGGTAAGTGTGGGGTAATGGGTGATGGAGGTAATGGGTAAGGTAGGGAATGAGTAAGGGAGGGAATGAGAAGGGAAGAAATAAAGACATAGAGATTAATACTGGAAGGATTTATTGGATAATTGGATTCTTATTGGTGAATAACTAAGTTCGTGTGGGCATTATTGTCATGGTGTTGTGGGGCGGGGGAATGGAAGGGGTGGGAAATGGAGTGTAATTGGAGGGGCGATGGGGAGGGGAGTATTTCAGGAAGAGAGGAAAGAGGGAAGGAGAGGATCATTGTGAGAGGTCGGGTCAACGTGAGTGGGAAGATGTGAGGTTCAGAGTGGGTGTGAAGGAGGGTGTGAGTTAACGTAGGTGTGAGAGACGAGGCCCAGTATTGGTGTGAGAGGTGTGATTTAGCGTAGGTGTGAGAGACGAGGTCCAGTACGGGTGTGAGAGGTGTGAGTTAGCGTAGGTGTGAGAGACGAGGTCCAGTACGGGTGTGAGAGGTGTGAGTTAGCGTAGGTGTGAGAGACGAGGTCTAGTACGGGTGTGAGAGGTGTGATTTAGCGCGTGTGTGCAACATACCCCCACACACACATGGTATGAACCCCTCGCCCCCACAGCTTCTCCCCAGTACTCTCACCCAGCAGTAGTACCCCAACCTGTCCCCCAGTATAACCCCAGCCTGGCCCTTTTGCGCTACCCTAGCACTTGCCTCCCCAGCACGAAGGTGGGGGATGGGAGGAAGGGAGGAGGGAGGGGGGGTTAGTGAAGCGTGGCAGCGTGGCATCATGTTGGGCGCGTGGCAGCCGAAGCGAGAAATGAGGTGGTGGCTGCCGTGGCCGGCGCTCGGGGTGGAGGAGGAGGAAGAGGAGGAGGAGGAGACGACATCTTGGGAAGGCCGGGAGGAGCAAGAAGGGGTTGAGGTGAGGGAGAGGGAGGCGGGGTCGACCTGGAGAGAGAGAGAGAGAGAGAGAGAGAGAGAGAGAGAGAGAGAGAGAGAGAGAGAGAGAGAGAGAGAGGAGAAGGACAGCAGATGACAGTAGACTTGATGGTCTTTGACGGGGTTATCTGCTGGAGGACAGTACATTGGAAGAACAGATAACGGGAGACCTGAGCCATCTTTTATATGGGATTTTGCAAGCAGCCCTTTTTTTTTTTCACGATGTCTAATTCTACAAGATCTGAGGGTATATTTGAGATCCCAAGTATATACAACCGAAGAATTCGAAAGTTGTGTGTACATCCATGAAATATGATCATTTATTTCGAAAGCTAATGTTAATGATCGGTTATCAGATTATTATTATTTGAAATGATTTCACGATCCTGGACCTACTTTTTGGTTTCTATCCATTATCCTAAAACGGAAAGGAGTGGGCGAAAGGATGTTTCATAATGGGGGATGAAAAGAGTACCTATCTACCTATCAAACTACTTGCCTCCCTCCTCCTCCTCCTTGCCTCGCCTCACCTCACCTCACCTCACCTCACCTCACCTCACCTACCTACCTACCTACCTACCTACCTACCTACCTACCTACCTACCTACCTACCTACCTACCTACCCACCTCACCTACCTACCTACCCACCTTACCTACCTACCTACTCACCTACCCACGCCAAAGTACCTACGAGTACCTACAACGAGATTCTACCGTGAGAGAGAGAGAGAGAGAGAGAGAGAGAGAGAGAGAGAGAGAGAGAGAGAGAGAGAGAGAGAGAGAGAGAGAGAGAGAGGTGGGGTTGGAGGGAGAGGGAGGGAGGGAAAGAGAGCCACTTTAAACTCCCCCTCATATTAGCGTCTCTGGCAGTGGTACTCGTCAAGCCCTTGAGGCCCAGCGGTGGCCCGCCTCCGCCTGCTATATGAAGATGCTGCACACTCCTCTAATCCACTCCAAAATGACGGAGAGTGGACCCACCTTTGGAGGAGCATCAGCCTCCTCCGGTGGAGGCTTTTGGAGGGACCACCCCGCTACTTTATTTATTTTTTTTTTTTTTGGAGTGAGATGTGAGAAAGGATAACAATCTTGTGAGGAAGGGATTTTTTGAGTATATTCTAGAAAAAGAATCGAGTTTGAAGTCATTTCTACTCGGTGAGAGCAAGGCCATTTTGGAGGGTTTTGAAGGTGTCATGTCCAGATGTTCACTTGAACAGAAACCTTTTTTATTTCTTTCTACGGCAAAATGATTTTATGAATTCAGATCCTCATTTGATAATTCGGAGTCTCATTTGATAATTCAGAGTCTCATTTGATAATTCAGATCCTCATTTGATAATTCAGAATCTCATTTGATAATTCAGAGTCTCATTTGATAATTCAGATCCTCATTTGATAATTCAGATCCTCATTTGATAATTCAGATCCTCATTTGATAATTCAGAGTCTCATTTGATAATTCAGATCCTCATTTGATAATTCAGATCCTCATTTGATAATTCAGAGTCTCATTTGATAATTCAGAGCTTCATTTGATAATTCAGAGCTTCATTTGATAACGGAATAATAAGGATAAACACTTTTACGTTGAATTAGCTGTGTCAGAATGATTATGCAACACCCTCCCCTTTAATTACCCCCCTTTTAATTACCATCATTGTAACAGAGAGGTAATTATCAGTGGACTGTCTCACCCTTTAGGTTATAACTGAATTATTTTCCAGATCATACGAAATAAATGATTTATCCGCAGATGTTATAATGAAATACCCTTTATTAATTACATGCCCGCTAATTATGACATGAGGGTCATCACCGCACGCGGTAATTATCTGCCGCTAATTATGTCACGCCTGTGACATCATCTGTATTTAATATCTTCATTACGTATGTGGGAAATTATGCGACGCATCATTACGTGCGTGGGTAATTAAGTATGCGACGCATCATTACGTGCGTGGGTAATTATGCGACGCATCCTTACGTGCGTGGGTAATTGTGACGCATCATTACGTACTGCATCATTACGTACGTGGATAATTATGTGACGCATCACTACGTACGTGGGTAATTATGTAACGCATCATCACGTACGTGGGTAATTAATTATGCGACGCATCATTACGTACGTGGGTAATTATGTGACGCATCGTTACGTACGTAGGTAATTATGCGACGCATCATTACGTACGTGGGTAATTATGCGACGCATCGTTACGTACGTAGGTAATTTTGCGACACATCGCTACATACATGGTTGATTATGCAACACATCGTTACGTACGTAGGTAATTATGCGACGCATCGTTACGTACGTAGGTAATTATGCGACGCATCGTTACGTACGTGGGTAATTATGCGACGCATCGTTACGTACGTGGGTAATTATGCGACACATCGTTACGTACGTAGGTAATTATGCGACACATCGTTACGTACGTGGGTAATTATGCGACACATCGCTACATACATGGTTGATTATGCAACACATCGTTACGTACGTAGGTAATTATGCGACACATCGTTACGTACGTAGGTAATTATGCGACGCATCGTTACGTACGTAGGTAATTATGCGACACATCGCTACATACATGGTTGATTATGCAACACATCGTTACGTACGTAGGTAATTATGCGACGCATCGTTACGTACGTAGGTAATTATGCGACGCATCGTTACGTACGTGGGTAATTATGCGACGCACATCATCGTAGGTGTCACGTGCGTGTCATTGTTGTGCGGGCGAGGGCGGCACGTGACATCTGTCAAGCCGTGACGTGACGGCGGGTTATGTCACGGCTGACGCGTCACGGTCATGACGTCACACCCCGTCACGTCACAGGTGGGAGGAGGAGGAGGAGGGAAAGTGTAGCTGTGTCTGGTGGTTTGTGTCGTCTGTCATATGCCAGTGGCGCGTAGAGTATAGCGGTACGACCCTTCGACCACAGCGGTACGACCCCTTTTTGAAGCCCACCGTGTTACGACCCTGGGTTATAATGATTGGCCCGACCCTTTTGACCTAACCCGGGTCGGGTCGTGCCGTCGTGCTCAACGAGGTGATTAGGAGGAGTGCTGCGGGGTCGAGGGAATTACTTACACAATAATTACATTGCACGTATCGCCGGATTACATTACACTGACAATCCCACGCTGCTGCAATTACACCTCATTGATTGCATTGGGTCAGAGGTCATTACCGTGGCATTGCGCGCGCGCGCACACACAAACACACACACACACACACACACACACACACACACACACACACACACACACACACATACGCAACCTGGACACAATCTACCATTTTGTCCGTCAAGGGGTTGGCTAGGGGGAGGGAGAAGGACGAATATTAATGTGGAGTGTGTAAGGGTGGGAGACGGGGGGAGGAGGAGGGGGGAGGGAGGGGGGGACGGATGAATTACCTTATGATTAATTAGCGAGAAAAATGACCTCCGCTGCTCCTCCTCCAGTTGGGTGAGTTGGGGGTAAGGGGATTCGAACGCTGGTCTTTCGTTATTTTTCGCCGGGTGTCGTATCTCAATCTTCTCGTTTTCGTTGACTTTTTTCTTTTTCTGTTTTGGGGTGAGAGAGGGAGGAGGTCTCTGTCTTTCTTGTCACCCTGTCTATTGCAGGTCTGTGTCGTGGTCTTTGATTATGACCAATGGTAAGGTGAGGCGATGAGGGAGTATGTGGTATATGTATGTCTGTGTACAGAAAGTGTCTGTCGGTCTGTCTTCCTCGTCTGTCTATCTCTGTCTGTCTGTCTGTCTGTCTATATATCTATACCTCTCCGTGAGGGTCGTGGTCGTCCGTCAGGTGTGGTGAGGGGTTGTTGCCTTGTCTACCAGGTGAAGCGTGTGTGTGTGTGTGAGAGAGAGAGAGAGAGAGAGAGAGAGAGAGAGAGAGAGAGAGAGAGAGAGAGAGAGAGCACACCTCCTCCTCCTCTCCTTCCCTTCACCACTACCCCTTCCCTTCCCTCCCTTCTCCTCCCCTACCCCCCCCCCCCCTCTTATTAGATTACCTGCCGCTTGGAAATCCTCGAAACTCCATCTCGGCATAACAATATGGGCCCGGGAGAGGGAGAGGGAGAGTGGAGAGGGAGAGGGAGAGTGGAGAGAGAGAGGGAGAGAGAGGGAGGGAGGGTAGCTTAAGTGGCGTCGGACCCCTGCGCTCATAATTCTGGCGATTAAATCATGACATTGCTTCCCTGATTTTTATCCTCTCTCTCTCTCTCTCTCTCTCTCTCTCTCTCTCTCTCTCTCTCTCTCTCTCTCTCTCTCTCTCATTCTCTCTCTCTCTCGCCTCAACACACCCGCGATTGGTAGGGCTTTTCCGGATCATCATATTGGCATTGTTTTCTTTTTTTTGCGAGGATTAGGGACTGGTGCCCCGTACAAGGCTGCTCAGGTGTCTGTGATTGGAGATCATGAGATTGGATTGGGGCGACTGGGATGAGGAAGAGCAGCTTCCTCTCATTTGTGAGGGATTGGCGTTGATTGGATCATGACGTGAAGACGGACAGGTCAGGCGGGGAGGGAAATCATAGATTAAGGAACTTAATCACCTTTTTTTTGTTGTTGTTGACTAATTAGAATTAATGGGATGCGAACTGGGCAGTACAGGAGGTATGGAGTACGACTATGCGATCAGCGGGAATGATTGGCGTGATTTTTTTTTTCCCCTTCTGTTCAGGCTGTTATGATGCGCAGGGGTCGTACCACCGTGCTGAAGGGTCGAACTACCATGTCCAAAGGGTCTTGCTCAAGGGGCGTACCGTCGTTGTTCAAAGAGTCGTGGTCAAGGGTCGTGCCGTTGTGTTCAGAGAGTCCTGCTCAAGGGTCGTGCCGTCGTGTGCAAGTGTCGCGCTCAAGGGTCGTATACCATCATGCTCAAAGGTCGTGTCGTCGTGCTCAGTGGTTGAACTGTCGTGGTCAAAGGTTATACCGTCGTGCTCCAGGGTCGTACCGTCGTAGGGCTTGCGCGGGGGGGGGAGGCTTAACCTTACGCAAATTGGTCCATTAAACAAAGAAGATTTGATCGCCTGGTTAGAGTGATTCGGAAGATGGGATTAGTCGATTTTGAACGAGACTGGGAGGGTCGCGTGGATTAGAATGGGTAGGTGGGTGGGTTAGATGCATGAAGATAATCTCATATCACTGACCAATCCTTGGGAGGACAGATGTAAGATTTTGACTGATAATACTTGAGGGATGATTGGATTAAATCATCAGATCAATCAAGGATGAATTTTGTACACTGAAGTTGTGTGTTGGTGATGGAAGTTGACGTCCTTCCCTCTTTCATCTTCCCTTACCTTCTTCTTCACTTTCCCCATCCCTTCCATCATTCTTCCTTTCCCCTTCCTTTTTCCTTAACGTATTTTCCCTTTCCTCGTACATTCTCTCCACTCCACTTACCCTCCCTCCTCGTACCTCGTCATCCACTGGCTCCTCACCCCTTTAGCCATACCCTCACCTTCCCTTCCTCCCACCGCCGATCTACTGTGACAGTAGCCATTGAGGGAGATGTCTAACATCTGTTCTATAACTGTCTAACAAAAATGAGCCTCTAACATCGATCTAATACCTGTCTGACAATCATTAACATCTAACATCTGTCTAATACCCGTCTAACGATCATCCGTCAAAGCATCACGATCATCTAACATCTTTTTAATGCCCTTCTAACACTAATCTAACATCTGTCGAACACCCGCCAAAGAATCATGAACGTCCAACATCTGTCTAATACCCATCTAACAGTAATGCATAGTTACCTCCCCAACACTAGGCTGCTGGAGAACCTGGCGGGGCCGCTGGGGCAGCAGCACCGCCAGTCGAAGTGGGTCCTCCTGTAGAGGGGGGTGGGGGCAGCAGCAGCAGCGGCCGAGTGAGGTTCAGAAAGCCGAGATTAAAAGTATAGTTGTGACGGATCCTCCACGCTAATGGAGGCCCCCTGGTGAGGCAGGGCAGGTGGTACACTGGGAGGGAGGAGGTGCAGGGCCAGGACGGAGGAAGGAGTATGGAAATGGAGGGAAAGGAGGAGGTGGAGGGAGAGGAGATGAGGTGAAAGATGGAGGAGGAGAAGATGCAAAAGGAGAGAGGTAGGTGGATATGTTAAAGGAGAGGGGGAGATAGGGAGATCAGAGGGAAGAGGTTGAGGAGGAGAGGGGGATATGATGGTAAAAGAGGGAGAGGAGCGTATGAAGGGTGAGGAGGAGGAGGAGGGAGGAGGTAAAGTGGGCTGGGGAGGGACAGAACATGTAGGGGAGAGGGAGATGACAGAGCACAAGGGGAGCTTGGAGCGAGATATTGATAGTAAAGGATAAGAGTGGCTGATGGGAAGTGGGGGGGAGGGAGGGGGACTGGTTAGACTGACCCCCACACTGACCCGCACCGTGAGGGAGGGTCTGTGTGGAGGGACGGGTGGGTACAGTCACCGTCTAACTGGAGAATGGGTGTGTAGTTGGAAGCTGTATGGAGGGATGAATATGTATACTTCAACAAATAGAGGTTTTAGTGTTTTTTTTTAGAAGCCGTCTCGTTCTTTGGCGTGTGGCGCAAATCTATTTTCTTTTTTTTAACCTTCCTCCGTCCAGCTTCCCCAAATGACACTTAACTCCATCTGTAACAATTGATATCAGGTCAAGTTCTGCAATTGATGGGCGACAGTGCTGTGTATTTTTTGCTCTCTGGTACATGCATGATTGCAAGGAGAAAAAAGATGTGGTGTTAAAAGGATCATTCCCTCGTGTTCTGTTGTGGTAGGAAAACCAGGCCTGACACAGGACCTGAGGTTCTCTGATGGTTTCGTTCTTGTGTTATCGGAGTGGTGGCTAGACGAACTTGCATGGGGGGGAAACAAAAGAGAAATTTTCTTCTTTTTCTCGTGGCGTTGAAACTCGATGTGGATGCAATGTTAATGAGCTGGGCTTATGGTCAACTCCTAGTGGGACGTGCTCCATTCTTCTTGATCATGGTACGACACTTGAGCATGACGGTACGACACTTGAGCATGACGGTACGACACTTGAGCATGACGGTACGACACTTGAGCATGACGGTACGACACTTGAGCATGACGGTACGATACTTGAGCATGACGGTACGACACTTGAGCATGATGGTACGACACTTGAGTATGACGGTGCGACTCTTGAGCATGACGGTACGACACTTGAGCATGACGGTACGACACTTGAGCATAACGTTACGGCACGAGCATGATTGTGTATCCCTTGAGCACGATGGTACGACCCTTGTGTACAATGACAGTTCGAGGGTCACGCTATCATTAACCTTCCTCCCTACTTGCACTTCTACTCCCTTTCAAATCCCTACCTCCAATTCCTCGTCATCATCCTCCTTCTCCTCCTCCTCATCGAACCTCCCTCTCCCTTTGCCATCCCCTTTCCCTCCCTCCCTCACTCTTCCATCCTCACTTCCTTTCCTTATCGTCCTTCCACCATCGTACCCACCAATCCCTCTCTTCCCTCCCTCCCTCGTCCACCAGTCCTCACCCTTCCTTCCTACACTGCCAGTCTGCCGTCCTCGCCTCCTGCCCCCTAAGCTGGCACTCCCGCAGTAATCTTGTCACCGTCTTGTGGTCTGAACGACACTGAGGCCAAATGGGGTCACCACGAAAAGCTGGGGTGGGGGGGGGGGGTCATGCTGGAGGCTACTCGAGGTCACCATGGGGATGTGGATGATGCTTGGGGGGCGGGGGGGGGTGTACAGGGAAGGTCACCGACCGAGCGAGGTGGGTCGAGGGGAGAGGGGAGAAGAGGAGAGATGATAATACGAAGACAGGGAAGAGGGAGGTGAGTGGTAAGAAGGAAAGTAAAGAGAGAGAGGAGAAGAGATGGTAAAATATGATCGTTGGTTGGAGATGTGTCGGGAGAGGGGAGAAGGTGGGTTGAGGGAGGGAGAAGAGTAAGTGAGGGAGGGTTAGGAGGAGGGAAGAGTCATTGTCTCCTCCTCTCTCCTCATCTTCCATTATGTCTCCTTTGCTCTCCATCTGTATTTTGTCTTGTGCTCAGTTGGTATACCGGCATACGTATGTATGTACATTTTATTATCATTAGCATTATATGCTTCCATTCAGCTCCAAGACCATTGTTATGGTGCTTCTTCGGCCTCGTCTCAGCGCTGCGATAAGTAGCAGGGAAACGATGGGCTTCTTTAAAGCCAGAAGTTCCCCGGCGAGACTGTACTCCTCTTCGTCCATTGACAATGACACTGACTCGCCAAGTATGACTTGGCTCGCTGTGTAACCCCTATGTTTGGGGAGTCTGCGGCAAGGGTGTGTGGCGTCACCATGGCTGTTTAATCTGATTGCGGATAGGGTGGTGGTGAGGAAGGAAAATGCGAGGGTCTTACTGAGACAGGCTGGTTTCAGCATGTTAGGTTTAGCGGGGCTTGTGAGATGTGTCAGTTGCCTTTTGCTTATGACGCAGTTCTGGTGGCAGACTCGAGTGAGAAAATGTAGAAGCTGGTGTCTGAATTTAGAAGAGCGTGTGGTCGGAGCGAGTCGAGTGTTCATGTAAATAGAAGTAAGGTTATAATGTTGGATGTAGTGTGAGTTAGAATGTTGAGCACTCGGGGGTAGTGAAGTGTTTCAGGTACCTGGGAGTGGAATATAGCAGTGAATGGAGCCATGGAAGCTGAATAAAACCTTAGAGTTGGTAACGGGGCTAAGGACCCAGGTACACCGAAGAATGTTCTGAATGAGAGGTTTCTGTTTGTAGGGCAAGGATGGCCATTATTCATGGTACTTGATCAACACAGAAGAAGGTGGATGTGTCGGAAATGAAATCACTTGAGGACAGTAGGTAGTGTGAGGAGGGTTGATCAAATGAGGGATAGGGATGTGATAAGAGGGGTATGGTTGAGAGAGCTGAAGCGAATGTGCTGAAATGGTTTGGGCATATGGACAGGATGAGTGAGGAGAGTCTGACTAAGAGGGTATAAGAGTCGAGAAAGGGTGGAGGGTTGGGGACTAGGAGAAGAAGTGGTGAAAGATGCTTTGGGAGATCGGGGCCTGAACATGCAAGAGGGTGAAAGGCATACACGGGTTAGAGTGAATTGGAGCGCTGTGGTGTACAGGGGGGCGACGGGCTGTCGTTGGGCTGTAGCATAGCATATGAAGCAGTCAGAGGAAGCACCATATAAGCCTGTAAGGCTTGGTTAAGGGCCTGGAGTAGGGGACTTCAGGTCTCGGTGTATTATGCATAAGAGCTGGGTAGCAGATGTGAGCAAATGTGGCCTTTTCTTCGTCTCCTCTTGAGCCGCATGAGCACCTCAAATAGGGGAAGACCCTTTCTGAAAGGCTCCTGAGGTAAGAACAAATCACACACACACACACACACACACACACACACACACACACACAAAGAGAATATGGATGTATTATCCACACCCAGTAAACGTGAAGGAAAAACCCAATAGAATGGGTGGTGGGCTGGAACGGTGGGAGTGTGCTAAAGCTGTGAATACATTAGAAAACACAACCATCTTGTAGGGGGCTAGGGTGAAGGGGGAGGCGCGCCTTCCCCCATCTCCCAGGGATATAACGGAGTATAACCGACCAGATAATGGATGGCTCTGTCGAACCATCACCAAGTCAGATATATCACTTGAAAGCCTCTCACCCCCTCCTCTCTCTCTCTCTCTCTCTCTCTCTCTCTCTCTCTCTCTCTCTCTCTTGGTTGAGGAGATGAGAGAAGGTGTGTAAGGGTGGTTTAGAGGGAGGATATGAGCCAGATAGGTATATAACAAGATGAAAAAGGAAATGTAAAACAAAAGGCACAGATGAAGAAAAGGGGTTTATAGTGGAGGGATATGAGGGTATGTGACAGGTGAGGGAGTGAGGGAGAGGAGGTGGAGGAGTGAAGGGAGAGGAGGGAGGGTGAGGGTAGGTGAGTGTGTGGGTTTTGCTGGCAGCCGCGGCAGGAGGAGGAGGAGGAGGAGGCAGGACGATCGGTCGGTCGGTCACCTCCGCCTCGCTGATCACCAGTCGTGAGCTTTTACTGATATTGGTGAGGCAGGGCCGTGTGAGGATCGGCGGAGGGATGCGCGATGGTGATGGTGGTGGTGGTGGGGAGATGTGGTGTTGAAGGGGACGAAGAAGGGGTAAATGGTGATGGGGGAAAGCGGGTATGGATATGTAAAGTTTCATGTTAAAGAAGGGGGGGGGATGGAAGAGTGAGAGGAAGATGGAGATGGGGACGGAGAGGGTAAGGGAAAGGTGAGATAGCGGAACGGGGAATGGTGGGAGATGGGATGAGAGGGTACAGGGTGAGGGGATATTAGAAGGATGGATGAAGGAAGGGAGAGATGGAGAAAGGAGAAGGCAAATGGAAAGATGAGAGAAGGTGACGGGTGAGAAGAGTGTTGAAGGAGTGGTCTATAGTGGATAGAGAGAAGCTGATGAAAAGGAGGAGGGGAGGAGAGTAAGTAGAAGAGAGTAAAACAAGGGTACAGGTAAAAGGCATGATAACTTGGAAAGAGAGAGAGAGAGAGAGAGAGAGAGAGAGAGAGAGAGAGAGAGAGAGAGAGAGAGAGAGGGAGAGAGAGAGAGAGCCGAGATAGCGCAGCAGGAAGGGAAGATAAGATGCTTGGGTAGGTGGAGGCGTAAAGTCCCAGCCCCATTTCCAGGATGGGAAATCTAGGAACAGTGGCAAAGCAGAGGAAGAAAAAGATGGAGTAAGTCATCACGACTCAAGTCAGTAGAGGGTCGATGTATAAAGAATTAGAGTCGAGGAAGAGGTGGTGAGGAGGGTGAGGACGGAGCCCCACACCAGCAGGTGATGAAGGGTCAGGCACGGGAGGCAGGACGAGGCGCTAAGTGGGTCTGGTGGACGCTGCAGGTGACACACGAGACGATAAACCTGTCAATGCAAAGTGTGTGTGTGTGTGACCAACGCTTCCTCCCCCCGCCCCCATGGGTGTATGGCCTCACCCCTGCCACTCTCTGTCGAACCTCACCTCATGTCCCTATTTACATAAATTGACACACACACACACACACACACACACACACACGTATGTGCACATAATCACAACAGACACACGATTATATAGATGCTGAAAAAAACCACACATGGAAGTGGAAACACGAGATGCTGAGCGCTTTCGTGTATTAACACATCTTCATTCTGTAACTGTCCTCTGAAGATGTGTTAATACACGAAAGCGCTCAGGAACCTCATGTCAAGCGTACACGTATGTATATGAATCCTGAGAGTTGTCGTATGTACCTCCTCCTGTTTCCTGTGTCCACCACTCTCTCTGGTGAGGAGGAGGAGGTGGTACTTCCTCACGCCCTCCTACCATGCAACCTCTCTCGCCCAGCTTCCAGTTGTGTCCTCTTGTTCCAGACTCTCCTCAATGTTCGAAAGGCTGTTTTACATTGACGTAATCATGGCTTCCTAGAAATCTACGTGTAGCTCTTATGCCTCTCCTTACTCTTCGTTCTTCCTCTGTTAGGTCAATCGAGGGCTTCGCCTCATCTCTCTCTCTCTCTCTCTCTCTCTCTCTCTCTCTCTCTCTCTCTCTCTCTCTCTCTCTCTCTTCGTAGCTCATCCCACTCCACTCAGGTCTGGTGCGCGTCTCGGTGCGTTCCCCTGGGCCCCTGTTGCAACAGGTCTGCAGTTGTGGCTCTTGAAGAGGAGAAACAGGCTGTTGTGGAATATTCCAGCTCACAACACACGTTCGTCGTGTGTATATATATATATATATATATATATATATATATATATATATATATATATATATCATCCTAAACATGTCACATTTCCATTTGATTTGAGACACTTTTGACCACAACACCCTGGTCTGTTTAGATCCAGTACCATTTCACGTGACCTGTATATTCCAGGCTCAGTTATCGTTAGCCATTTAGTCCTATCCCAGTTACTGCATCTTGTCTAAGTCTGTCTTTGTAACATTTTGAACTCCGTGTTGCTCCGTAGGTCTTGCATGAGGAGTGAATAATGATATGTATATGAGGGAGGATCTCGGGCCACTGGCGGTCCACACACTGATTATGAGGCTGTTATGAGGCCTTCAAGCCACCCATGTCACTCTGCTTATGAGGGAATGATTCCAGAGTGACGTCAGTGGCTGAAGGACTCACAACCAGGATGACGTCATTGGCTGGAGGCCTCATGACGTCAGTGACTGGGTGACCTCACAATCAGTGTGACGTCATCCCCCACGACCCCCCCGGACGGATGAGGGCCACACGGATGACAGGCGGCGGTGTCGGTAGCGGGTGCCATCGTGGCCTCGCACCTCCTCCTCCTCCTCCTCCTCCTCCTCCTCCTCCTCCTCCCCTTGGGGGGACGGGGAGGGGACCAGAGGGAGGGGGGGAGGACCCCGCCTCTGTACAATAAACGGCCCAAGATTGAGTTGTTACGAGGTGCTGGGAGGGGGTAGGGAACAGGGGGCGAGGGAAGGAGGAGGAGGAGGAGGAGGAAAAGGATCTAGGGAGGAAGATCTCTCCGAGAGGCTGGAATAGGAGGGGAAGAGGGAAGGAGATACCGGAGGAGAGCACCAGGGAGAAGGAAGAATACGAAAGGTGATGATAGAGTGGAAGGGAAGAGGGGCATACTGAAGGGGGGGGGGAGAAGGTCATACCTGAAGGGGGAGAGGTTCACATTGAAGAAGAGTATGATGCTGAAGGGGTAGAAGGGAAGATACTGAAGGAAGGGAGAGGAAGGTACTGTATTGGAGGGGGAGAGAAGGGGGGAAGAAGATAAAGTCAAAAAACCATCTCTTGTGTGTCTGAGGTGGGAGGTCAAGACAATCGTATGTGCTGGTCTCTTGGAAAGCACTATTCACGCCGTGTGTACGTACGTAAGGACGTACTGAGAGAACTGATCACGCACGTACACACGTGTCTTCCTGTTGGTCCACCACACTGAACTACGAGTGTCTGATCACTACCAGTACCACAAATAGCCTCGTATGGACTCGTGTGGTTTGTTGTTGCTCGAATATCCCCGTGGTCCTTTATGCTGGCCATCGCGGAGAACAGAGGCGTCCGACCATTAGCTTGTTATTCATCTCGGCACCGCACCAGTGGTCTGCCTCTCCCCATCTCTACAGATCAGGAGTTGAGTATCGTAATACTGTCCTCTAGCCGCACCAGTGGTCTGCCTCTCCCCATCTCTACAGATCAGGAGTTGAGTATCGTAATACTGTTCTCTAGCAGGTAACCTCGTCACAGACTACCACATGATTATTATCTGTCGCTCTCCCCCCCAGTGTCCTCCTCATCTTCCCCCTTCCTATCTCTGTGTTTCAAGTTATTTTTGATGTTACTCACCCCTGTATGTGGACTCTGGCTCCCGCAGCCCCCCCGAGGTGCTGTCAAATGATGTTCTTGTATCTTCGTGGGCGTCTCCTCCTCCTCCCGCCAGTGGCGGTGCTTCACAGACATCCGCAGCTCAGCAGATGTTCTGATGCTCCTGTATGTCTCTCACGACCACGAACCTTGGGAGGCTGCGTGTTGCTCAAGTCTCTCTAGTTCTTGACTCCTGGAAGGTGGCTGTTATTCTAGTCTCAGGAGTTCTTGATTCCTGGAAACTGGAAGGTGGCTGTTGCTCTAGGCTCGGGAGTTCTTGATTCCTGGAAACTGGAAGGTGGCTGTTACTTTAGTCTAAGGAGTTCTTGATTCCTGGAAGGTGGTTGTTGCTCTAGTCTCAAGAGTTCTTGATTCCTGGAAACTGGAAGGTGGCTGTTACTCTAGTCTCAGGAGTTCTTGATTCATGGAAACTGGAAGGTGGCTGTTACTTTAGTCTAAGGAGTTCTTGATTCCTGGAAGGTGGTTGTTGCTCTAGTCTCAGGAGTTCTTGATTCATGGAAACTGGAAGGTGGCTGTTGCTCTAGGCTCGGGAGTTCTTGATTCCTGGAAGGTGGTTGTTGCTCTAGTCTCAAGAGTTCTTGATTCCTGGAAACTGGAAGGTGGCTGTTACTCTAGTCTCAGGAGTTCTTGATTCATGGAAACTGGAAGGTGGCTGTTACTTTAGTCTAAGGAGTTCTTGATTCCTGGAAGGTGGTTGTTGCTCTAGTCTCAGGAGTTCTTGATTCATGGAAACTGGAAGGTGGCTGTTGCTCTAGGCTCGGGAGTTCTTGATTCCTGGAAACTGGAAGGTGGCTGTTGCCCTAGTTTCTCAAGTTCTTAACCCCTGGAAACTGGAAGGTAGGTGGGTCTTGGTGTGTGTGTCTACCCCTGTCGAGGGTTGGGAGATGGTGAGCGTCCCTGGTACATGGGTGGGTCGTGACCCTGCATAATGACCACCCAGTTGTGAATGCCTGAAGCATGCATGACCATACATGAGGCACCCATGGAAATGCCTCGGTGTTCGGATGAACAGAGAAGGAGACATGTCCCCACTTTGCTTGTGATTGGTCAGTTTTCACCGTACGACCTCACAGTGACAGAGGAATCTCATTAATGTAGAAATATCGTCACTCTACCCACGTGTGTGTGTGTGTGTGTGTGTGATCTCAGAGGCAGTGTCGATGGATAACTGAAAAACGTCCCACTTGGGTCTGTAGATCAGGGAATAGATCTTTCATTTACTCATATCACTTTTATGAAAATATTCTTTTTTACCGTGTAAGATGGAGACCTCAGCATAGAAACCTTCACTTGTATGATTTATCATTCAGACGGAGGGAAGATGGAGAGTCTGTCTGTCTGTCTGGCAGCCGAAGGACACCACCAACTGCAGCAGGACGTTTCTGAGAACAGATTAACAGATTAAGACGTACAGGACAGTCAATACACACGGACAGACAGACTCGAGTGGAGAAGGGGGATCAGACAGATACAAAGACAGAAAAAAAAAAATGATGAGAGAAATACAGAAGGAATTAGACGGGTACAGTGAGAGAAGAGGGATAAGTGGAGAGAGAGAGAGAGAGAGAGAGAGAGAGAGAGAGAGAGAGAGCAATATCATTAATCTGTACATTGATATCAGGGAATGTTGAGGTGGGGGAAGAGGGAGGAGAGGAGAGGAGGGTTCAGCTTAGGGTGGGAAGGAGGGGGAGAAAATGGCAGCCCCCTAAACCAATGAAGACCTCCTTGTATCGTATTACAGAGCCAATATAGAGCAAACTATTGCTGCCCTCACTACCACCGTGCTCTCTCTCTCTCTCTCTCTCTCTCTCTCTCTCTCTCTCTCTCTCTCTCTCTCTCTCTCTCTCTCTCTACCCCCCTCGAGCACATCCTGTCCTTTTTAGAGTGGAATTCTGGCCTCCTTTATTAACTTCCTCCTCCTCTCCCCTCACCTCCAAACTTTGTTCATATCCTCCAGTACACTCCAGTCCGCCAGACCCCTTTCTCCTCCATCCCCGTCCGCCACTGTCCTCACCTCACTCAGTTGCTGTGTCCTCTTCCTTCCCCCTTCTCTCTGCCCTCTCTCCCCTCCTCTTCCCTTTCTCTCTTCGCTCCTCCTCTCCTCTCGTCAGGCTCCCTCCTCTTCTGATCCCTCCCCTCGACTAAACAGTCGTAACGATGATCAAAATGACCAGCGCTGGCCACTCACCTCTGGATGAAGTGGCTTGTGGTCGACGTCGAAGCTGCCCCGCTCCCCCACGCCTGAGGACCTGTTGTCAACCCATCCCAGCAAACCCACTCGATGGGGACGGGGAGAACCTCCTCGTTCACTACTAACCCTGGGGTGGAGTGGGGTTGAGGGCGGCGTCGCTTCCTGCAGATCATATAGTTTGAGCCACACAGAACAGACCAAGGGGGACCCGATGTGTCGGTTCAGAGACCCCGACTGGTAACTTCGATGATCCGAGAGAACACTGCGTAAGACGCTGACAGACGGATGGTGAGGACTGGCAGAGCAGAGCTTATAAATGCCCAACAGATCTTCTGAGAGAAACTAACGCATCCCTTCTTACGCCCCAGCACACTGTTCCAG
>NC_092281.1:18972218-19009718 GCF_036320965.1 Panulirus ornatus | reverse complement strand
TCTGCCCGCGAGGCTGCGGGTAAAGGACGTTGACGCCCCCCTCCTGCTGACGTCTTGGTGGGTCGTACTCGTCCCTGGCACCGCTGATGACCTACAGAGACCTGTGGTTGGTCCCTCGTTGGATCTGCGTTTAAAAGTTTTTGTCTCTGATTCGCAACGTATTGCTTTCGCGTTGGTGACATACGCTCCAGTGGCAGCGGAGCGGCTACGACGACGGTAGGTATAGCAGTCGTAGGAAGAGCAGCGGCTCTGGTTTTGAACAGCAGCGTGACCGCTGAAGCAGCCGTACTCGCTAGCACTGCTATCATCACCGCTGCTGCAACAGCGGTAACAGCAGCGGCAGGTTGCTATCATCACAGCTGCTGCAACACTGCCGGAACAGCGGCAGTAGCATCAGTAACAGCGCCATAGCAACGACATGGCACAGGAGGATCATGGTTGAAGCGGGAGCACCAGTAGCACCTCCTGTATGTTGTGTGCTCTACGTCATGACAGATTCAAGTGGTCCTCATCTTCCTCCTGAACGTAGAGCTAGAACTTCGACTCTTCCTTCTCTCTTCCTCCCTGTTAGAACTTCCTCTCCCACCTCCCCCGCTAGAACTTCCTCTCTTCCACCCTACCCTCCCCTTTCCCCCACTGCATACTTACCGTCCCCCCCATCTTCACATGCACCATTCCCCCCTCCTCTTCACACATACCAGAGTCTCTCTTTTTCTTCTTCTTCCTCACTGTTGCAGTAAACGTGCTCGTCGCCTGGCCTGTGGCACTCTGCTTGCCCTCATGTCCCGAATGTCTAGACGTACCAGTAGGGTCGTCTGTACTTCAGTGACGTACCAGTAGGGTCGTCTGTACTTCAGTGACGTACCAGTAGGGTCGTCTGTACTTCAGTGACGTACCAATAGGGTCGTCTGTACTTCAATGACGTACCAGTAGGGTCGTCTGTACTTCAGTGACGTACCAGTAGAGTCGTCTGTACTTCAGTGACGTACCAGTAGGGTTCGTACTTCAGTGACTACCAGTAGGACCTGGGAGAGAGTAGGACCTGGGAGAGAGTAGGACCTGGGAGAGAGTAGGACCTGGGAGAGAGTAGGACCTGGGAGAGAGTAGGACCTGGGAGAGAGTAGGACCTGGGAGAGAGTAGGACCTGGGAGAGAGTAGGACCTGGGAGAGAGTAGGACCTGGGAGAGAGTAGGACCTGGGAGAGAGTAGGACCTGGGAGAGAGTAGGACCTGGGAGAGAGTAGGACCTGGGAGAGAGGAGGACCTAGAATAAGGAAAGGACCTGGGAGAGAGTAGGACCTGGGAGAGAGTAGGACCTGGGAGAGAGTAGGACCTGGGAGAGAGTAGGACCTGGGAGAGAGTAGGACCTGGGAGAGAGTAGGACCTGGGAGAGAGTAGGACCTGGGAGAGAGAAGAAGACCTGGAGGAGAGGAGGACCTAGAATAAGGAAAGGACCTGGGAGAGAGTAGGACCTGGGAGAGAGTAGGACCTGGGAGAGAGTAGGACCTGGGAGAGAGTAGGACCTGGGAGAGAGGAGGACCTAGAATAAGGAAAGGACCTGGGAGAGAGTAGGACCTGGGAGAGAGGAGGACCTAGAATAAGGAAAGGACCTGGGAGAGAGTAGGACCTGGGAGAGAGTAGGACCTGGGAGAGAGTAGGACCTGGGAGAGAGTAGGACCTGGGAGAGAGTAGGACCTGGGAGAGAGTAGGACCTGGGAGAGAGTAGGACCTGGGAGAGAGTAGGACCTGGGAGAGAGTAGGACCTGGGAGAGAGTAGGACCTGGGAGAGAGTAGGACCTGGGAGAGAGTAGGACCTGGGAGAGAGTAGGACCTGGGAGAGAGTAGGACCTGGGAGAGAGTAGGACCTGGGAGAGAGTAGGACCTGGGAGAGAGTAGGACCTGGGAGAGAGTAGGACCTGGGAGAGAGTAGGACCTGGGAGAGAGTAGGACCTGGGAGAGAGTAGGACCTGGGAGAGAGTAGGACCTGGGAGAGAGTAGGACCTGGGAGAGAGTAGGACCTGGGAGAGAGTAGGACCTGGGAGAGAGTAGGACCTGGGAGAGAGTAGGACCTGGGAGAGAGTAGGACCTGGGAGAGAGTAGGACCTGGGAGAGAGTAGGACCTGGGAGAGAGTAGGACCTGGGAGAGAGTAGGACCTGGGAGAGAGTAGGACCTGGGAGAGAGTAGGACCTGGGAGAGAGTAGGACCTGGGAGAGAGTAGGACCTGGGAGAGAGTAGGACCTGGGAGAGAGTAGGACCTGGGAGAGAGTAGGACCTGGGAGAGAGTAGGACCTGGGAGAGAGTAGGACCTGGGAGAGAGGAGGACCTAGAATAAGGAAAGGACCTGGGAGAGAGTAGGACCTGGGAGAGAGTAGGACCTGGGAGAGAGTAGGACCTGGGAGAGAGTAGGACCTGGGAGAGAGTAGGACCTGGGAGAGAGTAGGACCTGGGAGAGAGTAGGACCTGGGAGAGAGTAGGACCTGGGAGAGAGTAGGACCTGGGAGAGAGTAGGACCTGGGAGAGAGGAGGACCTAGAATAAGGAAAGGACCTGGGAGAGAGTAGGACCTGGGAGAGAGTAGGACCTGGGAGAGAGTAGGACCTGGGAGAGAGTAGGACCTGGGAGAGAGTAGGACCTGGGAGAGAGTAGGACCTGGGAGAGAGTAGGACCTGGGAGAGAGTAGGACCTGGGAGAGAGTAGGACCTGGGAGAGAGTAGGACCTGGGAGAGAGTAGGACCTGGGAGAGAGTAGGACCTGGGAGAGAGTAGGACCTGGGAGAGAGTAGGACCTGGGAGAGAGTAGGACCTGGGAGAGAGTAGGACCTGGGAGAGAGTAGGACCTGGGAGAGAGTAGGACCTGGGAGAGAGTAGGACCTGGGAGAGAGTAGGACCTGGGAGAGAGGAGGACCTAGAATAAGGAAAGGACCTGGGAGAGAGTAGGACCTGGGAGAGAGTAGGACCTGGGAGAGAGTAGGACCTGGGAGAGAGTAGGACCTGGGAGAGAGTAGGACCTGGGAGAGAGTAGGACCTGGGAGAGAGTAGGACCTGGGAGAGAGTAGGACCTGGGAGAGAGTAGGACCTGGGAGAGAGGAGGACCTAGAATAAGGAAAGGACCTGGGAGAGAGTAGGACCTGGGAGAGAGTAGGACCTGGGAGAGAGTAGGACCTGGGAGAGAGTAGGACCTGGGAGAGAGTAGGACCTGGGAGAGAGTAGGACCTGGGAGAGAGTAGGACCTGGGAGAGAGTAGGACCTGGGAGAGAGTAGGACCTGGGAGAGAGTAGGACCTGGGAGAGAGAAGAAGACCTGGAGGAGAGGAGGACCTAGAATAAGGAAAGGACCTGGGAGAGAGTAGGACCTGGGAGAGAGGAGGACCTAGAATAAGGAAAGGACCTGGGAGAGAGTAGGACCTGGGAGAGAGTAGGACCTGGGAGAGAGTAGGACCTGGGAGAGAGTAGGACCTGGGAGAGAGTAGGACCTGGGAGAGAGTAGGACCTGGGAGAGAGAAGAAGACCTGGAGGAGAGGAGGACCTAGAATAAGGAAAGGACCTGGGAGAGAGTAGGACCTGGGAGAGAGGAGGACCTAGAATAAGGAAAGGACCTGGGAGAGAGTAGGACCTGGGAGAGAGTAGGACCTGGGAGAGAGTAGGACCTGGGAGAGAGTAGGACCTGGGAGAGAGTAGGACCTGGGAGAGAGAAGAAGACCTGGAGGAGAGGAGGACCTAGAATAAGGAAAGGACCTGGGAGAGAGTAGGACCTGGGAGAGAGTAGGACCTGGGAGAGAGTAGGACCTGGGAGAGAGTAGGACCTGGGAGAGAGTAGGACCTGGGAGAGAGTAGGACCTGGGAGAGAGGAGGACCTAGAATAAGGAAAGGACCTGGGAGAGAGGAGAAGACCTGGAGGAGAGGAGGACCTAGAATAAGGAAAGGACCTGGGAGAGAGGAGGACCTAGAATAAGGAAAGGACCTGGGAGAGAGAAGAAGACCTGGAGGAGAGGAGGACCTAGAATAAGGAAAGGACCTGGGAGAGAGTAGGACCTGGGAGAGAGTAGGACCTGGGAGAGAGGAGAAGACCTGGAGGAGAGGAGGACCTAGAATAAGGAAAGGACCTGGGAGAGAGTAGGACCTGGGAGAGAGTAGGACCTGGGAGAGAGTAGGACCTGGGAGAGAGTAGGACCTGGGAGAGAGAAGAAGACCTGGAGGAGAGGAGGACCTAGAATAAGGAAAGGACCTGGGAGAGAGTAGGACCTGGGAGAGAGTAGGACCTGGGAGAGAGTAGGACCTGGGAGAGAGTAGGACCTGGGAGAGAGTAGGACCTGGGAGAGAGTAGGACCTGGGAGAGAGTAGGACCTGGGAGAGAGTAGGACCTGGGAGAGAGTAGGACCTGGGAGAGAGTAGGACCTGGGAGAGAGTAGGACCTGGGAGAGAGTAGGACCTGGGAGAGAGTAGGACCTGGGAGAGAGTAGGACCTGGGAGAGAGTAGGACCTGGGAGAGAGTAGGACCTGGGAGAGAGTAGGACCTGGGAGAGAGTAGGACCTGGGAGAGAGGAGGACCTAGAATAAGGAAAGGACCTGGGAGAGAGTAGGACCTGGGAGAGAGTAGGACCTGGGAGAGAGTAGGACCTGGGAGAGAGGAGGACCTGGGAGAGAGTAGGACCTGGGAGAGAGGAGAAGACCTGGAGGAGAGGAGGACCTAGAATAAGGAAAGGACTTGGGAGACAGGAGGACCTGGCAGAATGGAGGAATTTAGAACGGAGAAGCCACAGGTGACAGGTGATCCTAAAGAGGAATGCCAGGCGTTAGGAAGGACTGCAGGAAAGCTGTGTGCGCTTGTCTACTGGGGGTCGTCGACTCGGAATAGGGCTGCTCTGTACGTCTCTGTGTTCTGTAGGCCTATGTGTGTGTTCTTGTGTTTTACAGGCCTCTGTGTATGTCCCTTGTGTTCTACAGGCCTATGTGTGTGTGTGTGTGTGTGTGTTCTTGTGTTCTATAGGCCTGTGTATGTGTTCTTTAGGCCTTTGTGATCTTCTCGGAAGGGTGGATGAACTGTAGATGATCGATTTTAAAGAATGTTTTCGAAAGGATCAGCGTCTGTCATCTAGCATCCACTTTGTTTGGTAAAAGAATACATCTTTATTGTTCATATCTGATGTCAGGTGCCGCCTGACTTGCGATCTGGTGCCTTCATGAAAGGATTCATCGTAAGTCTTTTGTTTCTTATCGGCATTCGATTCTAATAGAGGACGCTATTCATACATATTCTTTGGTCATTGTCTAATTTTGCTCTTATTCATGAATTATTGATTGTATTAATGCCGGAAGAAAACGGTTTGGTTTGTCGCCAAGACTTTTTTTTTTTTTTACTTTCCTGAATTTGTGAATTTGGTAATGTTGATGACTTAGTCTGGTAAAACTAGTTTTTATTTTGATGTTCTTTTCATTTAGTTGATATTGTACTGTTATTATCTGTGTTGTGGGTAACCACTTCAAGACGACGTCTTGTGGATATCCACTTAAATATGCACTTTAGATCACCCTTATTTAAGTATACCTTCTGTAAGATTTCCTTTTGTAGCCGATTGTAAGTTCTACTTTGAGATACCCTTTTTAAGGTAACCACTTTAAGATCCCCTTTAAGATGCCCCCCTTTTTTTTAGATAACCCTTTTAAGATCCCTTTAAGATCCCCTTTAAGATCCCTTTTTTTTAAGTAACCACTTTAAGATGCCCTTTTACACACGTATTTATCTATAGTGATGTACAGACCATTTGTTTGGTCTTGCATTCTGTGTCAACATTTGTCACATCTTGTGTGAATCACTGATGTAAGTGTAGTTTAGAGAGCCAATTCGTCATCACTTTCATCTGGAGTTAACATACGTGTCTCTCTTGTGTTGCAGGTGAGTGTTGGGTGTGTGTCAGGTCACCGGGGAAGCCTGGGTCATCTCCCAGACCTGACCTGACCCGGCAGAAGGCCAGTTTCATCATTCTTCACTGCCCTCGCAAATGACTGGGTAGCGAGAGAGAGAGTGAGATCCTTTGTCATATGAACCATAGGTTTAAGTTTACCCCGTCTGGTGTCTCCTACGCATACAGACGGAAAGGGAATTGGATGTGGTACGAGTTAAGGAGTTGAGGGGAGGACCATCTTATGGGTCGGGAAGGCATGCAGTGGCTGAGGGATTGGGGGGAAATAATGCTCAAGTCTGCCACTGAATCAGCGAGACATTGTGGTGGTTTATTGATGTCATCTCGTGGTCTGTGTGGGAGTGGTAGAATGAGGTCACGTCTGGCCACCTCCTCCTGTGAGGGCAGTGCTTAAGTGTTGTCAGTGCGTAGAGGCGGAATGAGGCCATGGCTTGCCGCTCCTCTCCTGACACCATTGCGCTAGTGTTCTAAGTGCAGAGAAGCAGAATGAGGTCACACATCTGCCACCACCACATCTGCCACCCACCCCCCCTCCTCTCTGCCCCTTACTGACACCACATGGGATGTTGCCGATCACTTGGTGGTCATCCCTCTCTAGTCTTCCCTCCCAGGTCACCTTAGGTCGTACCGGCCAAGTCGTCCCTGTTAGGTCGTATCTCCCAGGTCATCCCTCTCGGGTCGTTTACCTCCCCAGGCCATCCCTCTCGGGTCGTACTTCCTAGGTCATCCCTCTCGCGTCACACTCCCTGATGGTGCGTGACGCAGCCCTGTGACCGCCGCGTCCAGATCGAGTGTATCCCTGCAGTCACTTCGTCACACAGTACACCACTGTGAAGTATACAGCGTACGTTATACAGTATACCCCAGGTGTATACATCATACAGTGTACCGCTCAGAAGTGTACAGTGTACAGTGTACATTATACCACCCTGGTGTATACAGTATACAGCGTGATTATGCAGTATTCCGTTCTGGTGTATACAATATACAATAAACAGTTCAGCACTTCGTGATATACAGTATACGTCCTACAGTATTTACTATACTATCGGTGTATACAGTATACACCATACTGTATACCATTCTAGTATATACAATATACATTATTACGGTATACATAATACACTATACTGCTTTTTAATATCACCTCTACTGGTCCTCTACCCTGTGGTTTACACTCGACCATATTGCTATCCTCGCCCTTCACCCTTTCACTCCTCACCCTTCACCCCTCACCCTTCACCCTTTCAGTCCTTACTCATCACCCCTTCAGTCCTTACCCTTCACCCCCCTTAGCCTTCATCCTTCCCCCTTTCACCCTTCGATTCCCATTCCTTATTACTGGCTCACTCTCACCCCTCACCATACCCCCCTTCCTTCCCCTTAGCCCTCCCCTTCCCTACAGCCCATCATCCCCCTCCCTCACCCTCCCCTAGCACCCCTATGCCCATGCACTAAGTGACACATGTCAGGGTCGCCTTCGACTGGGGAATAGCGCCAATCTAGTGAGTGTAATTACCTACCGTCGACATTAAATCGACTCTTCAGCCGAGCATATTTACACAGTGGGATGAGGCACACTTACACTGCGGGGTGAAGCATTTTACGCGATGGCATGAGGCATTTACGACATGGCATGTAAGACATTTACACTGTGTTATGAGACATTCGGCTTGAGAGACATTTACACACTGGTGCATGACGCATTTACGCCTTGGCCGCTCACACAGCGGCCTGAGACGCATTTCCGCATTTGTACAATTCACATTTTACTTTTGTGGCACAAGTCAGTATTTTACACAGCACCTTGAGACCCACATACCTAGTGGTACGAGACAGTGGGGACGAGAGCTGCCTCTCTGCCATCATTTACATGCGCATATTTACATCCTCTGAAAATATTCAGACTTGGACGTCAGTCTGATGTCAGTAGGGCGCATCCATGAGGATGGTGAAGAGTATGTGGACGAATGATTAGTGGAAGATTAAGAATGGGAGAGGTGGAGACGTTGGTGAGGGAGAGATGGAGACGTTGGTAATGGAGAGGTGTAGACGTTGGTGAGGGAGAGGTGGAAACGTTGGTGAGGGAGAGGTGGAGACACGTTGGTGATGGAGAGGTGTAGACGTTGGTGAGGGAAAGGTGGAGACACTAGTGAGAGAGAGATGGAAACGTTGGTGAGGGAGAGGTGGAGACGTTGGTGAAGCTGAGATGGAGACGTTGGTGAGGGAGATGCTCGTGGAGCCGTTGGTTCCCCTTCTGGTGGCGGGCGTTGTTGGCAGTAGCTGGTGCCAGAGGTGGTGTTGGTGTTGGTGGTGGTGGTGGTGGTGGTGATGGTGGTGGTGATGGTGGTGGCGGTAGAGAAGCCTCAGACAGGCATCTCCAGCACGACTCAGGGATCACACATTTTACCCTGACCTCCCTTCCTCCTCCCTACCTCACACACACACACACACACTAGATCTCCCCTTCCCTACCCTTTCCTCCCTCCCACCCCACTTCCCATTACCATACACCCACCCTGTCCCCTTGCTTGTACCTCCTCCTCCTCCTCCTCCTCCTTCCCACGTCTAGACTCCCCATTTCAACCCATAACCTACCCATCCATTCCATATATCATTCGCCACCTACCCAAACACCCCCTTTTTGCCCATGATATAACCCCCTTATCATCATCCCATTACTCGGTACAATTACTCCACACATTATCACATTGCTTCGATGTATTTTCATAAGTGATGAATTCGTCCGCGGGGGCCCAGTGTCTCGCGTGAAGTTCCTATACACATGTCCGTAGCTCCCGCTGTTGTATCGCTAATACCTCCTCCAATACCCAGATTATGTCTTGCGCGACGCAGGGATTCCCTCCGGCACGCGGATCTTAACGTGTTATTTTCTTCTTCTTCTTTTTTTCTGTAGTCCCTCCTAAGTCCCTGACACCCACCAGGGGCTCAGACGGCTCATCAGACGCAGACCATCAGAGACCTACGCAGACCATCTGAGGCACACGTAGCCCATCAGAGACTCTCGCACAGACTCTTCAGAGACCCCCCCCAAACAGCCAACCAGAGACGCTCATAACCCATCAGAGACTCTCATAGCCTCTCAGAGACCCACTTACCCAACAGAGACCCCACACAACCCATCAGAGACTCACACAACCCACCAGAGACCCACACAGCCTGTCAGAGACCCACACAGCCTGTCAGAGACCCACACAGCCTGTCAGAGACCCTCATAACCCATCGGAGACCCACATAGCCAAAAAGAGACCCACACAACCCATCAGAGACCCACATAACCAAACACGAGACCTCACTCAAGCTCATCCGCGACCCACACAACCCATCAGAGATCCACATAACCAAACGAGAAGACCCCACTCTGCTCATCAGAGACCTCACACACACACGGCCTCCAGTGGTGCTCAGACTTGTCTCCTACAGACTTGTACGTAATCCTCTCTCTCTCTCTCTCTCTCTCTCTCTCTCTCTCTCTCTCTCTCTCTCTCTCTCTCTCTCTCTCTCTCTCTCTCTCGAGTGCTCACTGCCTCCCTCCTTAAGACTCATCATTCCTCTCATCTCCCGTAGGAAGGCCACGTATGGTCCTGAAATCATCATCTCGAGCACCTGAAGAAGGTGTGTGTGTGTGTGTGTCTGTGTGTGTGTATGTGTATGTGTGTGTGTGTGTGTGTGTGTGTGTGTGTGTGTGTGTGTGTGTTTCCCGTTCCTCCCAGGCCGTGAGGCAACAGCTGATGACCAGGAAACTCACCCTTGACACTGTGTGCATGAGAACCGCTGAGTGCACTGATGCGCCACGTAACCTCGACCTTAAGGCTCTTAGATAAGATGGTCGTTAGCGTTCGACTCTCTACCCATAAGGATCGGGTGAAGACAAGAGGAAAAAAAGTCGAGGCAATCGATTACCCAAAGGGCTGGCTGAGCCTTCGTGCTCAAGGGTCGCTCTGCCGTGCTTATGGTTCGTCCTATTTTGCTCCAACGGTTAAAGGTTATGGTGTACGATATATATATATATATATATATATATATATATATATATATATATATATATATATATATATGTATGTATGTATATATTGCATGAGGTCATAGTGGTGGTCGTGATCTAGTATATACAGAAAAATAAAAGAAAATGAAATACGGTATGTTCCCAAGTGCACTTTCGTGCAATGATCACATCATCAAGGGAAATACAAGGAGATTGAAGACGTAGAACACATTATCTTGTGTATTTTTTGCACACACATATATATATATATATATATATATATATATATATATATATATATATATATATATATATATATATATATATATATAGTCACCACTGTTACTCATGATACGTACCGTCATTTCCAGTGTAGTCCATTGGACTCGTCCTCATAATATTACAGGAAACGGCTGCAGTTCCTGCAGGTGGAGGCGCTACGTCACACAAAACATCCCTCCCACTTTTCCTTCCTTCCTTCCTTCCTTCCTCCCTCCCTCCTCCCTCCCTCCTCCCTCCCTCCCTCCCTCCCCTCCATACACCCCGACATCATCAAAATAAGATGGAGTTGGGGACTCCACATTATGATACACTCCTGGTGGTGGTGGAGGCGGTGGTGGAGGAGGCGGTGGTGGGTGAGGAGATGATTCCCGTCCACTGCTCCTGGCGGCTACCACCTCCCCAAGAGCCGACTCCTCCTCCCCGTCACAAACAATTGAGCATCGAACGGGGCCTCGGGCGGCGCTACACTCCTGCCTCAACAGGGAACAAGAGGCTTCTGGTAAATTAGTTTTTTTTCCCTCCCTTTCTTTCTCTGTAGCCAGAGTAAAATTCGTGTAATGTTGGGGTGTGTGTTTTCTTGTTTTGCGTGGTCTGTGCGTTCTTGTTTTTTTTGTTTTTTTTTTTTTGCACATATGAAAGAAATGATATACATGCTTGTGTGTATGTGTGCGTGTATTATTTTTATGTATTCCAATTCATCTTGGGAATACGAGAAAGCGTAGCTTCCACATGTCTCCTGCGTGTCGTAGAAGACGATTAAGACTGGTGGGAGAAGAAGAGCTGGGGTCTGGCCAATCTTCCTCTCTTGTATTATAGCTTTCCAAAAGTAAGAACAGAGGGTAGAGTTAAACGGGGATTTTTCTCCTCGGAGGTTCAATCATATGTTCGTGACGCTACTTCATTTAGGTGGGAAACAATGAACACATAAAAAAAAATATATATATATATATAATTGCCGTTTCCAGAGTTAGTTGAGGACGCGCCGAGAAGAAACGAAAAAAATGGCTTTATTCGCTCATATCCATTCTCTAGCTGTCATGATTACATGTAGCGAAACCACAGCTCCCTATCCATAGCCAGGCCCCACAGACTTTTCCATATCTTCCCTCGGCTTCCTCATGTGCCCTAGTTCAGTCCATTGACAGCACGTCGGCACCTGTTTACCACATCGCTCCATTTCACTAATATCCCCTTCACGCCTTACACCCTCTTGCAAGTCGAGGCACGGAACACTCCAAATCTTATGGACTCCATCCTTCCATCTTCAGTTGAGTCGTCGTCTTCTCCTTGTCCCTTCCACTTCTAAACCATATTCTTCTCTTTGTCAACCACTTCCTCACTTATTCTCCCCATACGTTACAGACCGTTCCAGCACCCCTTCCTCAGCTTCTTTCAATCACACTCTTCTCATTACTACGTCTCTCCCTCACCGTATGTCATCTCTACCTCGATCATACCTCCTCACACCTAGTGGAGGACTTCGTCCACTACATCCACCACCACCAGGAGTGTATCACAATGTGGAGTCCTCTACTCCCATCTTATTTTGATGATGTCGGTGTGTATGGGAAAGAAGGAAGGACGGAAGGATAGAAGGAAGGAAGGAAGGAAGGAAATGGGTGGGAAGTTTTGTATGGCGCACAGTAGCGCCTTCACCTGCAGGTACTGCTGCCGCTTCCTGTCTTATGATAAGGACGAGTCCCATGGACGCCACTAGAAATGACGGCACGTATCGTGGAAAACAGTGATGGATGGATATATATATATATATATATATATATATATATATATATATATATATATATATATATATATATATATATACGATTTCTAAATAATACCAGGACCTCTTTCACGGGGCTCCTGCAGCCTCGAGGTTGCGCGACAGCCAACAATCAGTAACAGGGAACACATGGACACCTCAGGAGTGAGAATTTCCTCGACGAGATTGTACTCCTCTTCGTCCGCTGACCATGATACAGACGCGACGATCGTGACTATTTTTTTTTTTTTCTCACTCGAGTTGTAGCTCCATCCTGGCGGAGTCCGGTAGCGTTGGTGGCCTTAGGGTAAGAGGAAACTGGACCGTCGACCGGGTCTCCCAACTTCAGGGGAGGAGGGAGCATCATATTGTCGTTCCACGGAGAGGGCCAAGTGATACTGAAATCACAGAGTAGATCATGAAGATCAAAGCCTCTAACGGGCAGCACTTGACTCTATCTTGCCCTGAGTCTGAATAACCCTAGAGCCGCCCCACCTCTGCCCGTAGCACTTTCGTGTATTCATCTTTCTCTCCTGCATGGTGTTCATTTCCCGCGTGGGCGAGGTAGCGTCGAGAAGAGGTGACTGCTCCCTGTGGGATGATAGATCCTCATTCGGCTCTTTCGGTTGTTCCTTCTGTTATGAAAGTCATAGAGGAGGGAAGGCGTCCCAAGTCCCCCCGTTGCCGCCGCTATGAGTCACCTTCTACGACACGCGGGAGTCCCTACACCCTCGATCCCATCCTCCTCCTTACGATACCTCTTACCCTCGAGCAGCTCCACACCCTTACTTTGCCACACACACACACACACACACACCCTCCCTCCCTCACCCTTAACCCTTAACTCGTACCCTAGACACCTCTCTCTCTCTCTCTCTCTCTCTCTCTCTCTCTCTCTCTCTCTCTCTCTCTCTCTCTCTCTCTCTCTCTCTCTCTCTCTCTCTCTTAAAACACCCTGACGGCAGCCATCGTCTTACACCCCAAACACTTCGCCCTTGCACCCTCCCTCGCCTTCGTCCCCCTGTGCTGCACTCTTGCCTCACCCTGCGCCACACCCTTCACCCCCCCTGACAATCGGTGAGTGGGGTGTCGTCGCGTGTGATTGAAATATTATAACCCCGCCGCTGCTTAACAAACATGGCCTGTTTACTAAGACGCTCATTTGCTCGACTTTTATTATCCCGCGGGTCCTTATCACGGCCAGCCATCCCCCAGGGCCCCAGGGCTCTCCAGCCACACCGCCCAACCCCAAGCCCGCCCGGGCTCAGCGGCGGGTCTTACAGCTCGGCCCAGCCCCGTCACAGCCCAGGCTTACAGTCTTACAGCTCGGCCCCAGCAAGTGTTTAGGTGGAGGGAGGAGGGCGGGTGTTTCTGTTTGGAGCCAGCTTGGGCGTAGGGGGGTATTTCAGCCCGGCCCATCCCAGCCCGGGCTGAGGGAGTCCTCCTGCTCGGGCCAGCTTGGGTTTAGGTGTTCCTACAGCTTGGCCCAGCCCGGAGACTTAGGGGGTCCTTCAGTTCCGCCCACATTGGGCTTAGAGTCGCCCAGCTCGGTACAGTTTGAGCTTAAGGGGTGGTCCTCCTCCTGCTTGCTCGGCCAGCCTGGGCTTAGGGGATCCTTCAGCTACGTCCAGCCCAATTTCATCCCATGTAGCATCCCTCGATAGTTTGGGCCAGCCCAAAGGCATCAGGTCTGGTATCTACCGATCCTGCCGTCTTAAAACCCGATATGGCCCCGAGGTCAACCAATCCTACAGCCACGGAGCCCAACCCAGCTTGATGCTTATGTACTTCTGAAGCTTGGAAGCCTCAGCCAGGCCGACCAGACCTGTCTCGCCTCCCTCGACCAGCTCTCACACGATTCCAAGACGCCATTCGGTAGTTCCCCCCTCCCTCCTTACTTTCCCCCCCCCCCCTCCCCTCTTATCTTGTCCTTAATTCGGTGAATGGCTTCCCATTTGTCGTATTAGCTTGTGTTGCACATCGAGTTCTTTTTTTTTTTTTTCTTGATCGCAGTTTACCGCGTTTGCGAGGTAGCGCCAGGAACAGACGAGAAAGGCCGCATGGTCTCACACTCATTCTCTCCAGCTGTCACGTGTAATGCACCGGAAACACAACTCTGTATCCACAACCAGGCCCCTGGGCACTTCACACGCCCTAGTTTAGTACATTGACAGGATGACGACCCTTGTATACCACATCGCTCCACTTCACTTTATCCCGTGCATGTTCAAGCCCTGATCACTCAAAATCTTTGTCACTCCATCCTTACATCTGCAGTTTGGTCTTCCCTTTCTCCTTGTTCCCTCCACTTCTGACACGTATAGCCTCATGTGTCAACGTCTCGCTCATTCTCTCCATGTGTCCAAACTATTTCAACACACCCTTTTCAGCTTTCTCATCCACACTGTTTTGATTACCACACCTCTTTCTTACCCTATTATTACTTCCTTGATTAAACCACCTCACACCACATACTGCTCTCAGACATTTAATTTCAAACACGTCCATCCTCCTCCTCACATCCATGTTACATTTTGGAACAAATGTACCATCAAACATACCCTATATATATATATATATATATATATATATATATATATATATATATATATATATATAGATATAGTGGTTCCTAGATTCCGCCTGTTCGAGGATGCATTCCTAAGTGGAAAGTCATCTTGGGCGAGGCTGTGTCATTAGCAGTACAGTCTCGTTAAAGAACTTCTCACTCCAAAGGAGCCTACATTTCCATGCCATTAGAGTAGCGCAGCCTTGACTTTTGACCTGATTCTTTCCCAGTGAGCGCACATAATCTTAGTATCTCCAAAGCAAGATAATTTGTCATGGAGAGATCACAGCTACGCAGGAAGACGAGAGGAAGGGAAGATGAAGTAAAGAATGGGGGAAACATGAGAAGGAAAGATAACAGGAGACCTGATAATGGTCCATGACGAGGTTATCTGCTGGAGGACAGAACATGGCAAGGACAGACAACAGGAGACCTGATGATCTTTGACGAGTCTATATGCTGGAGGACACAAGAGAGAGTATAGTAAAGGGAGGAAAGGACATGTATAGAAAGTGACATGATTGAGAGAGTAGAAGACGAAGATGAAGACAAATACACACATGGGAGAGATGGAGTAACAGATGGACGGACGACCCGTGTGTGTGTGTGTGGGTGTGTGTGTGTGTGTGTGTGTGTAAGGTAATAATATGGTCGGTTCCCTTAAAGTCCTCACAGACAGCAGGCTCCCAGAGATAGTAGGCACTCAGTGCCAGCAGGTCTTAATAGACAGAGGCACTAGATCTTTTTTTGACAAGCCCTCGGAGAACACAGGCAGCAGGCTCCTGGAGGTGGGTGACCCACAGCAGGTCTCCACAGGCAGTAGACCCACTAAGGCACTAGGGTTCTCTAGTTGAGACATCTTCCCTGCCCAGCTATTTGCAACAGAGACCCCACAGGTCTTAGTGACCTATCATTTCTCTGTTTCCTAGGTCCTCCTTCCCTTGGAGAAGCTGAGGGACTCTACTTGATGTAAGGGGGTTTATATATCTATCTCCCTCTCCCTCCTCCTCCTCCTCCTCCTCCTTCAGGTAAAGCTTGAAGGACCTTACTGGCTCTTATATTCATACGCCTCACCTTCGTAGTGTAAAGAATGGTTGTATAGCAAGGCTTTCGCAAGACTTGTTGCTCGCTCAAGAAACCTGGAGAATACGAATCTTTAGTCTCTCTCACCACCCCCGTCTGGCAGGGTTCACCTCAGGTCAGCTGATCCTATCACTGTGCAGATGACGACTTAGGGGAAAAAAAAAAGGGACGAAAAACTGGCTGGATCGTGTTTGCGTCGACTGCGCCAGGTGAGGCCGACCTGACTTCTGCCCCACACCGTGGTTCACGCGACAATACCCAGGCTTCTCATAGGTTCGTGACTTCCGGGATGAGGTTCGCGATCACGAGTTCGGGAAACCGTCCGTTAGTTCTGAGTCCCGTATCTACTCCGTCCATCTTGCCTCGTGAAGAATCTTGCCGGGGATGATTTTTCCCCTTCCTTCCTTCCTCCCTCCTTCCTCCTTCGGAAACTCTCCTCAACACGGAATTCCTCCGTGCCAGCCAGGCCTTGTGGGGCAGGCGGTCGTCTTCCGCTTCCGTGTCGTGGTGTCGCGGGAGTCGTACCCACAGCTCCGGTATTAGTCAGGTATTGAACACGATGGACGACGCCCCACTCACTCGCCGGATCACCATGGCAACCGGTTCGATGCCTCCACTATCCACCACCACCACCATCTCCACCACCACCTCCTCCTCCTCCTCCTCCACAGCTGACTGACTAAAGGCCACTTCGACTCAGACATTTAAAACTTGGATGCAAATTTTTTTACACACACACACACACACACACACACACACACACACACACACAGGATCGTTCAGTGGTTGTTTATTTTCACTTCCATGACGACTTCCTGGTTCGAGATGACCTCCTGCTGGAGAGAACCATAGATGACATGGTTGATGACTCGTAGTTTTTCAACTTCAGATAAGACGATTCAGAAAATAATCTCTAAAAACGCTCGACCCCGAAATTGAGCTTCTAATTCGTTGGATTTGAAGATATAAGATGTTGGGTTTTTAGATGATGTTTTGTGCAGTGTTTTGGCTGACGGGAATGGTTAACGGGGGCCGCTCAGTGAGCCAACACTTCAGTGGCTGTCAAGTGTTAATCCTTTGTCCCAGTTAGCTTTTTGTCTACCTCAGCTACGCGTAGGTTGATGGCTTCCCGTCCTCAACCGTACAAGCTGATCATCTCGCGCGTAACGCGCGTGTGACAACGCGTGTAAACTCTGGATGAAATTTTTTTTTTTTCGCAGTGAGCTGTGAGCAGCGCTACGCGCGCGTTCTGCATGGCTTTTGTTTTTTTTTGTCTTTGTTTGCAAAATCTCGTCGTAAGTACTCGTGATTGAGTAGAGTCTCTCTCTCTCTCTCTCTCTCTCTCTCTCTCTCTCTCTCTCTCTCTCTCTCTCTCTCTCTCTCTCTCTCTCCTGTTCAGACGAGGAATTATTTTTTTTTTGTTCATATAAATTGTGTCAACAGCAACTTCTAGTTTGATCAGCGGCACGTTGTCGCCTGTGTTCACACTGTTCTGTTCGTTGTTCACACTATTCTGTTCTTTGTTCACGTTGTTCCGGTCTTCGTTCACGCTATTCTTTGTTCACACTTCCGTTCTTTGTCCACAATGTTCCGTTCTTTGTTCACATTGTTCTGTTCTTTGTTCACTCTATTCTTTATTCACAGTGTTCTGTTCTTTGTTCATCCTGTTCTGTTCTTTGTTCACACTTCCGTTCTTTGTTCATACTCTTCTGTTCTTTGTTCACAGTTCTGTTCTTTATTCACACTGTTCTCTTCTTTGTTCACATTGTTCTGATGTTTATTCACACTGTTCTGTCCTTTGTTCACAATGTTCTATTCTTTGTTCACACTGCTCTGTTCTTTTTTCACTTTGTTCTATTCTTTGATCACACTGTTCTATTTTATGATCACATTGCTCTGATCTTTATTCACACTGTTCTGTTCTTTGTTCACTCCTCTGTTCATTGTTCACACTATGTTCTTTGTTCACACTGCTCTGTTCTTCGTTCACATTGTTCTGTTCTTTGTTCACACTGTTCTGTCGATGGGTGAAGTGTTCCCTACGCATCTTAGAGAACACAAAACCTCCACAATATAACTCCCTGCATATGTTTCATTTTTTCTTCCAATTTTTCGTTTTCTACCGCATCTACACCATACTCGTTCTCCAATTTGCTCTCTCTCTCTCTCTCTCTCTCTCTCTCTCTCTCTCTCTCTCTCTCTCTCTCTCTCTCTCTCTCTCTCTCTCCTGTCGTGTGAAAATTGGCTGGTTAGGTTGTTTGGTGGTTGGAAGGTTGTTTGGGGATCGGGGACCAATAATTAATTACCAGGGGTCATGTCCAAGTTATAACCAACGAATCTACGAATCGTGAAGAGTCTTCTTTAAAGTGTCCCCCAGAGATATTCACGTGGGTGTATTGAACCCCCCCGGAGGATATTCACGTGGTTGTATTGAACCCGCCGAGATATTCATGTGGGTATATTGAACCCCCGGGGATTCATGTGGTTAGATTGAACTCCTCTGGAGATATACATGTGGTTGTATTGAACTCCCCAGGGATATTCTTAGGATTGTATTTAAGCCCCCAGAGATATTCTTGTAGTTGTATTGAAACCCCGGGGATATTCTTAGGATTGTATTTAACCTTAGAGATATTCTTATAGTTGTATTTAAACCTCCCGGGATATTCTTATAGTTGTATTTAGATCCCTCTGGGATATTCTTGGCATAGTGTTAACCCCCTGATGATCTTTGGATGATTATATTAAAACTCTGAAGATATTCTTGGAGGCTAATTGTATTATGATCGTTGAAGGTAATCTTGTGATTATAATGTAACTCCTAGAGATATTCCCGTCGTAATTAAAACCCCAGAGATAGTCCCGTCATCATGATTAAAACCCCAGAGATATTCTTGTCATTATGATTAAAACCCCAGAGATATTCCTGTCTTTTAACATTATTTATTTATTTTATTTATTATTATTATTATTATTATTATTATTATTATTATTATTATTATTTAAACCCCAGAGATATACCTGTCATTGTGATTAAAACCCCTGAGATATTCCTGTCTATTATTATTAGTAGTAGTAGTAGTAGTAGTAGTAGTAGTAGTATTGTTATTATTATTTAAACCCCAGAGATATACCTGTCATTGTGATTAAAACCCCTGAGATATCCTTGTGATTATAGTTCCACGCAGATTGTTCAGTAGATCATGTAGTTACCATTGCATATGGTGGGAAATGTATTGCTGTCTCTAGAGAGATTTGAGCGAGGTCTCGCCCGCCACGTCTGTATCTCTCCATCAATGCTCTCGTCTCCCCTCCCCTTCATCATCCCCTTCTTCCCCACACCCCCTTCCATCCCCCCCTTTCCCTTCATACACGTCTCCAGCGAAATACGAGGCCCTGTGTCCTCCATCATCAATCTACCCCCCATTTCATCTGCTTCAACAACACCACCTCCTCCTCCTCCTCCTCTCCCCCACCAGTAACTGTGTACTGTGCATGCCTGTTTCCTCCCCGTCCCCAGTAATATGTGTGCACTGTGCCGCCTCTTCCCTTAACTTCGCCCCCTCCTCCAGTAACTGTGTACTGTTCATACCTACACCACACCCCCAGCAACTGTGTACTGTTGATACCTACACCCCCTCCCCCAGTAACTGTGTACTGTGCATACCTATACCCCCCAGTAACTGTGTACTGTGCATACCTACACCACTTCCTCCAGTAACTGTGTACTGTTCATACCTATAACACCCCCCCAGTAACTGTGTACTGTGCATACCTACACCACCTCCCCCAGTAACTGTGTACTGTTCATACCTATAACACCCCCCCCAGTAACTGTGTACTGTTCATACCTATAACACCCCCCCCCAGTAACTGTGTACTGTTCATACCTACCCCACCCCCCCAGTAACTGTGTACTGTGCCTCAACAACCCCCTCCCCTAGTAACTGTGTACTGTTCATACCTATACCCCCTCCCCCAGTAACTGTGTACTGTTCATACCTACACCACTTCCCCCAGTAACTGTGTACTGTGCCTCAACAACCCCCTCCCCTAGTAACTGTGTACTGTTCATACCTACACACCTCCCCAGTAATTGTGTAGTATGCCTCTACACCCCTTCCCCCAGTAACTGTGTACTGTTCATACCTACACCCCTTCCCCCAGTAACTGTGTACTGTTCATACCTACACCACTTCCCCCAGTAACTGTGTACTGTTCATACCTACACCACTTCCCCCAGTAACTGTGTACTGCGCCTCAACAACCCCCTCCCCCAGTAACTGTGTACTGTGCCTCAACAACCCCCTCCCCTAGTAACTGTGTACTGCGCCTCAACACCCCCCTCCCCTAGTAACTATGTGCTGTGCCTCAACACCCCCTCCCCTAGTAACTGTGTACTGTGCCTCCTTACATCCCCGCCCTAGTAACACACACACTGTACCACCCCCTCACCTGCACCTCCATTGCACCTCAACTGCCAGTAACGGTCGTGTACTCTGTCTTCCTCCCCGCAGGAGCGCACGGGTTGACGAGGGACCGGCGGCGGGGCGCGTACATCGGGCAGCTGCGCACGCTGCAGCACAACGTCTCGGGCAAGGTGTGGGCCGTGGACGAGGACAAGCTCTACATCGAGGACTTCACCTACGACGGGATCGGCCCAGGTAAGGCCAGCCCACCACGCTGGTACCCACCTCCTCACCGGTGTGTGTGTGTGTGGCAGCCACCTCCTCACTGTGGTGTGTGTGTGTGTGTGTGTGTGTGTGGCAGCCACCTCCTCACTGTGGTGTGTGTGTGTGTGTGTGTGTGTGTGTGTGTGACTACTGCTTGTGGTGACGCGTTACGTGGAGAGAGAGAGAGAGAGTGTTGGACACACTGGTGTTACCCTCGTCTCGTAACGTAATGTATGGTTTTCATGTCTTTATTCCCATGTTTGTACACACACACACACACACACACACACACACACACACACACACACACGCGCAGTCTAAGCCAGATGCCAGTTTATTTGGCCTAGAGAGGAGGATGAACAGCTGGTATTGCCTGTGGACCGACTTCCGCACCCAGGTCACCAAGGCATGTGGGCATGACCTCGGTACGCCCGTGCTAACTCATGGGCAATGTGTGTGTGTGTGTGTGTGTGTGTGTGTGTGTGTGATGAGCGATATGGACTGTACGGGGAGGGAGTTTTACACTTTGTGTTATATGTTAATGATCATAATGAAAATGGTCATGATTAACGGCTTCATGAATCAGCTGCAAACTTAAGGTTTAGAATATATTAGAGATTGTAAACAATACATGGACAGTGGGTGGTGGTGGTGGGTGGGGAGATAAAAGAGGGAGGGATTAAACAGCCTTCACATAAACACTGTTGACACTCCACTGTGACTGTCTTTTGATGATGTTTACAAACGGTCGCGACGCACATCTGGTCACGTGATGGTGTGTGCGAGGGTCGGATGGGGTCTTTACCGCCGTAGTACCGAATTGTAACTCGGGGACGAGGGATCTCCAGCCGCAGGAAGTGATGGTGGTGAGAACGGTGGAGTAATCTCCTTCCCGAGTCGTCAGATAAGGTCCATGTGATGATGGTTGGAGAGAGGTGGGTGGGTGGGAGGGCCTGTGTGTGTGTGTGTGTGTGAGATAAACGATTTTGATCGGTAGAGTAAGAGGGAGAGAGAGAGAGAGAGAGTGGGCGATGTTGCATTACACTTGTCTTCACTTGTAACCGCTGTGGTGTGGTGGAAGGCGTGGAAGACCAGGGTGATGGAAGGTGTGGGTGAGTGTGGGAAGAATGATAACGTGGATGTAGTGACTAATCTTGTCTCGTGGTGTGTATGACTATGTGTCACGGGGAGAGAGAGTGAGTTCCACACTCGTGTTGCCTCATCCCTTAACCTTTACATAGGTGTACCATGTCTACTGTGAGGTGTATATACCCATATACACCTCATTTATGGACCATGCCCCGAGGGCTGGGTCTACAGCTGACATTGGCCGTGAACCATGGTCAGCAACGCTAACCACATTTCTATATATATATTCAACAATGTTAAGGCGCACTTGCCCGGACATTTCTATCCTCTCTGTCCCTGTTCTTTTCATGGCGTCCTTCCGATGGTACCATGACAGTCCTCTTTCTTCCACGGCAAGGTAGGTCGGTCACCCACCTGCTGTTCTCACAGGTGTACCAGGCTCCTGCAGGTGGTGTGGTGTAGTCCTCCGCCACAGGTGTCCTCTTGACTGGTGGTGTGTAGCGCTCTTGCCCCGGTCAGTGGTGGAGGGTTTTTTTTTTTCAAACTTGGGGGGTTGTTTGACGTGGCGAGGCCAGGCCGCCCGCGGGAGACCCCTGGCCACAACCTCCCCTCTTGACTTCAACGCCTTGTGCTGGGAAAATTCTCTCTCTCTCTCTCTCTCTCTCTCTCTCTCTCTCTCTCTCTCTCTCTCTCTCTCTCTCTCTCTCTCTCTCTCTCTAAGTCTTTGATCTTAAGTTGTACTTACACTAATAGCTACTCAGGAGGTCTCCCTCCGTAGGAAGGAGGACATTGTGTTTTTTTCCTATTCCTTCAGTCTCTAAGGCCCGAGTGACTTCGAGTCTTATTAGGCATATATGCTTCTTCAGGTCGTCCAGACCCATTTTCCTTCTTCTATTTTATCTTTATTTTTTTTTTTTCATTTAGTCTTTTGGAGGATTTTCGTAGGTCAGATACGAAACGACAGACATTCTCGTTATGCATTTTCGTGTATTCTAGCGAGGTCGCTCTCCCCAGGCCATGTCGATCGCGACGAGTCAAGGTAAGGTAGTAGATCCTGTTGAGTACGTACGGTGGAGGTGATGATGGAGACGCCGGCCAATGTTGGAGGTTTCCAGTCTGTTTTATGATGGTGTCGTCCCTCTCCTCCTGGCCAGTGTTCTGCTTTCATTGCTCATGATAATATGTTTCTTCTTCCTCTTCATTTCCTTCTACTCCTCCTCCTCCTCCTCCTCTTCTTCTTCTTCTTCTTCTTCTTCTTCTTCTTCTTCTTCTTCTTCTTCTTCTTCTACTCCTCCTCCTCCTCCTCCTCCTCCTCCTCTTCCTCTTCTTCTTCTTCTTCTTCTTCTTCTTCTTCTTCTTCTTCTTCTTCTGCTCCTCCAGCCTCCAGTGCAGGCCCACCTGTCCACCACCTTTCACCAGGTTCCCAACACACTCTCTCTCTCTCTCTCTCTCTCTCTCTCTCTCTCTCTCTCTCTCTCTCTCTCTCTCTCTCTCTCCCTCCATTATCCTATTCCCATTCTTTTCTAGAGTTTTCTTTCTTCCCCCTTGTGTTCCTCTTTCACCATCCCTTCGTCTCTCTCTCTCTCTCTCTCTCTCTCTCTCTCTCTCTCTCTCTCTCTCTCTCTCTCTCTCTCTCTCTCTCTCTCTCTCTCTCCTGTTCCTGCAGCACCGAGGTCCGAGGGGCGCGCCACCCTTTGTGTCGAAAGGCTTTTGTGGTCTCCTCGCCTCTCCACGTCCGCCCGCTGCTGCCTCGTCGCCTCCCTTCCTACTCCCTGTGACTCCAGATGGGTTTGATGCTTAGGGAGTAGGTACTGCCTCTCATAAGAGTCTGTGCTGCCTCTCATAGAGTAGGTACTGCCTCTCATAGAGTAGCTACTGCCTTTCATAGAGTGCGTGCTGCCTCTCATAGCGTATGTACTGTCTCATATAAAGGTGGTACTGCCTCTCATAGAGTATGTTCTGTCTCTTGTGGAGGTGGTACTGCCTCTCCATAGAGTATATACGGCACCCTTATAGGTGGTATTGCTTCTCATAAAGTTGATACTGCTGGGCTGGTATTCCGTCTTAATGAGGCAACGCTCTCAAGTAATGCAAGTTATCAGAGTTGGTATTTGGAGATCCCAGTCTCTTATAGATCAGTTGGATCCCTTATAGATTAGCTGGATCCCTTATAGATCAGCTGAATCGCTTGTAAATCAGTTGGATCCCTTATAGATCAGCTGGATCGCTTATAGATCAGATGGATACCCTATAGATCATCTGGATTCCTTATAGATCAGTTGTCTGGATCCCTAATAGATCATCTGGATCCCTTATAGATCATCTGGATCCCTTATAGATCATTTGGATCCCTTATAGATCATCTGGATCCCTTATAGATCAGCTGGATCCCTTATAGATCAGCTCCCATAAATAGTTTATATTTACTTTATCTACCTAAGGTAAACGGTAATGATGCTGGTGATTAAAAGGGAAATCGACGGGTAGATATTGTTTGTGTGGTTTCAGTAAACACCATTATCGATATTTAGCAACATTTATTTTGTGTCAAGTGGGCAATGTTTGCCGTCGTACAGAAAGATAATGTCTCCTTCAGAGGTCACAACCGGTTTGGGAAGATATGGTATATATTGATCAGTATGTGATGACCTATGAATCGCCTGACTGATACGCCCCCTCTTGCGCTCGATGAACCGCCCTCTCCCCATGACGTCACCGAGGAGAGCTTTATGAAGTTGTCAGCTCTGAGGACAGTAACGTCACGGAGGCAGACTTTGAGGAAAACGGCTTTGGGGGGGAATCGTGACAACGGAAACTCATCCTTAGTGGTGAGGGAACTGATGGCTGGGCCTTATTGTAACTCCTTCAATATGGGGGCGCGACTCTTGGATATGATAACCTATTGACCTTTGAAACCTGGCCCTTTATAAAGGTCAGGTCAGGGGTCAAGTTCGTCATACCCAAGAATCGTGCCATCGTGCTCAAGGATCGTACCGTCGTGCTCAAGGATCGTACCGTCGTGCTCAAGGATCGTACCGTCGTGCTCAGGGATCGTGCCTTCGTGTTGAAGGGTCGTGCCTTGGTGTTCAAGGGTCGTGCCTTGGTGTTCAAGGGTCGTGCCTTGGTGCTCAAGGGTCGTGTCTTGGTGTTAAAGGGTCGTGCTCAAGGGTTCAAGTGTCGTGCCGTCGTGTTCAAGTGTCGTGCCGTCGTGTTCAAGAGGTCAAGATTACTCTGCAGTGTGAGTGTGTCTTAGAATCGATCCCCTGAACACCCTCCTTCGGACGAAAGGCGGCGGAGCGCGCACACTGCGCCCACACACACACACTGAGCCAAACCTCCTGGAAAATGAAAAAGAAGAGCTTCGTAAATACCACCTTCAGCAGCACCCGTGTACATCCTACCTGTTCGAGGATGCAGGCAGCAGCAGCAACAGCAGCAACAGATCACGTCAGAAAATGTGGGAAAACACATCTCCCGGGGAAACCCCCCCTTTTTTTTCGAGAGAAAGAGAGAGAGTGAGAGTGAGTCTATCTTTGAACTCGAGACATCTAAGAACTCACCCGTGGAGGAACTCTTTACATATATATACATATAAAAGAGAGAGAGAGAGAGAGAGAGAGAGAGAGAGAGAGAGAGAGAGAGAGAGAGAACGCGAAGATGGACTAAGCGAAGAGAGATAGAGAGAGAGAGAGAACTCTCTCTCTCTCTCTCTCTCTCTCTCTCTCTCCTTCGTCGGCCTCTTATACTCTTTAAGGGGGGGGGGGAGAAAAAAAAAGAGGAGGAGAAAACCCGCTCATACGGGACGATCCCGCCGAAAACTTAAAGAGAACGCGCCCGCGTAATCAGACTAATGGAGCTGAAAGATAGAATTTAAATCACGGGTGTGGTGGAAAGCGGGGGGAGGGGGTTGGGAGGTCGGTCTTCCCTAACGGTTATTACAAATCCGTTACAAGAACCGGGAGAGCTTTGGCGCGCGCGGGAACACGGTGTGGTGGATCCAGCGGGGCGGCCTTAAGACACGAACGTAAGGATTCGCGGCGGAGGAGGAGGAGGAGTGGTTGTTGCCTTAAACGGATGTTTTAAGGGCTCACCATTTAAGTGATTTTAGGGGAGAGAGAGAGAGAGAGAGGGGGGGGGATAGTTTTTTTTTTTTTAAGGCTGGCTCATTAAAGAGTTTGGTGATTAACTTACCCCAGCGGCGCACCGTTATGGCGGGAAGCTGACAAAAGTGGCAGATAATGCGTCTTTAGGGTTCGTTCGGGGAGCTTGAGACATCGATCATCGCCTCTTAGCGCGCTGGAAAAGGAGGGAGGGAGGGAAGAGGATGTCGAACCGCTTGATTCACGTTAGGTCGATTTTGACCGTTTAATTCGAACGTGGCTTTCATCCCTATTAGCAAGACCATCGCGGGGGGACGACGACGCACACCACCTCTTCTGCATTCGCTGTCCCTTCCTCCCCCCCTTTTTGCACTCTCATCTGGAGATGAGAAATGGATTTGTGGGGAACGAAATGAAAGGGAAACTTTGTGTGAAGTCTACGGGAGAGCGCGCCCACTACCCTCGCTTCCCCACTCGGGATAAATCCTGTTTAGGGACTTTCTCAAACAGGGATTACATTCGGAACCTCAGATTTCAGGTATGAGGAGAGGAGGGGGAAAAATAATATCCCAGATGAAAGAGTCTCTCCTCTCAAAGGAGCGCGCGGGCGCTCTTCATAGACTTGTATGGTTCCCGGTGTATTAAAAAAAAAGGGAAAAAAAAAAGAAAAATAATTTCTACGTATAGTCTTGTACCACCGTTAAGTAGTTTGGTGTAGTTGATGATGGAAAGGGGGGGGTGGGGTGGTTGGGGGTTGGCGGCCTCAAACCACCACCACCACAACAACCATCTCCTCCTCCACCCACTCACCCCATTCAGCACACCGTTAACGACCCTTTTAACAAGTACCGCGACGGTTACAACCCTTCGTTCCGTAGGATTTCCCGCGTTGGCCTGTGTCATGGCCTGTTACGGGTCGGGTTATTATAGGTCACAATGTCATTTGGCCCGCCTCCCAAGGGGGTTATGCTGTTGTGGTCAAAGAGGCTGACTGTTGTGGCGTGATGAAACTATGGATGGTAATTGTACTCTCCTCTCCTTCCTCTTCTCTCTCTCTCTCTCTCTCTCTCTCTCTCTGCTGTTGGTAGTAACCCTGTCGTTATCTTCTTGCTCTTCAGCAACTACATTAATTCCATAGTTCTGACTCCCGAGAAAGTAACCTCCCTTGAATCATCCCAACTTTGTCTTTTTTTTTTATTTTTTTTTTTGAAGTCCATTCAACACCAATATACATTTCCAGACACTCCTACTCTTCCCTCATCCATAGTTGTTGTTTACTTAAACCTTGCACTGCCTCACCTTGCCAAGTCACCCCACATGAATTTTTTTTTCTGTTGATGTCAAGAGAGAAAAGAAAATAAACATAATCGAACGGTTGAATTTGTTCTTCGTATTAATAGTGTCCTACGAACTCATTAATTCGTTGTTCTATAGTGGGGAGAGAGAGAGAGAGAGAGAGAGAGAGAGAGAGAGAGAGAGAGAGAGAGAGAGAGAGAGAGAGAGAGAGAGGCAACCTTTACTCGGTAATCTGGTCCGTTCCCAAGTGATTAGCGGATCCAGGGCTGATCACCTAGCTCTAATCTTTCATAATCTATTTCTAATCATAAGAGTGGGATCCACCTGGCTTCCAGGTTACGAGAGAACGTGATTGGAGATGTTTCTAATCAAACTTGGTAACATTATGAACTATCCTGACGTGTTAATACACAGTTATTATTATTATTATTATTATTATTATTATTATTATTATTATTATTATTATTGACTCCTTTTTTGGTTACCAAGTTTTTGTTTTATGTTTGTAGATTGTGTCCTTGTCTGTGGCTCGTCCTCATGTCTGTCTGTCTGTGTCTGATTTCATGTTTGTCTTTCTTTATGTCTCTTGTTTGTTTGTCTGTGTGCCTGTAGCCCAGTGTCATGTCTCCAACACTGGACTCCAGCCCAGCATAGTTACATCCCAGATCCCCAACACTCCAGCATTAGACCCCAGATCCCCAACACTCCAGTATTAGACCCCAGATCCCCAACACTCTAGCATTAGACCCCAGATCCCAACAATCCACCACTGAAGCCAGGTCCCTAGTACTCCTCCATTAGATCCCATTCCCCCAACACTCCACCGCTGGACCTCATTGCCCCATCAGTGAGCCCCATCCCGCTAACCACAACTGGACCCCAACGCTCCACCACTGGTCCCCCATCACTCCACCAGTAGACCTTAGCACCCCCAACACCACACTACTGGTCCTCCAACACTTCAACTCAGGAACTCAGCTCCCCCGCACTCCACCAGTGGACCTCAGCACCCCAACACTACACCACTGGTCCCCACACTCCACCACTGGTCCCCAACACTCCACCACGGGAACGCAACTCCCCAGCACTCCATCAGCGAACCTCAGCACCCCCAATACTACACCACGGGACCCTCCCCCACACACACACACCCCGGCTCGGCAACATATATCGCCTCCAGACATGAAGTTTAACAAACAAGTTTATCAATGGCGGAGTTCAAAACTTTTCCAGCGGGTCTGGTAACTGGAACGAACCGTGATGATTATTACCCATCCCTCTCTCTCTCTCTCTCTCTCTCTCTCTCTCTCTCTCTCTCTCTCTCTCTCTCTCTCTCTCTCTCATACGCCACATATCCCCCATCAAGTAACATTAATTTCTCCACTCGTACCTTCTGTGTGATCCATAGTCCACTGGTTTCCCTCCCCCAACACTTCCTCCATTGCCCGTACCGTCTTATCTCCCTCAATCCATTTCATCCTCGCGTCTTCCCTCCCTCTCGCTCCATCTACCTTCCATCCGGCTCGCCAAGAATCCCTCCCGCTGCATTAGAAGAGGTTATTAGATTATGAAGATCAAATTGATTCATGTTTTCTTCGGTAGCGTTGAGAGCCGAAGGTGACAATGTGAGGCGGCGCGGGAAGCGCCCAGCTGAGCCGATGGTTCTCTTTCCCGGCTTTTATTGTTGTTAGGAGGCTTATGATTTTAGCAGTTACTCGTTATATATATATATATATATATATATATATATATATATATATATATATATATATATATATATATATATGGGTTCGAATCCTGCGCGTGGCAGTTGGCCTACACCCAACCCAGGTGTTCATCCTCCCCTTTGGGCTGGTCGATAAACAGGTACATACCTTGTTTAGGCTGGTGTGTGTGTGTGTGTGCGTGTGTGCGTGTGTGTGTGTAAAAATATGGTACATATGATTATGATTTAATATATCATAATGATCATAGTATGATATATCAAGGTGTGGTCTAGTGTGGGCAGGCCTGGTGTGGGGAGGCAGGAGCAGAGTGGTGGGAGTGTTGGGTTACGTAGGGGAAGTTCTGTGGGTGAAGGCAACTTGTACACCGAAGTTGAATTCAAGATCGAGACTCGGGGTCGGGGTTTCACGTCAAGTCAAACATGAATATTTTGCTATTATTATTATTATTATTAGTAGTAGTAGTAGTAGTAGTAGCAGCAGCAGCAGTAGTAGTAGTAGTAGTAGTAGTAGTAGTAGTAGTAGTAGCAGCAGTAGTAGTAGTAGTAGCAGTAGTAGTAGTAGTAGCAGTAGTAGTGGTAGTAGTAGTAGTAGTGGTAGTAGTGTTAGTAGTAGTGGTAGTATAGTAGTAGTAGTAATAGTGGTAGTAGTAGTGGTAGTGGTGGTAGTGGTAGTGGTAGTAGTAGTAGTAGTAGCAGTAGTAGCTGTTGCTGTAGTCGTCCTTGCTTCCTGTCTGGTAGTGGCTGGTTTTCCACTTGGCACCCAACAGATGCTAGTGATGCTGTGTGTGTGTGTGTGTGGTGGTCGGTGCAGCAGAGAGAGAAATGATGACACCATTCATCTCCTGGTGGTCGGCATGAGAGTGTGTGTGTGTGTGGTTTCGCGCCAAAAATTCCATCTGTTGATTTTTTTAACCCGAAGGAATTCTCTCTCTCTCTCTCTCTCTCTCTCTCTCTCTCTCTCTCTCTCTCTCTCTCACAATGAGAGTCACTCAAGGAGCGCCATAGGATAAGAGAAGGATGCGTATGTAAGGTGGTGTTGGCCGTGGTGGTGGGGGACGACTTGACGGGTCCAGCGGGGTCTGTGGGGAAGGAGGTGGTGGCGGTGGTAGGGAGGAGAGGAGAGATGAGGGCGCACATTAAACACTAAATTGGTCCTTTGATGCCGGAGGAGGAGCTTAATACCTGCAAACTGTTCAACATTACACCAATTAGCACAAGTTTTACCCTCGTGGAGAGAGAGAGGGGGGGGGGTGAGGGTAGAGTGAGGGGAGAGAGAGAGAGAGAGAGAGAGAGAGAGAGAGAGAGAGAGAGAGAGAGAGAGAGTTGATGGATTTTGTGGGTCATAAGAGGTTGGGGATGGATGGATGGAGGGGGAGGGGAGGGGAGGGGAGGTATTTAGGAAACACGAGATGAAGAACGGGAACGAAGATGAGGGGAGGGAAGTGGGAGGGAGGGAGCAGGGGGGAGGGGGCTGGGGAAGGAGAGAGAAGAAGTTTGGTAGAGTTGATCTGGTCGACGCGGGGAGACTGGCCGGAGAAGAGGGGGGTTTTGGGGAAACAGGTTGGTAGGGTGGGTGGAATAGAGAGAGAGAGAGAGAGAGAGAGAGAGAGAGAGAGAGAGAGAGAGATGGACAGAAGGAAACGTAGAGGAGGAGGTAAGCTTAGAACAAGACGAGGCTAGAGGAAGATAAAATGAATAACAACATAATAACACAAGAGAAAAAAAAAAAAAATAACGAATGAAGACATAAAGTAAGACGGATGAATATAGGAGTCATCAAAAAAACGATATCATATACCTATAAAATAGAAAGACGGTAAGAGCGAATAAGCTAAACAAAATAGCGAGGTGAGGGTTGATAAATAGCGGAAAAAAAGAAAAGACGACGATAAAGCGAGAAATAAGCGGAAGATGGAACAGAGATGAGGTACATGCCGATGAAAGCAGAGACGGGAGAGAGAGAGAGAGAGAGAGAGAGAGAGAGAGAGAGAGAGAGAGAGAGAGAGAGAGAGAGAGAGATGTGGGAAGGAGGGAGGGAGTAAATAATGACGAATTAAAGAGGACATCAGGTGGAAAAGTTCCACGGGAAATTGACTGGATAATTTGATTGAGGAGGATTCTGGGAAGTTGTTGGGCAGAGAGAGAGTTAGAGGGACGGGAAGCATTGGAAAGTTTGAGGGGAAAAATAGAATGAAAAGTGGAACACAGATGTTGGAGTTAGATACCCTATAGATGATATATATATATATATATATATATATATATATATATATATATATATATATATATATATATATATATACACACACACATACGGGACACACAATTAGAACGGTAGACCACACAGATGAGAAGCAATCAGAATAAACACGGAGAGGAAATGGGAGATAAGAAAATGGGACTGATGATTTTAGAAAGGTGATGAGGATGGAGCCACGGATTATGGAGGATGTAGGAGAAGTTAGTGGGCAGCAGGAGAAAGTAGCAGGTATGTTAAGAATAACCTTCCCTCCTACATTATGACGTGGGTTCGAATCCCCAACATGTGAATCCGTTCCTTTACTTATATATTTTTTGAATGTGGGTTCGAATCCCAACGCGCGAATCGGTTCCATTCCAACATTTTTTTCTTTTTGTTCTGTTTCATATACCAGTTGTCAACATTGTTTGCGCCACCTGTTGACCACAATCGCCCGTAGACAACCACAGGTCCAGGTGCTCTGGTCTCGTTAGAAGCAGGTGGTGTAACGAGAGTGTGACACAGCGTGACCCACAGGTGTTCCTCGTTACCTAACACCTGGGGTTGGTTACCCGCCCTCAGGTGTGAGGGATTGTGTAGATTGGTGGACGAAGTTGTGGAGAGGGGTTGTGGGTATGTGCCAGGGGAGGGGGATAGAGCATACCAGAGGTCAGGTGAAGGTCGGGTATATGAGGGGAGAGGGGAAGGGTTATACCAGATGGCTGGAATGATATGGAACTGGATATATAACCTTGGGGGATCGAATACACCAAGGGGACCGAAGTATACTGAGTCCGGATTTCCCATGAGTCCGGTTGGATGAGGAGGGGGAGGGCGATTGTAGTATAGGGTCTGGATGTACTAAGGGGTTGGTTATGCCAGGGGGTCTGGATGTACTAGGGGGGCTGGCTATACCAGGGGGTCTGGATGTACTAGGGGGCTGATTATACCAGAGGGTCTGGATGTACTAGGGGGGCTGGCTATACCAGGGGGTCTGGATGTACTAAGAGACTGGTTTTACCAGGGGTTCTGGATGTACTAGGGGGCTTTTTATACCAGAGGGTCTGGATGTACTAGGGGGCCGATTATACTAGGGGGTCTAGATGTACGAGAGGGGCCAGTTATACCAGGGGAATATATACCTAACGACTGTAGAAAAGTTAGGTGCCTGTGGAAGGGTTTAAAGACTGCATATTATACGACTATAATTATTTTTTTCAATAAGTTTCTGAAATTTATACATGAACATGACAGTCGGAGAATGATGTTGTTGAGGTTATTGAAGGTGGCGAAGAGGAGGAGGAGGGATGTTGTTGTGGTTATTGAAGGTGGCGAAGAGGAGGAGGAGGAGGGATGTTGTTGAGGTTATTGAAGGTGACGAATAGGAGGAGGAGGAGGGATGTTGTTGAGGTTATTGAAGGTGACGAAGAGGAGGAGGAGGAGGAGGAGGGATGTTGTTGAGGTTATTGAAGGTGACGAAGAGGAGGAGGAGGAGGGATGTTGTTGAGGTTATTGAAGGTGACGAAGAGGAGGAGGAGGAGGGATGTTGTTGAGGTTACTGAAGGTGACGAAGAGGAGGAGGAGGAGGAGGACACTGTGAGGAAGGGCAACTGACATGTGCGTCAGGAAGGCCAGCTAGACGTGTTGTGGTGTAGGCTGAGAGAGGCGCGTTCGCCAGTGATCATAACATTAGGAAATGTGTTGATATGTGTGTGTGTGTGTGTGTGTGTGTGTGTGTGTGTGTGTGTGTGTGTCCTGACGAACACCTACATGTTTTGCCTCCTTGTTTTTACATCATTGTCTTGACTTGTCCTATTTGATGTATTTGTCTTGACCCCTCGTGTGGGTCTGTGTAATGTATTTGTCTTGACCTCTCGTGTTTGCTTCTCCTTCCAGATGCGTTCTTCTGGATCGGGAACGGCAGTCAGCCCAGCCCCAAGGGACACCTCATTCGCTACCCTCTCATCCCTCCTGATGCGTGAGTATACCTTGCCTCCTGCCTCCCTAGGTAGGGTCTCTGCAACCCCCTTCCTCCTCCAGCTGGGAGAGAGAGAGAGAGAGAGACCACATACCTATGTGTGCACGGACCAAATAGACCCCCAAGGTCCTAGAGAGGAGGTCCTTTCAAAAGCAGATGTAAAGGCTGGTAAAGTCAGTCTCTCTCTCTCTCTCTCTCTCTCTCTCTCTCTCTCTCTCTCTCTCTCTCTCTCTCTCTCTCTCTCTCTCTCTCTCTCTCTCTCTCTCTCCCTCCTCCACTCCCTCCAGTAACACGCCGGACGGGAAACAGGTGGGAAAGAAGAAAAAAAATAATACCTTGCAGGAGAGAGAGAGAGAGAGAGAGAGAGAGAGAGAGAGAGAGAGAGAGAGAGAGAGAGAGAGAGAGAGAGAATGATTCGTGTGCCGGCAAGGAGGAGGAGCAGTGTTCGGGGTAGGGGAGGGGAGGTGGGGTGGTAGATTATATAGCCTGGAGGTAAGATGCGGGGGAGGGAGGGAGAGAGCAGCAGTGTGTGGGGGGATGGATGGTTGTGCCTGAGAATGTGTGTGTGTGTGTGTGTGTGTGTGTGTGTAGCAGCAGCCCTCTGGAAACTGATCGTAATTTGGTTCCCGATTTATTCTATTTTCTCCACGACTCTGTGTATGATGCCATGTCTTTTTCTTCTATTTTTTTTTTCTTTTTCAAGTGATTCTATATAATTCTTACCGACTGTGGCTGGCTTCGTGTAGAATACAGTGGCTGTATTTTCAATACATGATCGATTGTAGTTTCATCCCTATTTTCCCTAATGGTCGTAGAGCAATCAGGTAATTTGGTGAGAAGAGAGAGAGAGAGAGAGAGAGAGAGAGAGAGAGAGAGAGAGAGAGAGAGAGAGAGAGAGAGAGAGAGCCAGCCAGCTAGTGCCGGTGTTTGTGTGATATTTACAGCAGGACTTGAGCGCCGACAGATAGACTCGGGCCAATTAGCGTCGGTCGTGGGTTGTGGGGGAGGAAAGAGGAATAAGGTGGGGATGGGGAGAAGGGCACGAGTGGGGGAGAAAGGGACTGGGGAGGAGAGCAGATCAAACTTAGGCTGCGGCAATGGGTTTTTTTTTTTACGTTTGTAATTGGCTGTGGTTCTGTTCCTTGTTAACGGTGGTGATGTTACTGTTGGTGCCGTTGTTCCCTGTTAACGGTGATGATGTTACTGTTGCTCCCGTTGGTGCCGCTGTTCCCTGTTAACGGTGGTGATGTTACTGTTGCTCCCGTTGGTGCCGCTGTTCCCTGTTAACGGTGGTGATGTTACTGTTGCTCCCGTTGGTGCCGTTGTTCCCTGTTAACGGTGATGATGTTACTGTTGCTCCCGTTGGTGCCGTTGTTCCTTGTTAACGGTGGTGATGTTACTGTTGGTGCCGCTGTTCCTTGTTACCGGTGGCGATGTTACTGTTGCTCCCGTTGGTGCCGCTGTTCCTTGTTAACGATGGCGATGTTACTGTTGCTGCTGTTGTCCCTTGTTTATGGTGGTGATGTTACTGTTGCCTCCCGGAGCGGGGGAGGGGAAGGGGGGCCTGGAAACCCCCCCTTCCAGGTTTTACTTTTCCAAAAGATGGAACAGAGAAGGAGACCGAGTGAGGATTTTTCCCCTCTTAGGCTCAGTCCTCTGTTCGTAACGCTACCTCGTTAATGCGAGAAATGGCGAATACGTATATATATATATATATATATATATATATATATTGGAGAGGATCACAATTTTGCGCATGATCAAGATATTCCTATGGACTCATAGGAATATATATATATATATATATATATATATATATATATATATATATATATATATATATATATATATGGGAAGGAGAGGGTATGTGAGAGGTAAATGGGATCGAGCGGTTATGTGTTAGAGGAGTGTGATGAAATCGAAAATTGCCCCAGTGTATATAGAGGGAGACGAGATAATAAGATGGTGAACTAGTTGCCGAGGAAGATAGACTTTGAAACTATTGATAAGGAGAACTGTATGGCAATAGTTAGTGTATAAAGAGCTATGTTAAACTGTTAATGGGAGAGAGAGAGGGTAGTTAGAAGTATTAGTGGAGGAGATAAGGGTTTAAAAGCCATTAAAGGGTGGAAGTATTCGAAGGTGTTTAATGGGGGTGTGGGGGAATTAATGAGGTGGGAGAGGGTTGGGGAAGGGGGAGGAGGAGGAGGACTAGTTACTTGAGGAATATCAGGTTTTGATGTTGTTAATGGGGAAAGATGGGTTTTATTAGTTAGTGGGGAAAGTGGATGATAACACGATTGATAAAAGAGGTGAGCTCCCACTTTAAATGATGGCGATAAATGATTTACAGGATAAATAATAAATAGGAGTTAAAACTTCTCCCACTTTAAATGATAGCGATAAATAATTTACAGGCTAAATAATAAACAGGAGTTAAAACTTCTCCCACTTTGAATGATGGAGATAAATAATTTACAGGATAAATAATAAACAGGAGTTAAAACTCTTGATATCAGTGTAAAGGTTGATAAAAATAATGGGATTGGTTGCTGGTAAAATGGCTGATAAAGGGGAATGGGGTTGATTTAGTTTAATGGGAAGACTGATAACAAGACATCTAAGGGAGGAAGATTAAATATTGGGTTTAGTATTGAGGATCATACATTCAGTGATATTGCTTTAGGGTAAAGAGGTTGGGAGGGAGTTGAAGTGTTGCATTAAATAGTGGGAGAATATTGCATATAGGCTATAGTTAATGTGAAGAGCCAGTGTAATAGTCAATGGGGAAGATAAGAGATGTATAGAAAACAAGGCTTAATGGGAAGATATTGTAATGAACGAAAGCCGATATATATATATATATATATATATATATATATATATATATATATATATATATATATATATATATATATATAGGGGAGAAAGAATACTTCCCACGTATTCCCTGCGTGTCGTAGAAGGCGACTAAAAGGGGAGGGAGCGGGGGGCTGGAAATCCTCCCCTCTTGTTTTTGTTTTTTTAATTTTCCAGAGGAAGGAACAGAGAAGGAGGCCAGATGAGGATATTCCCTCAGAGGCCCAGTCCTCTGTTCTTAACGCTACCTTGCTAACGCGGGAAATGGCGAATAGTATGAAAGAAAGGAAAAGATATATATATCGTGTGTGTGTGTGTGTTGCTAACACTGAGACATTAATGTGTGTTTGTGTCTTCAGAGTAAGGCTCTGTAACTGTAATGTGCCACACACGGCAAGTGGAAACATCGTTGTTAATACAGCATACAGTGGCTGAAAATATTACTGTCATATACAGCGAATGTAGAATATTACTGTAATATAGCATACAACGAGTGAAAAATGTTGCTGTAAGATGGTGTAGAACGAGTGGAACAATTGCTGTAATATAGCATACGAGTGGAAATTTTGCTGTAATATAGCACACCGAGAGTGGCAATATAGCTATGATATAGCATACGAGTAGAAATATTGCTGTAATATAGCACACCGAGAGTGGCGATATAGCTGTAATATAGCACCCAGCGAGATACTGGCGTGAAAATATAGCCGATCGAGGCTCGAGTATTTCTGTAGCCAAATGGCGGGAAATACACGGAGATGACGGCGGGATTTGGACCATTCATTATAGCCAGGTTGCGTGAAAATATAGCCTTAGCGTCCCCCAGTCATGGCGAAAGACTTAAGAGACAGGGGGTTAGAATATAGACCTGAGGCGGCTCAGGAGGTGGTGGTGGTAATAGGATAGTTTACCTTGAAAGAAAATGGGGTGTGGGGGGGGTATTTACACGTCGAAATATATATATATATATATATATATATATATATATATATATATATATATATATATATATATATGTATGTATGTGATGTTTGGGAATATATAGAGGAGATTAGAGCCGCGTTCTATGACAAATGACAATAGAGCGCCAGAGCTGGTCAACGCTGTGAGTTATAGAGGTGCTGATGGGTTATATTCTCGTAGGGAAATGAATTTTTTTTTTTTTTTTTCATGAGGATGTGTACGAGCGAAGAAAACGGGTTGAGGATGGGGGGATGGGGTGACGATCGTTGCGGCTCGTAAGGGAGAAAGGGAAGAAGAAATATCTGTTATTGGTTGAGAGAGAGACACTGGCGAACGGGAGAGAGAGAGAGAGAGAGAGAGAGAGAGAGAGAGAGAGAGAGAGAGAGAGAGCGTAGTACCATCGTTAACGAAGGATAGCGAAAGGACACACTTCAAGTATACCTTACGCACACCATCCCTCGCCCTCAAACACGTCCGTACGACCCTTGGATATGCTTGTCCAAGTGTTTGACCTGACCCTTACTGCCTCACTGCCCTTGACCTAAACCCGCTGCCGCCTTAGTCAAGGGTTTAAATGGCTGTGAATTTCATATTTCTCTGGTCTTTGCTAGTCCATGTGTCTGTCACGCCCCGGCTTGTATGTGTTTGGTTCTGTCTGTTTTTCCCGGTTCTATGTAACGCATACTCCCCCGTCAACCAACCACTCCTGCCTGTCCATTCGTCCAAGTGTCAGTCTGTCTATCTATCTGTCTATATCTATGTGTGTCTGTCTGTCTATTTATCTTTCTAACTGTTTGTCATATATATATATATATTTCTTTCATACTATTCGCCATTTCCCGCATTAGCGAGGTAGCGTTAAGAACAGAGGACTGGGCCTTTAAGGGAATATCCTCACCTGGTCCCCTTCTCTGTTCCTTCTTTTGGAAAATTAAAAAAAACCGAGAGGGAGGATTT
>NC_092281.1:18967218-18969718 GCF_036320965.1 Panulirus ornatus | reverse complement strand
TGGTGGCAGGATTGGTGGCAGCGGTGGAGGCAGGATTGGTGGCAGCGGTGGAGGCAGGATTGGTGGCAGCGGTGGTGGCAGGATTGGTGGCAGCGGTGGTGGCAGGATTGGTGGCAGCGGTGGTGGCAGGATTGGTGGCAGCGGTGGTGGCAGGATTGGTGGCAGCGGTGGAGGCAGGATTGGTGGCAGCGGTGGAGGCAGGATTGGTGGCAGCGGTGGAGGCAGGATTGGTGGCAGCGGTGGTGGCAGGATTGGTGGCAGCGGTGGAGGCAGGATTGGTGGCAGCGGTGGTGGCAGGATTGGTGGCAGCGGTGGAGGCAGGATTGGTGGCAGCGGTGGAGGCAGGATTGGTGGCAGCGGTGGAGGCAGGATTGGTGGCAGCGGTGGAGGCAGGATTGGTGGCAGCGGTGGTGGCAGGATTGGTGGCAGCGGTGGTGGCAGGATTGGTGGCAGCGGTGGTGGCAGGATTGGTGGCAGCGGTGGTGGCAGGATTGGTGGCAGCGGTGGTGGCAGGATTGGTGGCAGCGGTGGTGGCAGGATTGGTGGCAGCGGTGGAGGCAGGATTGGTGGCAGCGGTGGTGGCAGGATTGGTGGCAGCGGTGGAGGCAGGATTGGTGGCAGCGGTGGAGGCAGGATTGGTGGCAGCGGTGGAGGCAGGATTGGTGGCAGCGGTGGTGGCAGGATTGGTGGCAGCGGTGGTGGCAGGATTGGTGGCAGCGGTGGAGGCAGGATTGGTGGCAGCGGTGGTGGCAGGATTGGTGGCAGCGGTGGTGGCAGGATTGGTGGCAGCGGTGGTGGCAGGATTGGTGGCAGCGGTGGAGGCAGGATTGGTGGCAGCGGTGGTGGCAGGATTGGTGGCAGCGGTGGTGGCAGGATTGGTGGCAGCGGTGGTGGCAGGATTGGTGGCAGCGGTGGTGGCAGGATTGGTGGCAGCGGTGGAGGCAGGATTGGTGGCAGCGGTGGAGGCAGGATTGGTGGCAGCGGTGGAGGCAGGATTGGTGGCAGCGGTGGAGGCAGGATTGGTGGCAGCGGTGGAGGCAGGATTGGTGGCAGCGGTGGAGGCAGGATTGGTGGCAGCGGTGGAGGCAGGATTGGTGGCAGCGGTGGAGGCAGGATTGGTGGCAGCGGTGGTGGCAGGATTGGTGGCAGCGGTGGAGGCAGGATTGGTGGCAGCGGTGGTGGCAGGATTGGTGGCAGCGGTGGAGGCAGGATTGGTGGCAGCGGTGGTGGCAGGATTGGTGGCAGCGGTGGAGGCAGGATTGGTGGCAGCGGTGGAGGCAGGATTGGTGGCAGCGGTGGTGGCAGGATTGGTGGCAGCGGTGGAGGCAGGATTGGTGGCAGCGGTGGAGGCAGGATTGGTGGCAGCGGTGGAGGCAGGATTGGTGGCAGCGGTGGTGGCAGGATTGGTGGCAGCGGTGGTGGCAGGATTGGTGGCAGCGGTGGAGGCAGGATTGGTGGCAGCGGTGGTGGCAGGATTGGTGGCAGCGGTGGTGGCAGGATTGGTGGCAGCGGTGGTGGCAGGATTGGTGGCAGCGGTGGAGGCAGGATTGGTGGCAGCGGTGGAGGCAGGATTGGTGGCAGCGGTGGAGGCAGGATTGGTGGCAGCGGTGGTGGCAGGATTGGTGGCAGCGGTGGTGGCAGGATTGGTGGCAGCGGTGGTGGCAGGATTGGTGGCAGCGGTGGTGGCAGGATTGGTGGCAGCGGTGGTGGCAGGATTGGTGGCAGCGGTGGTGGCAGGATTGGTGGCAGCGGTGGTGGCAGGATTGGTGGCAGCGGTGGTGGCAGGATTGGTGGCAGCGGTGGTGGCAGGATTGGTGGCAGCGGTGGTGGCAGGATTGGTGGCAGCGGTGGTGGCAGGATTGGTGGCAGCGGTGGAGGCAGGATTGGTGGCAGCGGTGGTGGCAGGATTGGAGGCACCGTTGTGATATTCAGTACCACCGCGTCGCTGACAGCTCCCGTTGCTGCACACTTGCTGTGATGGCTGCAGACACATGAACAACAGGAGCAGCCGCAACAGAGTTAACAGGAGCAACAGAGATAACCGTTCGACCATGTATAGTGTTCACCAGCCACTGACAACAGCAGACCCAGCAACAGACGCAACAGAGGCGGAGTGAACACCCCTTAACAGTTGCACCAGCGGCAGCGGAAACGGAGGAGCCGTTGAACGGGCCACGGCAGCAGCGTCAGCAGCAGCCACGGGCCACGTCAGCAGCCACGGGCCGCGTCAGCAGCGTCAGCAGCAGGCACGGGCCACGTCAGCAGAGCAGCAGCAGCAGCCACGGGCCACGTCAGCAGGAGCAGCAGCAGCAGCCACGGGCCACGTCAGCAGCAGTAGCAGTAGAGAATCAATATTCCCAGAGGCGGGGAATCAGAGTGGGATTTGTTGTTAATGTTCTCTCATCTAGCGAATGGATCAACGATAGTGGACGTTTTATGCAGGACCTGCCGCCACCGCTTAGCTCACTCACACCTCACCCACGGCGGCCCGGGGACACAC
>NC_092281.1:18959718-18962218 GCF_036320965.1 Panulirus ornatus | reverse complement strand
TATCCCTTTATCCTCTTTTCTTCTTATTCTTCATTTTCTTCTTCCTTTTTCTTCCTCTTCCCTTCCCCGTCTTTTTTTCAGAGTTTTCTTCTCTTCTCTTCCTTTATATTTTCCTCCCTCCATACTTCTCTTCCCTCCTCTTTTCCCCTCTCTTTCTATGCCTCCCTTTCACTTTCTACCTTCCCTTGATACTCCCTCCCCTGCACACTCCCTTCCTCCCCCTCTTCCTCCTATTCCTATTCCTCCTTCTCCCTCTCCTTCTCTTCCTCCTCCTCCTCCTCCTCCTCCTGCCCCCCTATTCCTATTCCTCCTCCTCCTCCTCCTCCTCCTCCTCCTTCTCCTCCTCCTTCTCCTCCTCCTCCTCCTCCTCCTCCTCCTCCTCCTCCTCCTCCTCAGACCAAACCTCTCCTCATCTGAAAGTGTAATTGAAAGGAAAATCGATCAGAGTAAAGCCGTATCACAGACACAAAGCTCGATTATGGTGGGAGAGAACCAACTGGGGAGAGGAGGAGGAGAGTACTGGGTGAGGGAGGTGGGAGCCGAGGGCCCGGAGTGAAAAGGAGGAAGACAAAGAGGACATTTAGAGGAAGAGGGTGAAAGATGTGATGGTGTAGGATGGAAGAGCATAACTGGGATGGGACAGATGTTGGGTTGAGGTCAGAATGAGGTATTCCGATCCCTTTCCATCACCACAGATTCTAAGGAAAGATGAAGTAGAATGCATATTGTTTTTTGTTTTTTTACACCTTTATACAGTCATTAACGTGAATACATATAGCTACACTGTTACACATACAGTCGTTAACGTGAGTACGTGTATTTACACCTTTATACAGTCATTAATATGTTATTACGTGATTGTTTCCATATATACAGGGGTTACGAGGTGGGTGTGGAGGTTTATATGCTGTACTGCTTACTGGATGTGTGGCCCAGCAACACACACACACACACACACACACACACACACACACACACACACACACACACACACATTCCTACAGCATGTTGCCCTCTGGATGATAATCAGACCGTGGTTGTCCGTCAGTGCGACCCATCCTCATTACATCTGCCTGGGTTGAATTTCAGCAGCCATTTGTCTGGCCATTTTTGCGTGTGTGTGTGTGTGTGTGTGTGTGTGTGTGTGTGTGTGTGTTCGCGCGCACGCATGCGTCTTGGGTATATGGGATCGGTGGCCGGGAAGGCAGTGAGGCAGTGTGTAAGCCGATTACAAAGCTATCGGCTCCGACTCGCACACACACACACACACACACACACACACACACACACACACACACACGGCTCTTGTATACACACTCATACAAACCAGTCATACACTTGGGTGATCATACACACTCAGGAGCCCTAGTAGTGTATACACACTCAACGGACGTTCATGCACTATAGCCCACTCACAGACGTATGTTGTACACTCGTGTACATGAGAAATTGTGTCTGTACGTACAGACCAGACATGGGACAGACAGCAGCGTGTTATTTCACAGAGGTATACATAGGGTGGGGGGCTGGATACATGATGATGATGATACATGGGTACGTGATGAAATGGGTACATAATGACATGGATACATGATGAAATGGATACATAATGGCATGGATACATGATGAAATGGATACATAATGACATGGATACGTGATGGTGACACATGGATACGTGATGACACATGGATACATAATGACACATGGATACGTGATGGTGACACATGGATACTTGATGGTGACGCATGGATACATGATGGTGACACATGGATACATGATGACACATGGATACACGATGACACGGATACATGAAGATGGGTAGTCCAGAAGTGATGGGAGGTGAAGATGGGCGGGAGTAGAGGGGATAGGACAAGGATAACGGGAGAAGTGAACACTAAGAAAACTGGGCGAGATGGGGAAATAAGAAGGATGGGATAGGAGTGATGGGGGTTTGGGACATGGGGCGGCACTTGAGGATGGGGCAAAAGTGAAGGAGATGGGGAGGGAGGGGGAGATGGGAGAAACGTGGAAGCAATGGAGTGCTTGAGTCTTGGGAGAGGGGAAGATGGGGGAACGTGGGGAGAATAAGCGAGTACAGCGGGAAGGGATAGGAGTGATGGGTGAGAATGGGGGGGGGGGGAGGCTAGGAGAGGGGAAGATGAGGTGGTGATGGGTAGTAGCAACAACACTTAGTGTAGACTGGGTGAAGAGGGATAAGGGACAGGTGGTGATGGGAGGAGGAGGAGGAAGAAGAAGGAATGGGGGTCTGGGTTGGACGCAGGACATATTACCGCCCCCAGTCTTGGGGTGTAAACAGACCAGTACAGCCTCCCCCTCACCCCTCACCCCTCACCCCCAGCGTAATAAGTGAGGGAGGAGCAGCCCAACCGGCCCCCCTTCCCTTCCTCCCCCTCCTCCTCCCTCCCTCCCCCCTCCCCTCTCCTGGGGCAGGGGGGGTTAGTCTGCTGCTGCTGCTGGCGGTGGTGGAGGCGAAGGGACA
>NC_092281.1:18692218-18957218 GCF_036320965.1 Panulirus ornatus | reverse complement strand
TGTGTGTGTAAGTGTGTGTGTGTCTGTGTGTGTAAGTGTGTGTGTGTGTGTGTGTGTGTGTGTGTGTGTGTGTCTGTGTGTGTAAGTGTGTGTGTGTAAGTGTGTGTGTGTCTGTGTGTGTAAGTGTGTGTGTGTGTGTGTGTGTGTGTGTGTGTGTAAGTGTGTGTGTGTGTGTGTGTAAGTGTGTGTAAGTGTGTGTGTGTGTGTAAGTGTGTGTGTGTGTGTGTGTAAGTGTGTGTGTCTGTGTCTTGTGTGTGTGTGTAAGTGTGTGTGTGTGTGTGTGTGTGTAAGTGTGTGTGTGTGTGTGTGTGTGTGTGTGTGTGTGTGTGTCTGTGTGTGTCCCACCTCTTCCTCCCGCTGCCGTGCCACTGCAGGAATGCACGCGGGGGGGGGGGGGGGGGGGGTGTTAGCCACACCACCACGTATCGACCACCACCGTCACCATCACCCCCCCCCCCCCCCACACACACACACACACACACACAACAGTCACGGGGACCGGGTAAAGCCTGGTGTAGTGTGGGGCGAGCTTACCCCGCCGGGGCAGCCCCTGTCTGGCCTGGTAGTGTGTGTGTGTCTGTGTGTTGCCCATCCTCCCCTGCCTTCGTCCATCATACCCTGCTTTCACCAAGCATACCTTGCTTTCATCCAGCATACCCTGCCTTAATCCAGCATACCCTGCCTTTATCCATCATATCCTACCTTCATCCAGCATACCCTGCCTTAATCCAGCATACCCTGCTTTCATCCATCATTCCCTGCCTTCACCAAGCATACCCTGCCTTCGTCCATCATACCCTGCCTTCGTCCATCATACCCTGCTTTCGTCCAGCATACCCTGCCTTCGTCCAGCATACCCTGCCTTCGTCCATCATACCCTGCCTTCATCTAGCATACCCTGCCTTCATCCAGCATACCCTGCCTTAATCCAGCATACCCTGCCTTTATCCATCATATCCTACCTTCATCCAGCATACCCTGCCTTAATCCAGCATACCCTGCTTTCATCCATCATTCCCTGCCTTCATCTAGCATACCCTGCCTTCATCCATCATTCCCTGCCTTCACCAAGCATACCCTGCCTTCGTCCATCATACCCTGCTTTCACCAAGCATACCCTGCCTTCGTCCAGCATACCCTGCCTTCGTCCAGCATACCCTGCCTTCATCCAGCATACCCTGCCTTCATCCAGCATACCCTGCCTTCATCCAGCATACCCTGCCTTCACCAAGCCTACCCTGCTTTCACCAAGCATACCCTGCCTTCATCCAGTATTCCCTGCCTTTATGCAGCATACCCTGCCTTCGTCCAGCATACCCTGCCTTCGTCCAGCATACCCTGCCTTCGTCCAGCAGACCCTGCCTTCATCCAGCATACCCTGCCTTCATCCATCATACCCTGCCTTCATCCAGCATACCCTGCCTTCACCGAGCATACTCCGGGTTCATCATCCTGCTTCACCCCATCCTCTATACTCGCCATCCACCCAGTGCATGACGAGTGGTCAAAAATGGACTGCCTGCCATGCACACAGTTGTCATCATCATGCATCGTGTGTGTGCATGTTTACAGCGCATACCACAATATACATGTCTGCCCCTTCCACCCACGACCACCTTTTCATTATACCACCTCCACCTCCCCTCGCAGTATGACTCTCACTAGCACATACTATTTCATCCTGTAATGATATACTCGATCATAATCCCCCCCCCCCCCGAAAGTATACTTGGCTTTGTCTAGGACTGGCTGTATATCTCCCCCTCTCCCCACCCCCCCTTTAGCATACTTTTTAGCCTCACTGGTATACTCGCCCTACTCTCACGAGCCCACAACATACTCCCACCCCCCACCTTTAGTGGGACTGGTCATCCAGATTATGTCAGATATGTCGGAATATAGTATATACTTGTGGTGGTGGTTATACCCAGCATACTCCTTTCCATCCCTTTGCACTTGGGTACGACCCATGGGTATGATGGCGCTAGTCCTTTGACTTGCCGTGTGTGTGTGTGTGTGTGTGTGTGTATAGCGTCGTTCCCGTGACGTCGTGGTCAAGGGTCGTTACGTCATGGTCAAAGGGTCGTTGCGTCATGATCAAAGGGTCGTTATGTCGTAGTCAAAGGGTCGTTACGTCGTGATCAAGGGTCGTGACGTCGTCTTCAAGGGTCGTACCATTTGTTACACCTTCATTTTTGAACTTAAATTCCTCATGGTAATTAGTGGTCTTAATAATCGCTGTCATACCAGCGTTGACTTAATTACAGTATCTTGGTGTTACATTACTGTACATGTGTATAATGTAATTTTATTCTGATATAATTTTACGCAATGTAATTTTACTATATAATTAATTATCGGATTTGAATGGCCAACGATTCTATATTTCTCGACATTATACAAGACCTTCTCTTTCGCGGGGATTTCATAATTTTTCGCCTTTATTTCTTGTTTGATATATATATATATATATATATATATATATATATATATATATATATATATATATATATATATATATCTTTATTGAATATGTGTGCGTAATACAATAGCAGAGCAAATCAATAAGGTCGGTTCCCGCGCCGTCCATGGTCTCCCGCAGCGCCACGCCGACTCCGCGCCAGACGTATGACGACGCCCGGAAATTTCCACCAGCAGGTTCGCTCCCGCCGGCGGGGAAAATGGAAGACTTTAATGCAGATATTGAAAACATCCATCAAATCTTACCCACGGACCGCGCATCTGCTAGTGTTTAAATTCGAGTAATTATTTTAGCTCAGGTGTTTTGATAATCCTTGCACCGATTTACAACTGCCAACCAGAGCAACTGGTCGATTGCCAAATAGGGCGGTACTCTCTCTCCCTCGCCTGCCGGCTATTGGCTGGAGTCTGAGGAGGGGAGCCAATACCGCGCATCTACCCGGGGAGCGCGAACGCCATTGGTCAACATCCCGCATGACGTCATGCTGAAAGTGGCCGCCCCCTATGCGCCGTCTTTAGGCTGGGTGGCGGGTTGCAAAGGGCCCGGTTGTTTATCTGTTGTATAGCTCCTCTTACTCCTCCCTCTGTGGTGTAATTAAGCAGAGAAACCGGGGCGCGGGCAAACCACTACACCCGCTAACGCGGCAGCAATTTCTCCCGCTGACATATTATACCATAATTTCACTAATAAACCGTCTCCTGGGAGTCGTGCATGATGGCGGACGCCGGAGCGCTGGGTGGGGAGTGAAGGGGGAGAGATGAAGGAGGAGGAGGAACCAACCCCTCCTCCTGCCGGTGGTGGTAGTAGACTCTGGAAGAACATTGCATGGGGGGAGAAGGGGAGTAGGAGTGAAGGTTGGGAGGAGGGATTGACCGAATTGCACTGACTGGAATGTCGTCACTTGACTTTAAGCTTACCCCGCCGGGATGAAGGAGGCGCCACTGACACTATAGGAGATGGTTTCGTTATATAGACGCTTTGCGTCCTGACTGTCGATTTCGTAAGATAAACGCCCAAGAACTTACGTAGATTTTCCGAGCAATATATATATATATATATATATATATATATATATATATATATATATATATATATATATATATATATATATATATATATATATATTATTTTGAGGGTTCGATCGTTGTGAGGTTATTACGTAATCATCCGCTCAAAGTGCAATGGTTTTTGGTCTCGTTTGAAAAAAAAAAAAAAAAAAAGGGAACCAGAGCTGGACGCCCGCGTGGGGGAGGTCGCTGGTAGTCTCCGGGGTTTGAGATCCACGTTTCAATATCTTGTCCCATTTTCGGGCCACCGGGAAAATAAAAACCTAGTGGTCGCTTCGCGTTCCTTATTCCACTTTTCTGCCGACTGACGCCTCCTCCCGTGGCTGCGCTTTCGCCCGCCGTGTTACCAGAGGTGGTGGAGATTTTCCAGCTGTGGGATGGGTTTAAAAAAAGGAAAAGAAAGGGAAGGTCGCATAATGTCCTGGAGCCCTATAGATCCAGGGAAGGAACCTGGAAAATGGTTATCGTAAATTACAGATGGCCATTGACCAGGGTTTTTTTTATATATATTTTTTCTGTATTAGAGTTTTTACGGTTTGTAGGAATGTCGTTTATCTTTGTAGCTTTACTTAACGAGCTTTATTTTTTTTGATAAAGAGTATCGTTTATACTGTAGCTTTACTTAACGAGCTTTACGTTTGTTTTTATTAGTATTATCGTGTATACTGTAGCTTTACTTAACGAACTTTATCTTCTTTAATAAGGAATATCGTTTAAACTGTAGCTTAACGAGTTTTACGATTTTTCTATAAGGAATATCGTTTATACTGTAGCTTTACGTTGTTTAATGAGGAATATCGTTTATACTGTAGCTTTACTCAACGAGCTTTACGTACGTTTGCTTTTATAAGGAGTGTCGTTTATCATGTAGCTTTATTTAACGAGATTTACATTTTGTTTAATAAGGAGTATCGTTTATCCTGTAGCTTTACTTAACGAGCTTTACTACGTTTTGTTTAATAAGGAATATCGTTTATCCTGTAGCTTCCACGTTAAATAAGGTGTTGTTCACGAAAGTAAATAAAGAAATTGTTGTTCACGAAAGTAAATAAAGAAATTGTTGTTCACGAAAGTAAATAAAGAAATTGTTGTTCACGAAAGTAAATAAAGAAATTGTTGTTCACGAAAGTAAATAAAGAAATTTGGTCAGAGTAAATACTGTTCGTCCCTTTTTTTTTTTATATTTCATAATGTAATTAGTAAGATAATTTGTATTACTCGTTGGACATCTCATTGGAGGGTAATCCCCCCCTCATCTGCCGGTAGAGGTCGTAAGGTAGTTAACCCCCTGAACACAATGGTACGACCCTTGAGCACTGGAGTGTACCGTCCTTGACCATTGTGGTAACGACCCCTGGGTAATGATGATCTGGCCTTTGACTTTGATCCTTGTGGATGCGAGATCAAAGGTCCATCGTGGTTTCAGGGTCGTACCGTCGTGCTATAAGGGTCGTACCGTCGTGCTCCAAGGGTCGTAACGCCGCGCGTCATTCAATTTCTTACCACCGTGCTTCGTTTAAGGGTCGTACCGTCGCGCTACAAGGGTCTTACCGTCATACCTCAAGGGTCGTACCGTCGTATCTCAAGGGTCGTACCGTCGTACACCAGGGACTGGGTCTATGTCTCCGTGCTCTTCCTAGGTGCATCACGACCCCCTTGTACCTCACACGTATCTCCCCTCCCCTCCACACGGACACATATCCTCCCCCTCCTCAACATGCCCCCATATTTCCCCCCTCCTCAACATGGCCACATATCCCCCCCTCCTCAACATGGCCACATATTCCCCCCTCCTCAACATGCCCCCATATTTCCCCCCCCCCTCCTCAACATGCCCCCATATTCCCCCCTCCTCAACATGCCCCCATATTTCCCCCCCCTCCTCAACATGGCCACATATTCCCCCCTCCTGAACATGCCCCCATATTTTCCCCCTCCTCAACATGGCTACATATCCCCCCCGCCCCTATCACTGTTCATCGCCTGCTGTGATGCCCAGTGCAGCAGTGTCGATGCTGTTGTGATAAATGCTGTCATGCGAATCATAAGCAGCTGTTGTGGATGCTGCATTATCCACAACAACAGCTGCTGTGTCCTCTGCGGCGACAGCACAGCATTAACAACCCCCACGGGCCTCAGGCACAACCACAAGGGTTGTAGAGGATGGACGCGTCATGAGAATGACGAGAGTTAAGAGCAGCTGTAAGGAAACAGCAGGACCTCTGTAAGGGCAGCGAGAGTACAGTGGCAGGAGGAGGGGCAGGTTGGGTGGATGGTGAGGAGGGGGAAGGAGGAGGAGGAAGGGGCAGTATAGTGCAGCGTGAGCGGAGTGTGTGTGTGTGGGGGGAAGGGTTGGTTGGTAGTAGGGAGGTGCGGAATGGGGGGGTGTGGTGTAGGATGGGGGGGGAGAGCCGACCCGCGCGCCACTTACACAACCTGTCAACCCGGAACCACGCCACTTCCGCCTCACCTCCCCTCCCCCCCACTCCCACCCCGCGCCACCTCTGCTGCCATCTTGCTGCGCCCCTTCCCCAACTCCCCCCTCTTCATGCTCGCCATTTTCTTAGCCTTGCTCCTGCTTCTGCTGGTCCTACTGGAGGGGATGGTGACCGCTGCAGCAGGTTGTAATGAGGGTAGTGGCGGCTTCAAGCTGCTGGCTCCAGTCTGCTGCTAGCCTTAAGCTGCCGGTGGTTTCAGCTGGTGATGGGTTCCAATGGTGCTGCTGTTGGCTTATGTTGGAGGCTCCAGCTGCTGCTGTTAATTGGTCCAGCTGTTGGTGATGGCTGAAGCTGCTGGCGGTAGTGGAAGCTGCAGCTGCTGCTACTGATAGCGATGGTGTTGGAGTAAAGCCTGTGTGGTCATAATGATGGTGTTGGAGTAAGGTCTGTGTGGTCATAATGATGGTGTTGGAGTAAAGCCTGTGTGGTCATGATGATGGTGTTGGAGTAAGGCCTGTGTGGTCATGATGATGGTGTTGGAGTAAGGCCTGTGTGGTCATAGTGATGATGATGGAGTAAGGCCTGTGTGGTCATAGTGATGATGATGGAGTAAGGCCTGTGTGGTCATAGTGATGATGATGGAGTAAGGCCTGTGTGGTCATAGTGATGATGATGGAGTAAGGCCTGTGTGGTCATGGTGATAGTGATGGTGGTAGTGGTTACCATTTACTGGCAGTGGTGGTGATGGTACACTGTGGTAAGGATGGTGGCGGGACACATTTAGTGGTGGCATTGGGTGTAATGGCGGTGTCTGGTGGCACAAGTGGCAGGGTCTGGTGGCACAAGTGGCGGGGTCTGGTGGCACAAATGGCGGGGTCTGGTGGCACAAGTGGCGGGGTCTGGTGGCACAAGTGGCGGGGTCTGGTGGCACAAGTGGCGGGGTCTGGTGGCAGTAGTGGCGGGGTCTGGTGGCACTAGTGGCGGGGTCTGATGGCAGTAGTGGCGGGGTCTGATGGCAGTAGTGCCGGGGTCTGATGGCACAAGTGGCGGGGTCTGGTGGCACTAGTGGCGGGGTCTGGTGGCACTAGTGGCGGGGTCTGGTGGCAGTAGTGGCGGGGTCTGATGGCACAAGTGGCGGGGTCTGATGGCAGTAGTGGCGGGGTCTGATGGCACAAGTGGCGGGGTCTGATGGCAGTAGTGGCGGGGTCTGATGGCACAAGTGGCGGGGTCTGATGGCAGTAGTGGTGAGGCCTGACGCAATGGGGAGGGCCAACCTCCCCCCTCCACCCCCCAGCAGCCGTTCAATACGACCACCAGAGTCTCTCTCGTCTGACCTTGGTTGACCTGACCTCTCTACAGGAGGCACAGCTTTAGGGTCAGCTTCACAGCCTAAGGAGAAAGTTCAAAGATTAAGGGAGGGTGAGTTCACAGCTTAAGTGGGGTAGGTTCACAGCATGATTGTCATGGCTTCACAGCTTAAGGGGTAAATTCACAGCTTGAATGAGGTGGGTTCACAGTATGAGAATCGTGGCTTCACAGGTTAAGGGGTAAATTCACAGCTTCAAGAGGATGGGTTCACAGTATGAGAGTCATGGCTTCACAGCTTAAGGGGTAAATTAACAGCTTGAATGGGTTCACAGTATGAGAGTCATGGCTTCACAGCTTACAGGGGTGATGCGGTTCAGTTATGCTTCCCCTGTCCTTATCAGTGGCTCAAAGACACCAATATCCCATAAGATATGATAAGATTAGGATGATATATCGTCTGACATCATGTTCTTTGTAATCATTGTCACCATCATTGTGTTCACCATCACCATCATCGCCCACACCACAACTGTCATCATCATCATTATGACCGTCATCATCTTCATCATCATCATGACCGTCATTATCATCAATAAATATACAACAGAAATTGAGGGTTTACAGCGTCAGACTGACGTGTCTCGAAACGGCCTTCAACTGAATCACCGACACGGTATCGTAGACAAGGTTCGAAACACCTTCTGAAGCATTATGGAATTATCATTCTTTTCATCCCCAGATCGAGCATGCTCATGAGCCACACTGGCTCACCCCATTCGAAAGAGTCCCAAATGAATGTATTTTTTTGTGTTTTGTTTTGTTTTCTCCTTCACGACACGTCTTCCTTGATCCTACTCTTTCTCCTGTCTTCCTTCAGGTGGACTTCGGAAACGTGGGCATCCCCAGCGACATCGACCCACCGCGCAAGAGGGTCCTCCCGGAGTTCCAGCGACTGGCCCATGGACTCCGCTCAGGGAACATTACCATCCTAGACGCCCGCACCTTCTACATCCCCAACCTGCACTACGACGGCCAGGGCCCTGACGCCTACTTCTGGGTCGGCAAGGGCACTAAGCCCGACCCCAAGGGCCACAAGATCCCTAATGAGGTGGGCAGGTGAGTCAATAGGGGTTCATTCGTAATGAGATGAGCCAGTGAGAAGAGTTCGATTCCCAGTGATATGGGCAGATGGGTCGAGGGTTCGCTCGGATCCGATCCCAAATTAAGTGGACAGGTAAAGTAAAGAGTTCTTTTCATCGACATCTTGTGAACTCGGGCGGATGAAAGCAAGGATTCACTGGATTAATCCCAAGTGAATGAGGCAGATGAGGCGAGGCAACTAGCTAGGTTGATCCCTAGTGAGATCAGCAGATCAGCCAAAGGAATTAAATAAATCTAATCTGCAACGTCGTAGGGCCGATGGTGTAGGAGGGCGCTTTGAGACAGGTCGGGGAGAGAGAGAGAGAGAGAGAGAGAGAGAGAGAGAGAGAGAGAGAGAGAGAGAGGATGAAGAATAGATCACCAGTTACGTGGTCGGTAGAGCCAGCGAAACAGAGCTCAAGCACCGCATAGAGCGAACTAACTAACAACAGAAGACCAGCTGGCCCGTAAAAAGCACCAGAAGTAACTTAAGAACCTGTTTCCATCTTCATCAAGGTGAGAAGACGAATTACCGACTGAACATGATCAAATTGTGCAGTCGTAACGAAATGATATCAAATGGCCCAGAAGTAGAGGGGGGAAAAAAAGATGGGAAAGGTACATGCTTAAAGGACACGAAGGTGAGGCTTTCCCAGGAAGTTGAGTACAGGTCAGAATTCTTCGAGAGAAAAAAAAAAAAAGGTAGAAGAAGAAGGGATTTATGGGGAGTTAATTGATTAGCAATGACTGAGCGTAGGATTCCCCCACGCAGGACGGTAGAAAGTCAGGGAGGGTTTAAGGACAGCAACCCAGGACTGATGAAGAGATAAGGAGAACTGGGGGAGATAGTGGATTTCCCCCAAAGATATGGTGCCGGATAAGCCAAGTCAGAAGGGTATGGAAAAGGGGAAGGGGTGAGTGAGGTGAGAGGCTTGTGAGAGCAATGTGTCGTAAGAGAGGAAGAGGCGCAGAGCCGTGTACAGATACATGGACGAGAACTCTAGGTACAGCTACCTTACAAAGAGCATGGGGTATTACTGGACCTGCTAGACCCATAGATAGAGCAGTGTGTGGCGAGAGATAGAGGAGCGTGTGCTGCGAATATTAAAAGGTAAAACAAAATGATCAAGAATGTTGGTAAAGGAGGGAGTGAAAATGGTAGCAGGTTAACAGGATCACATATATTTCGCAGTGAATTGTGCACGAGGGTTGATGACCTGACACTCGCAGTGACCTTAGTAGAAGGGTCGGGTATGTTACCCGAGTGTCCTCTGATTCCACAGGGTTCCCCATACTATCCTCACTGTTTACTTTATTACCGTGTAAGATCTGATCCTGTTAACATCTACTGTTGTCTTTGTATATTTACTTCCATCCGTGATTTGCTACTATTTGCTTCTGAAGATGTGTTGAAATACACGAAAGCGCTTAAGCTAAGATTTTTCTGTTTTGAATTTTCTCCTTTGGTGGACAAGTTCATCTGTGATATATATATATATATATATATATATATATATATATATATATATATATATATATATATATATATATATATATTGTATCTTCCATGCTCTCTTCTGTGAAGAAGTAAATATGCTATACTTGTTTCACATGTTTTAGATTCAAGTTCAGAAATAGACAGTCCTATACATAGGCCAAAGGGCCGTCCTACCGTCTGCCTTTCCAATGTACTTTGACCTCGGATTTTGTAATGGGTCTTGTTCCTCTTCCAGCTTGGACGTCCTCCGGGCGTACGAAGGTGAGGACATCGAGCTGCAGCTGCCGGAGAACCTAACGGTGTACGACATCGATTACCTGGGCGTGTGGTGCGTCACCTTCAAGCACAACTTCGGCCACGTCCAGATCCCGCGCCCGGAGGAGCTGTGGGTACCTCCCGCCCTTGGCCAGACGCGCATCAAGGTAAACAACACTCGGTCGTCACTTGTTTCACGGTAGCGTAAGCAAGAACGACTCGAATATTGTCACGTATCCTGTGGTCTTCTGTAATGAGATGAACTGAACACAATCACCAGTATTGTATTAATAATTTCCAGGGGATAATTAAGAACTATGTCAACATTTTTTTTTTCGACTCTTGCCGGGGTTAAATAGCGCGATCCTCACTTGCCTGCCGTTATCGTAATATGTGTGTGTGTAGAACAAAAGACAAGCGCTTACGACATTATATGATGTTGAATGTTACCGTATAGTCCTCACGCTAAACCCTATTAGAAGCAGTTGAAATATGCTCGTGCCGTGATATAGAATTTACCCCAGTAGCTTGCAAGAGAAATATCACCATTGGATTCTGCTATGCCAATACGAAACTGGCGATGAGAAAGATTGAAACTTTAAAGTGGCGAGGGAAGTGGATGTTGGAGAATTTTTTTTTTCTTTTTTGCTTTTGAAGACGATTGAATGTACAACAATAAAAAGATAGTCAGAATAGTTAGGTTAGGTTGGCGTGTTTTTATCAGTTCGTGTTTCCAAGATTAAGGGAGGATTCTGTTTGTAGGTAAAAGGGACAACAGAAGAGCTACCTGAGGCACAAATTGAGATGTGCGATCCTTGAGGATAGAAAGTGTTAGTGTCTGGTCTGTATCCTATGCTGCTCTTTGGACTTTGTGAAGAGAGACATTTCACTAGTAAAATGTGCATCAGGTGAAGAAATTAAGTCATTCATGATGGAATTGAGAAATGGAAAAAAAGAGAAAACCAGAATGAAAAAAACAGCTTCGAGCATCGTTAGTGTGGAGAGAGAGAGAGAGAGAGAGAGAGAGAGAGAGAGAGAGAGAGAGAGAGAGAGAGAGAGAGAGAGAGGAGTGAAGAAGTGGATGGATGTTATTAAAAGATATTTTCAGGGCAGCGACCAAAAGTTCCTACAGAGGGGAAGGATAGCAAGTCTTCACACACTTTGAAAACGTAGAGCCTCACCTCACGAACCTCATATTTTTCATGATTTATCCCAGAGATTAATAAAGTCGAGTGTGAAAGTCCAAGTGATGAAAGTTTGACAGAGCCTTGATGCGTCAGGTGTTTGTTTTTGTTTCGCACGGTACCAAAACGGTAATGAAGTGACGTGTGGATCACATAGATAAAAGAAGATACCGTACATAAGTCTATATTCCCCATCGTTAATAGCTTCATCTACATGTCAGGCAGAGGGATGAGCATTACCTATGAGACAACATTCATTAAAAAGAATTATGGTAATAATGATAATGATTATGATAAAAGTACTGATAACGATAATGATTACAACAGGTGCTACCACAGTACAATAATTGTGTTTGCAAAGGGTAAACCAGGAGACGAAGAGAATGACCGGAAGAACTGATTTGGGAAGAAATTGTTAATGTGCTTGTAGCGTGAAGATGAGGTGAGGAACAAATCCAGATTGGTGAAAGAGTGGTTGAGATGGTCTGGAACATGGAGAGGTTGGTTGATAACCTGCCTCAGAGCGCTAGGAATGGAGAAGACGTGAACGTTTAACCCCTTCCCACCACACACACACTGAAACGTGGATTTAGATCGTAGTATCTGATACGAAAACAATCGGTAGAATTAAGATGTTGATGGTATCACCTGGTCGGTGTTTGGTAGAAGAAAGATATGTGAAAAGGACGGCGAGTGTTGGTGAGGTGTTATATCAAAAAAGTGAGCCAGGTCTACCGGAGGAACTGGAGGCTTGGGATGAGCCAGCGAGCAGAAGGGCCAAAGAGTGTTCACTCTATTCACCTCCGAGGATTCTGTACACACACCCCCACGATACCGGGAACTGCACGCGATTGACTTCATCCACTTCTAGTGGTAGGGAAATGTAGACTAATGAGGAGCGAGAAGTTCTCTGACGAGACTTTCGACTCTCAGTGATTCAGCCCCACCAAAGATCACTTTTCACTTACAGTGTATCCCCGAGCAGCTCCGCCGGTTATATGTGGATACGTTGTGCGGAACTAAACGTAAACAAAATGATCAGCCGCGTAGTGGATCATGTACACATTACGTAGCGTTGAATCGGTATAAAGCAAAACTGAAACGCAGGCAGTTAAGACTTGGGCAGGTTCTTCTGAATTTGTCGTATATTGTGCTAATTGCTCCTCTTAACTCTCATGTTTCTATAGTCCGTGGTAAGGAGGGTGGGCAAGAGGATGGGTGGAACCGCTAGCGAAAGGCCGGTTGGCATGTATTACGCGTGAAAAGGCTGTGCAAGTTGTAAATGTAACACTAAAATCATAGGAACGACGAAATACATACTAGGCTATATACTACATACGTGCCATATACCTTTATGTGTATCTTACAAGTTTATATGTATAGTCACTGGTCATTTCTGGTAGTCTTTATTTTCTTTAAATTATTCATGTCTTTCGTGTATAACAGAGTCAGTATTATAACTATTTTTTTTAGGGATGAAAAATCAGTAATGAATCTGTTACTTGGTGTCGTCATCTGTGTTAATCGTTTTCTATTGGCATTCAGCGGGGAGGGAGCGAAGGAAAAAGGCCAACAGACTCAATTTATATGTAAATCGTAATCATTATGGCCACTGGGGGGTGAAGTGTAGGATCAATTATCCAATCGAGTGAACCCTGGCTAGAGTGTGTTGTGGCCTCACCCACACCATTAAGAATAAATGCTAGTATTATTCATAAAGCCCCATAGAGTAGCCATAGATATCTATTTAATAACGGTGCTTGTGTTTATTCAGCTAACACTTATATCATTACTTTTTTTTTTTTTCCTTAGATCGGAAGTTTATTTGGATTCTTAACAAGACAACATTACCCTTTTCCTTGCTTTAGATCTCCTGTCTGGGCAAGCAAATGATATTTCAAGTTTGGTAATCTTAGCCTAGTCTTATAGTTAAGGCAGATGGAGTGATGTGGTGCCGACGCTTGAATTTTCAATTAGTTATGATGTTATTTATTAATGTCTCATGCAGTTTGATAAGAGGCTTCCTTTCAGTCTACTCTCCAACGTGCTTCACTCTATAATATGACCTGCATGAATATTGTCATTCTTCACACCAAACACCAACACGTAGGCTACACCCCACCGTATTGCCAAGCAGGTGCTCTTAGCCAGACCAACTTTGTTTTCGTTTGTTACATAGTAGACAGTTTAGGCCTACAGTTACGTTTTTGGACTAAGTTATTACAATCCTTTACATGAATACCTTGTTTTGATATGTGTTAGTGGATATGTGATATACTAGATAGGTTAGGTTAAGTACATAGTAAAGTTTGGTAAGAATGGTGGTCCCTGGGAGGCAGTGTTCACCCTTAGCACAATTGTTATGATCAGAGTGAGAGCCGGATCTTCAAATTATGATTTAATAACCTGTGTCACAACAGAGTAAATGTAAGTGGTTTGGAAATTTTTTTTCTTTTTTTTTTTTTGAGATCAAATGTTTTTATTCCACCTTTAAGACATTCCGGACGATGTTAAGCACGTAAAATGGTGGGGGCAATGTAGGAAATGGGAAGTTTTGAGAGGTAGTGGTAGAGAGAGTGTGTGTGTCCGGGTTGAGCACTGCCATCAGCGCCACCACCAGTCCCCGGCAGCGAGGCGGAGGAGAAGCGGGAACACCGTCTCACGTGGCTTCTTTGTTCGCAGCCCCACTGGTGGTACAAGGGCGAGCCGGGACAAGTAAGTTGTCACCCCACACACTGTCCACTGCGCATGAGTCCACACCTTCCTTATTTTTGTTTTGTTGTACATATTTTATTTAGTATATGTTTTTCGCTCTCCCGTTTTCTCTGTTGAATTTGAAGAAAGTGTGTCGCTAATATTGTGTTTGTCAGTGTTGCACGGTGCATGTTTTCAGGAAAATAAAACCTACAACCAGAAGTGTTGGAGTACTTCAGAAAAAAAAAAATCCATGCCCACTCTGTACAGTAGGCTTAAGTTTTGTTTCCATGTGTGCTGGTTTGCTTGGGGTCCCCCTCATACCCTTGGTTGCCAACTACCAGCTTGAGGAATTGGACGAGGCGTATGAGGAAGACGAGAAGGACCAGTACCTGCCCGTAGGGCCCAGTGAGGCCGAGTACCCAGATGCGCCCCGCCGCCCACCGTCACCTCCCCCCACCACACGTATCGAGGCTGAGATAACTGACAATGATCTCGCCGACCACGCTGGTTCCCAGACTGACTCTGACTCTGGTTCTGATCCACAGGCAGTCTTTAACACCGGGTCTGGTCCTGACTCTAACAACATGGGTGGTGCGTCCTCCTTCCTCACACCTACCAGTCATCTGACCCTGATCCTACCAGTCCTCCTGTTCCTCATCTCATTAGCCTCCGGCTCCTCCCCAGCCGCGGGCTCCCTCCTGTAACAGCCTCACGCCCTATCACACCACCTTCTTTCACTCTTCTCTTCTTCACTCGGGCATATATGAAAACTCTTCTTTTAACTTCTCAAAACAACACACAACCACACATTCTTACCATCTATCTGCCCCTCTCCTCTCTCTCTCTCTCTCTTTCTTCTCTCTGTGTTCATTTCCGTAGGTACATGATCATCAATTGACATTAGGAAATAAAAAATAATCTTCCCATATACTTCAGGCGAAGGCCAAATTAACCTAGTTCGCTGGTAATGTATAATTAAGTCGTGTTTTGTATGGGTATCATTATATTTCTGTGTGTTTGATGTCCACTGCAGTGTGGACTCTCCGCGGTTCAATGTATATTTAATGTGAGTGTTTCCCCTTGCTTTCAGTGTTGGACTTATTCAGGGGCCTCCGGCCCTCGAGGTCTGTACGTACAGTTGATTATTAAACAAGCAATCAGTGTAGAAGATGTGATCATTGTTTGAACAGCGTATTTATTCATGTTTTGTGCCTTTATTATTCATCTAGGACGTTGTTATACCGTGGTATGTGGCAGAGCGACACAAAAACACATCCGGAACGAAATCCAAGCTCTTGGCCATGGTACGAAACCCAGGCTTTTGGTCAGAAAGTAGAACTCAAGCTTTTCACTTTAGAACAGAACTCGAATCTCTCGGTCATAATAATATAGAACTCAGGCTAAGCCTATTTTGGTCATAATATGGAAACCGGGCCGTCCGAGGCTTTTGGTCATGGTATGGAAACCTAGCTCACGCCATGGAACAGAACCCCAAACTCTTAATGATAATATAGTAGCCCCAAGCTCTTCTTAGCCATGGGACAGAACCCAAGCTTTTGGGCATGGAACACCACGTAAGGTTTAAGCCATTGAAAACAAAAATTCTCTCGCCGAACTCTGGCTTTTAGTGACGATATAGCATTAGCGATCATCACTTGCAAGCGACGAAAGCTCCCGAAACATAGAGCGTTGTGGTTCTTCATGAAAGAGGAATTAAAAAGGCGAATATTTTCTATCCACTGTTATGTCAGATCTTGATCCTGGATTCGCAAATGTCTTTTTTTTCCCACCTGTTGTCCAAGAATGTGATAATTATGATCTGACTGCCATTGCGGCGTAGAGACGTATCACTGAACTTTTGGACAGCAAGCGTTAATCATGCTCGGAATACAGCTGTAGCATGTATTGTAATCGCTAGGAAAGCCATCATTAGATCACTGTGAAATTCAGTTTCTTCCACCCTTCCTCTTTGTGACTTGGCAATTTGCTTGTAGAAGAAGAATACATAAAAAAAAAACTTTGAACAATCGAAAGGACATTGAAGGAGTCAGGAAGGGCTTAGCTTACGAGCTAACTGGCTGTGTACGTAGCAGTCATCTGTATATTTTTCTAAATTTCGCGAGTCATAGAATCACCGTCTGTAAAGTTCCTTCAACTGACTTATTTGTTAGGCTTTCATATTTCTGCAAATGGTTCCGTGATGTCGCTGCTCTGATCACAGTATAGTCGATAAAAACTGAGTCACATGATACGCCAAAGACAGCTTAATTTATTCAGATCATAAGGACCTATTTATAAAAAAGAAATATATATTTATTTCATTCGTGGAATGGCCTGCAGGATTAGCGGTAATTACGTTAGGTAATCATGTCGGCAGTGGACGTTTAGGGCGCAATGGGTTAAGTAGTAATGGGAGAACACGCAGCCTAGCCCTGAAGTTGGTCACACTGGTGAATCAACTCCACCTCAAAGCATTGTGAGGTTAGAATTGGTAGACCTCTCTCTCTCTCTCTCTCTCTCTCTCTCTCTCTCTCTCTCTCTCTCTCTCTCTCTCTCTCTCTCTCTCTCTCTCATTGTACCGCCTGTTTTCGTGCGGGCGTCTAGTTCGTCTGACGTGCGCGGGCATCTCAGAGTAAGAGAGGCTGTTCCGCTACGCCACACGTCTTGCTTGCTGTTGTGTCCCTGGTTGCTGCTCCCATCCTTCCTGCCTGAGGTTCCCTTTATTTCTCTATGTTTATTATTTTGACTCGGTCTCCGAGTCGTTTTCATTCGTACGTCTTTCATCGTATGGTGTCTGTTCCTACCTCTCCTTTGGTTTTCCCTTATCCAGTACTCATCCGTTACATCTTCCCGTACTTTATATGTGTGTCACACCATTCAATGTCACCCTGATCCACCCACCACCCTCCCTCCCTCCCTCCTGAACCTCCACCTAGAGATGACTGTCTCCACACCAAGCATGTTTAATACCCCCATGATTCAGTTTATTGATTTCTTTTCCTCCTCTGAAAATTACCTTTACCCACTAGAAGCATGTTTTTTTTTTTTTTTTTTTGGCTTTTCCTAAGTTCATTTCCCAATTAGTTCCCCCTCATCCTACTATGTGCATGAATATTTTATTTTCTCGGTAAATATATATTTTTCCCAGCATGTTATGTTACGTATTTAGTCTCTTAATGATAAGTTCTCCTCTGGTAGCCATGTTTAGTTCCGTACCCTACCCTGGCTTCCCTCAAGAGACCTTCTACCCAGCTAGATGACCATGAGACCCCGTGGTCCAAGCAAGACCACCTCCCTCCCCCAACTCCTCCCTGATCCCACAAGTTCCTTATTCTCTCTACCAAACCCCACTGGTACCTCACGTCTCCCAGAGTCCACGAATCCTTCCTCCCCATTTCTGCCTTCCCACATCTCCCTTAGATTCCGCTCTCCCTGCTCCTCTCTCCCTTTCCTAATTCCTACTCCCTCCTTTCCTCGGCTGTCTTATGCTCCCCTCTTGTCCACCGTTCTAATCCCTGGTGTTGGTGTTCCACTGTCGACTCACGGTACTAACTGTTTCCTTCTTTATTTCTCAACTGTGGTCCCTGGATTGAATACCTTTTAATTCTCTCTCTTCATACCTCTACCTTACCCTGCCATACCTTTTTCGGCCAGCGGTTGGTCTGGGCCCCGCTTAACCCATCCCCTTGGTCCTGGTATAATAGTCCAAACCACGTCCCTCCTCCCCTCCTGGTCCTAGTTACCCGGTATGAGCTCCTAGCCAACTAACCCCACCAGTCTAGTGCGAACCAGACCTTGGTCGGAAGCCACACACCACCCCACCAGCCGATGGCACACTCCAGCACTCTGGTAAGTGGTGGCTGGAATCCATATAGCTTTTTAGGTGCTCGAATATTTGCAAATTTACAGTTCCACTTTCAGAAGTTCTGAAATCATGGTATATAATAATTTTTTTCTTTTTACTGAAGTTTAAAATATATATATTACATATATTTTTTGTTCTGCCTTCTAAACTTAGAATATGTTTCTAAAGTCATCAGATGCAAAGTCCATCCCAAAGATTGCTTTGTGCTCTTAGAGACATTGAATGCTGGATATACTAAGTGTTCAAGAGACGTAACTCTTTCACATAAAGTGACGCGATAATCTGTCATTAACCCCTTGAGCAAAAGAGTACGACCCTTGAGCAAGACAATACGACCTTTGAGCAAGACGGTGCGACTCATCAGGAGGACGATATCGGTACGGCCTGTGATTGTGACGACCTGCCCTTTGATCTCTTAAAGGCTCAGTTTACAGGTCACGGCCTCTTATACAAGGGTCGTAACGTCGTACTCATGGGTCGTGACGTCGTGCTCAAGGGTCGTGACGTCATCTTTAAGGGGCACTGTCTCTTTCGTGCTCAAGAGTTTAATAGTAAGTCATGACAAAACAGCACTTTGGGTGACTTAAACCAATGAAAAGAAAAAAAAAGAAAAAGGGGGCCAGTATAGTACTCATGTATGTCACAGTCTTCAACTGGTTAGCTCTGAAGACTGGCTTTTACATGCAAGAGCCAGTCTTCGATATTCCTATGTTTCTCTTTTGAGTTTCACATGAAGTAGTAGTTAGACCAACAGAATTAAAATGCTTACTGTAGTTGTAGATTTAAGCATAATATATGGCTTTTTGCAAATTACCTTTGATGTTGTAGCGTTTTGCTATTTTGTTCACCAATTTTTTTGTTTTATGCAGTAGTTCTTATGATTTGCCAGATGTTAGAGGTTAATTTAAGTAATATTGCTTTGGCTTTTTTTGCTTTGTTTTATTTTTTCATTTTTTTTTTTTTTTTGTGTACAACATAAACACAACGCAGACTGAACACCTGTGTTGAACAGCTCACGGAAGGCGTCACACACTTTCCACAGAACATCCCATCCCCTCACACCCGCTGCCTTAGCTGGAAGCTTTGACAGACAGAACACTTGAGAGTTTTTCCAACACCCCCCACACCCTCCTCCTCCACCCATAGCTCTGTCTCTCTAACACATAACGTTCATCTCTGTCGACACTAAACCGTGTTGTTAACTTTTATATGTCGCCATCCTCCGCGGCAAGAACACGAGCAACAAAAGTAACTTCCCATCCAAGTTACAGCAGAAAAAAAAAAAAGTATCTTTCCGTCCAAGTTACATTTCCTGGTATGAGTTCATTATGCCTCTTGGTTCAGTTGCCGTCTCGTTTATTTTGTTGGAAGTGTGTCGGTAAAGCTTGTGTCCCCCCCCCCCCCCAGGTCTATGATTCCCCCCTCCTTCACCTACCCTTGGAGAAGATGTTTATCATGTCTTTAATCCCTCACCGAATTTAATCCCCTGTCTGGAAACATGAACCTGTAGCATATTGATCCTGAATCAGTTTTAAAACATTTTTCTTAGCTACTCCCTCCACTCTTTATTCTAAGTCTGTACTGTTTAAGGTGGTATAAATATGCCTCGCATATCTCTTGTAAAGATTTGTCTTTTTACTGCCCCACAACCAAAGATTTTTGTTCCATGTCCACTCCCACAGCGTCTCTAACGGCTCAAAGTTACACGACACATTTAAGTGTGATATTCCGTTATTTATAGAACATTTACAGCACCCACTTCCTTCACTCCCCTCACCAAGGGTATACAACACACACACATTGGATGTCCCTCGAAAAGCGGACCTTCAGACTCGACCCGACTGTCACACGCACGTCTCCGTAACCACTTGACCACCACAACACGACCTTTGAGCACGACTTGATGATGATTGCGTTTGGTGGCCTAGCCATCATTCCCAAGCGTCGCACCGTCGTGGTCAAGAGGTTTTGTTACTTCCTTTTGATGCAGGACATCCACACTCACTCTTCGAGGTCGAGTAACAACACACCTGGCAATCAACGTCTGTTGACCTCCTGTGTAAAAGCCTAGCTCATAAACCGACCATTTAGGCTCTTAATGTAGTCTACACGAGAACTGCCTCGGTACAGACTGGTTCAGCTCGCAGAAAACGGAGACTCATAAACCCAAATTTTGCATTCTCAGTCCCGAATGTTTAAAACCACGGGACTGGTTATTATTCAGCTCAGATATTCAGTACCACGGTTGAAATTAAAACATGAAATAGACTATTAACGTTAAAGGATATATGATAACTGTTATATATTATATACTATATAGTATACTGTACATTAGGAATGTGAAGGCATTTCATTGAGTGAAACTGGTGTTTGCATAAACATGGACATCAAAGCCTCGAGTACCTGAGCTGTTGTAGGCTCAGTTAGCAAATAGCGTTGCGTTGGTTCAAGCAGCACGTAACATTGCGTTGGCTCACGTAGCAGATAAACATTGTGTTGAGCAGCACGCGAACGGCGTTGGCCCTGGAGACCTTCAGCTAGTCGTCTCTGACAAATTAAACTGAAAATTATATATATATATATATATATATATATATATATATATATATATATATATATATATATGGGTAGATAGTGATGTCTAGTTACAGCGGGTGATCATTGAGGTTTCGTGCGCCAGCCACGGACATCAGCTTGTTTAACATTCCTTTTACATAAACACGAGAGTTGATGTTGATTGATCATTATTAACGTGTCCATGATCGTGACTTTATATCAAGAGTGACAACAAGGAGTGTTTTCGATCGTATTATAACCGAAAGTTAGATATTTCTAGTTGACGTGGTACATGTCAAGATGTATAGACCGCTTAAACTATATGAGATTCATTTTATTGAGTAAAACTTTCAAAAAGGAAGAAATACGAAGATTATTTTGAAAACATATGTTTCCAGAGGCTTTTTAAAGTAATTTGTTAAAGAACGGTCAGACGTCGAAATACCGAGCCGTCATTTAAACCCCTGAGGTTATTTGTGGAGCTCATTTAGGGAGTCGGCCAGGTACCAGTGTCCTGCGAGAGAAAGCGACCAGATGCCTACAGAACACGCACTCATCATCATCTACACACGAACGCTCTGAATGTTCTCTCTGCAAGTCCCTTGCACGTCCTTAATTGGATTAGAAAGTCAGGCAGCCACCACTTCACTTTCTGACTTTTTAAGTCCTTAATATTTCCCTTTGACGTAACATTTTCTCTTGGGTGACCCATTCACCTGTCTCCTCAGTGATGGTTCGCCTTTGATGTGTACTTCTTTTTAACTTCTCACATTTAAGAATGATTTACGACTGTATCTTCTTATCAACAGTCTACCTCCCTCTAGCAACTATTTACTAGGGTTAATAATTCTTTTTATCTCCCATGCTTCACGTGTCTCTTCCAGCTACCTCAAGTAAAATTCTTTTTTCCCCAAGGTTATAATCCCTCCCCCCCCCCAAGTTGGGGAACCTGACCCCTCCCCTTCAGTTGTTCCTAGCTTTAATGCCCTTCCCCTAGATATATCCATGTTCTGCCTCGCTCATTAAGTTATTTAGATTCTCTGTCTCTACACTTAGAGTTCACCTCCCTCCCCACCCCCACAACAAACCAAGCAACATTTGGCCTTTTTATCAATGTCTTGCTCCCTGGTTGCTGTTCCAATTCCCCACCCCCACAACAAACCAAGCAACATTTGGCCTTTTTATCATTGTCTTGTTCCCTGGTTGCTGTTCCAATTCCCTCCCCCCCCCCCTTTTTTTTTTCAAACGTGGAATCTCATAACTGTAATTATTTATCTTTGCCAGTTCTAAGTATTAGTATGACCTTACATCTCTACCCCCCCCCCCCACCAGCATGTCTGAAAAGAGTAGTCATTACCATATTTTCAAACAGCACAACTACTCGGCATTTTTTAATGTTAATATGCTTGTTCTCGGGCGTTATATAAGCATTAAAACACACTTTTCAACTCCTCGTCTGTAATGTACATCCTTGAACGTCATCCTGCTTGTTCTTAGCGTCAGTCTATTGCTGCTTGTGGCCCATCTTGGCACCTATTTTATCTTAGCATTCGTCATGCTTATTTCTTATTTCCCCATAAGAGCAGCACACTAGCACCTTTCTCTGTAGCACCTTCAGCTACGTGTTAGTACCAGCAAATACCGCTCCATCTCACCATGAGCCGTTTCTTAGCACTTTCCTCTCCTCTTCCTAGACTTGGTGTATCCATTTATCTCTTTCCCTCCCTCCCTAGCACGAGCAAGCGACCCTGCCTGCTCATTCAACAACAGTTTTCTCCTTACGTGTCTCAATAATTGTATCTTGTATTATTTCCAGTCCAGTATTATAGAACGTCCCAGAGTGTTGACATTCCTCCTTCATATGAATTAAAGTGTTTCCTCTCCCCTTCAAGCCCCTCACCTCCAGTCCTCGACCCTCATTTATCATCCTTCCCATTACGTCTTGCCATAGTGTTAGGAGTTAATTCCTTTATATATATATATATATATATATATATATATATATATATATATATATATATATATATATATATATATATATATATATTAAATACTCAGAATTCTCTTCCTTTTTTCATGAAAAGTAGGAAAGTATTACCTGTTCTCATACCCTTCGTATTTAATATGAATTTTTTTTCTCATACACGACTTACAACGTCTCCTGCCGTACATCTAACATACTGTACATTACACCACGTCCCGTGTGTTTACACAGATCCACCTGCCATGAAGAATGTTACACTTAACATATGCACAATAGGCAATTCCTATATTCAAGATCTTTCAAATATCATGTCATAGTCGTACATACAGTTCAATAGCCTGGTTCAATTGAACAGCCAGGTTGATCACACACACACAGACACACACACACACACAGCTTAACAGGATAATATAACACATTCTACTTTTGTAAGCACCACTATTCACCCTGGGGAGCCAGGCTGTACACTGGTAATAACATAGCTGTTTTTTTGGAAACCCAACACCAGCACTTGCCGTCTAACTTTCCGTTCCTTGTGTGTCTTCTCGCCTGGCCCACCAGACGCACATCGCCGCCACAGAATTCGACAACTGCCGTCAGCTGAACGACGAGCTGCAAGTGGAATGGCAAGCTGAGGAGAACGAGGTGCACATACGCCTCACTGCCAAGATGGAGGAGGACCAGTACATCGCCTTCGGTCTCTCCCCGACCAGTGGCAAGTGAGTCGCCTCGTTATGAAGCGCCTTTTTTTTTTTCGTTGTATCCAGCAGGAGTGAAGCGTGTTGAATGGGTAGGGACGCGGGGCCCAGGGAAGGGAGGGCCAAATTCTTGTCGTCAACCTTAGAAAACCAATGCATGAGGAAACTTTTCATCCTTTATTAGTGCATTCGATTTAGCTTAAGGTGTATATCGTATTGTCTCAATTTGCATAAGAATCTTAATTAAGGGCAATGAAAAAGGAGTAATGCTACTTAAAACCTCGTTAGGCATTTTGGTGCAGTCTTGTTAATTGAAGATATTAACGAGGACTACACTTACTGTAATGGGCTGGTTCGTTGATTTTTCTAGTAATCCCATAACGCGGGTTAACGCCATGTGGGTCTTGTGAACTTTGTAGACTATGCGTGGTTTTAGGAGAGTAAGGATTTACCCCTTAATATTTTTCTCAGTGGAGAATTTATCACAGTCTGAGACATTAAAATGTGTAAAGATGCAATCGTATATGACTAGGGGTATGAAGGTACATAGAACATGTCACTTATCAGGTATTTGCTAATCATTGACCAGATAAAGACTTAAAGCGTCACTTGAGCACACCGAAGACCTTAAACATCATGTTTATTCAAACAAATTATTCAACATAAGAAAACTAAAGTGACCGATGAATCATTCCATCGGAACATTTCAGCGTGTGATCAAACCAACAAAGTGACGACGCCAAATTCTCCTAGTCTCGTAACGAATTCCTTTCTCTTTCGCTCCCCAAAACTGCTTGCTCGCTAGGCCTGAGATGCTCAACAGTGACATCGTGGTCGCGTACTACGACAAAGATGATGGATCCTTCCATGCTATCGACTACAGCGTCACTGCTAAGTCTCAGGTGAGGATTTCAGATGCAGGAACCATCTATTTTTCTCCTTATAAAAACAACCCCCTTCTCCCGCATGTGCACGAGGTGGCGCTAGGAAAAGACAACAAAGGCCACATTCGTTCACACTCAGTGTCTAGCTGTCATGTAATGATACACCGAAACCACAGCTCCCTTTCCACATCCAGGCCCCACAGAACTTTCCATGGTTTACCCCAGACGCTTCACATGCCATGGTTCAATCCATTGACAGCACGTCGACCCCGGTATACCACATCGTTCCAATTCACTCTATTCCTTGCACTCCTTTCACCCTCCTGCATGTTCAGCCCGATCACTCAAAATCTTTTTCACTCCATCTTTCCACCTCCAATTTGGTCTCCCACTTCTCGTTCCCTCCACCTCTGACACATATATCCTCTTTGTCAATCTTTCCTCACTCGTTCTCTCCATGTTACCAAACCATTTCAAAACACCCTTTTCTGCTCTCTCAACCACACTCTTTTTATTACCACATATCTCTCTTACCCTATTATTACTTACTCGATCAAACCACCTCACACCACATATTGTCCTCAAACGTCTCATTTCCAGCACATCCACTTTCCTCCGCACAACTCTATCTATAGCCCACGTCTTGCTACCATATAACATTGTTGGAACCACCTATTCCCCCAAATATACCCATTTTTGCTTTCCGAGATAATGTTCTCGACTTCCACACATTCTTCAACGCTCCCAGAACTTTCGCCCCCTCCCCCACCCTATGATTCACTTCCGCTTCCATGGTTCCATCCTGCTGCCAGATCCACTCCCAGATATCTAAAACACTTCACTTCCTCCAGTTTTTCTCCATTCAAACTTACCTCCCAGTTGACTTGTTCCTCAACCCTACTGTACCTAATAACCTTGCTCTTATTCACATTTACTCTCAGCTTTCTTCTTTCACACACTTTACCAAACTCAGTCACCAGCTTCTGCAGTTTCTCACACGAATCAGCCACCAGCGCAGAATCATCAGCGAACAACAACTGACTCACTTCCCAAGCTCTCTCATCCACAACAGACTGCATACTTGCCCCTCTTTCCAAAACTCTTGCATTCACCTCCCTAACAACCCCATCCATAAACAAATTAAACAACCATGGAGACATCACACACCCCTGCCACAAACCAACATTCTCTGAGAACCAATCTTTCCTCTCTTCCTACACATACACATGCCATACATCCTCAATAAAAACTTTTCACTGCTTCTAACAACTTGCCTCCCACACCATATATTCTTAATACCTTCCACAGAGCATTTCTGTTAACCCTATCATATAGATAGATAGATAACGTATGTTGGATATTGTATTATAATTGTCATCCAGTAGATAACCTTCTCATAAATCATCACATCTTTCGTATGTATTCCCCTGTACTGTTACTGTTTTCCTGCTGGTAACATATCTTCAGTGGTACCCAACCTTTGAGATGATGACCCATTGTAGCTAAAGAACTTGTGACCCACCTTTAGAGGAAATTCTATCAATATTTGTAAATTGTGGGAGATGGATACATGCTTATGGGAACAAACAGCAGAACTGAAGTACAGTAAACATCATACATTTACGTGTAAATATAATGAAAAGTCTTTAGAATCATCAATTTTCATGGTCATTCAATCATATGCTAAACCAATGACCACCCCAATGGCTTACCAGTGGGCCATAACTCAATTGGGAATCACAGTCTTAAACCATCAGGTCTTCTTTTGTTTGGCTTTCCCATGTATGTACTCTCATTTAGGTAAAGTGATCAGCTGGAGCATGGATAAACAGATGGGATATGTAATGAGCTGAGACACAAATAAGATACTGGGAAATAGGAAGTTGAGACACAAGTAAAAGATTGAGATAGGAGCTGCTTAAGAGGCTAAGAAACATTTGAAGGTTTGAGACACATAAGAGTTTGGGATACTGATGAAGGGTTGATGTGTGTAGGATATTGGAATGTAGGTAAAGGGTCTGACAAGCATTCGGATTAAGATGCAGGCAAAGGGTTGAGGCATAAATAAAGGGTTAATACATATAAAGTTAAGACACTCGCAAAAAAATCTAGGATGCAAGTAAGAATAGATAAAATACAGAGGCCAAGCTATATGTGAGGGGCTGCATCATGAATAATTGGATGAGAAACTGATTAAGCTGTTGGGACATGGATTACAGCATAGAACACCAACTGTGGGACACATCTTATAGGTCGAGACACACATTAGGTTTAGGAGGTACATGGAGTTTTAAGGAAAGGGGATGGGACTCTGGATGGTTTGGGACATTGGAAAAGGTCTCAGATACTGTTAAAGGGGTAGGTTATGGGTGAGATTTGGGACATGAGTAAGGGGCTTGGATACAGATTTGAGTCTGGGACATCAAAGAGATTAAGGCAGTAGAAGTGTGCCAAGAAAATGCAAAGGGTTTGTGAAGAGTTGAGACTTGAAGAATTGGGACACAGGTAAAGGCAGGTAAAGTGTTGGATAGGAAAGGGTTACAACACAGGTAAAGGGCTGAACACAAGAAAGGGTTGGAACACAGGTAAAGGGTTAGGATGCATAAAGAGTTTGGACATAGGTTAGAGGTTGTTGCCATAGGGGTTCATGATGAAGCCTTGACTTTTTTTTAGGGTCACGTGAAGGTACTGGCTCATACCATAGGTTAAGAGGTGTCCCAACTGAGATACCTCACAAGTGTTATAAAAAGAAGCGGCAGTGTTCTCTTTCCAACTCTAGGGCTGACCCATCACTGCAAACGAGATGGTTACTTGCCCTGCAAGTCTCTTTGATAATGAAGGGAGGAAAGTTTAGTTAAGGCTTGTGATTCTAATTGTAGCAGAAATTTTACATACCAACACTGTGGTAAATTTCCCTTATCAGCTGCATTTTTCATGCTATATCTACCCCAAGAGGTGTCTGATATGTTCCCTCATCTGTCCCACATGCTGATACAAGGGAGTAAATGTAATCTAAACTTAAAGAGGCACCTTCTCCTTTGCAAATTTATTTCATTGCTTTCTTTTTCCATGCAGTGTGATGGGACGTTTGGAGTATGTCCTGATGAACGGGTGAACGGCCGGAACGACGCCTCTGTCATTGGTGGTGAACGGCGGAATGGTGTGACATCCATCACATTTAGCCGGCCATATGAGACAAACGATCAGCTCGACATGCCCATCTCCCGCTTTCCTGACCTCATCACCGTCATTGCCGCCATCGGTCAACTCAACACCCGCAAGGAAGCTAACTACCATGATGAATTTGTGACCAAGAGTAAGTATGGGGAGCATCAGGAGTATGATAGGGATGTGAAGGAGGAGGTTATGACTGGGCATGGGGTATTGAGGGATGTGAATGGATATAATGAATAGCCTTTGGAGTTGAGCACTGAAAAAGGACTGCTGACTGGGAATACCTGGTTAAAAGTAAGGGGGACACATAAGTATACACTGAGTAAGAAAAATGGTCAGCAGGCATTATTGGATTACAGACTAATTGATGTGCATGCAAAAAAGACTCTTGGATGTAAATGTACTGAAGGGAGCAGCTGTTGGGATGTCTGATCATTACTTGGCAGAGACGAGGATGAAGATTTGTTGAGGTCTTTGGAGAAGAGAAAATTATGTAGGTGAGAAAGTGGTGGTGAAAGAAAGTGAACTTGGAAAAGAGGTTTGCAAGAAGAAATACTTGGAGAGATTGAATGTAGAATGGCAAAAGGTAAGAGTAAACGAAGCTAAGATAGTGGGTTAGGAACTGAAGGTATTTAGGGAAGCAGTGCTGCCATGTTCAAAAGAATTGTGTGGCTTGTGATGTGGGAGGTGTACAGGTGAGAAAATGTAGTGAGTGGATGGATGGCAAAGTTAAGTTGCTATTGAAAGAGAAAAGAGAGTGTAAGGACATTCTTTATATCCCTGGAAGGAGTGTGAGTGATTGGGAGGTGTATAAGAGAAATTGGCAGAAGGACAAGAGGAAGGTGCTGGGGCTGAAAAAGTGGGCAAATTAGATTTAGTGTAATAAGTATCAGCAAACTACAGGGAGAATGAAAGAATGTTTTGGAAGGAGGTTAATATCTTAAGAGAAACATGAAAAGAAATGGGAACATGGTAAAGGGGGCAAATGGGGAAGCAGTAACAGGCAGAGAGAAGGTGGAGTGAGTACTTAAAAGAATTGTTTTATGTGTGTTTATACAGTAGAAGATTTAGGATGTCTGGGTGAGGTAAGTAAGTTAAGTGATAGTCATAAAAGTGGTTTAGTAAGAAGGAAGAGTTGATGAAAGCATTTCATAGATGAAATGTGGCAGTGCAATTGGAGTGGATGATTCTGCAATTGAGTTTCTTAAGAAAGGGGATGACTGTGTTGTTCACTTGGCAGTTAGTATTTCTAATGTATGGTGAGGTGCTTAAGGATTGGCAGAATGCATGTATAGTGCCATATTACAAAGGCCCAGGGTACGAAGGTGAGTGTTTGAATTACAGAAGTGTAAGTTTATTAAGTGTACATTTTAAGTGTATAGGAGAGTGATGACTGAGAGATGGTGGCATGCTCAAAGCATCTGAGGGAAGGAACAATGTGGTTTCAGGCATGGTAGAGAAACAGAAGGATTTTATTTGGCAATTATGGATGTGGAGGAAGCACATGGTAGGGTTGATAGAGATGCTTTTTGGAATGTGTAATGAAAATATGGTGTGTGGAAAGCTATTAGAAGAAATGAGTAGTTTTTATGGAGACCATAAGGCATATATGCAAGTTGGTAGAGAGGATGGTAAGAGGTTCCAGATGAATATTGGACTGTGGCTGGGATGTGTGATGTCACCATGGCTGTTTAATCTGTGTGTGGATGGAATAGTATGAGAGAGAAATGCAAGGGTCTAGAAGAGGGGGAAGGTACGCAGTCTGTTAGGTTGGGGGGCTTGGGAGTGAGTCAGTTTTTGTTTGCTGATTACACAGCATTGGTGCAAATTCAAGTGAGAAATTGCAGAAGTTGATTTTTGAGTTTGAGAGAGTGTGTGAAAGGAGAATATTGAGAGCAAATGTGAATAAAAGCACAGCAAAGGTCCATAGATAACACATACAATTCACACATAAGCACCACTTCCCTAAAAAGCTTCCATTTCTCTTCTACTTCCCCTTTTCATTTACTCTCATTCTTCAAACAATTTCTTTCTTTATCTCTGTGGCATAGCCTCTTTTCCCAAGTACACTCAATATTTTCACCACTTCTTTCAGACACACATTTTGTCTTTTCCTAAAAATGAGTACATACTTTCATACTTACCTCTACAACGATATAACAGATATCCCACCTACTACCCCTCTCATTACATTCACATTATGTATCCCTTGATTGCCTGTTGGTACTAAGCCCATATGTATCCCTTGATTGCCTGTTGGTACTAAACCCAGTAATTCCTATTTACCCCCAGCCCCACTCACTGATATATGTGTATACCTTTTTTCTTAAACCAAGTATATCCTGTCTCCAATTCTTTTCTATTTACAATGGATACCCCATGCCTGTCATTTATACTCCCAACTGCAACATTACCCACCTTTTACTTCAGATCCTCTAGCACTGTAATACAATCCTGTGCATCAAAATTATGTAAGCACTTACTCAGCTCTTCCTAAAAATACCCATTTCTTCTCGTAAGCACTTACTCAGCTCTTCCTAAAAAGCACCCATTTCTTGTTCACTCTTCTCACTACCAGGGGCATAAGTACTAATGATCACCTACCTCTTATAGTCTACTTTCTGTGTAACCCACATAATTCTGAGCTCATTGTTATATGCACTCTTTAACATAGTCCCACAGTTCCTCCTCCTCTGGAACTGCCACCATGCCTTTCACTTTTGCCTTCATGATAACCCCAGACTTTAACCCCTAACATTCGTAGACCATTCATTCTATCTGCTTTTTCTTTAACTTTGTTTTACTCAGAGCAAGAACACCCAGGTTCCTCTCATCAAACAGAGCACCTAGGTCTTCCCTCTTCTAGTTACAACCACATGTATTCAGACACTGTAGCTTGTGCTTTTGAGGAAAAACCCTCATTAGGCTCTTTCTTCTGGAGCACTCTGGAACTCTTATCTCCTTACTGTGCAACAGTTACTGCAGAACTGTATAACACACTATTCTCTTGATAATTCCCATCATCTGCATGGTTCATATGCAGTAACTGTACTGTGGCTTAAAAGTGATTATTGGTCATCTTTAGAGAGACACTGCCATTAACCCATCAGACTCTCAACAGACAACTATGCTAACCTGATGATTTCTTATATAATGTGATGAAAGAGAAGTGCAATAACCTTCAGATATTTCCTCATATTGTAATGTAATCATAGGCATTGCTCTTAAACAAATTACCCACATGATCACATCTACCACTAATCTGATAAGCCCTCCACATTAAATGTAATCATAGACATTGTACTTTTTTTATAAATCACCATATAGGCTGTGATAAGTGACAGCTGCATTAATCCAAAATTTTAACAGGCTTTGTGATCACTCCCAACCATAAAAATTTATCCAGTACTCTCAAAGACATAGTGATCGCAAAGAACTGTACTAATTTTTCCAACACTTCTTCAGATAGTGTGATCATAGACTTCAGTTCTGTGGGTGACAACTCCTGTGCGCTGCTGGTAGGGGGAGGGCGTAAAGTCCCACATGACCATCCATGGTCAGTCAACATTATCCGGGCCACCACGAACTTCACTGCCACCATTGGGCCAACGGGTGGAGAGCGAGGCTATTCTGCAATAACTCGTAAGTCATTGCACTTGGCTACCACTCTCCCATACAATTTACCAGGTACACTCGGCAAACTTATACTTCTGTCATTTAAACACACCTTCATTTCCCATGCCTTTATACGTGCATTCTGCCAGTTGTCAGGCACCACACCATGATCTATACATACAATGAAAATCCTATGTATCCAATCAACAACACAGTTGCCCTTTTTCTTAGGAAATTCAACAGCAGTACCGTCCACCCCAACCACTTTGCCACATTTCATCTTATGCAAGGCTTTCACCACCTCTTCACTCTTCACCAAACCACTCTTCATGACTCTTGCTAAGACTACCAGCCTGACACAAACACTTTACACCTGCCATCCTATATTCAAAGACATTTAACAGTCCTCCAAAATGCTCACTGCATCTCCTCACTTCATCACTGCTTGTTACCACTTCCCCATTTGTTCTGTTTTTTGCACACTAATAACCTTCTTGCGAAATGTTTGATTCTGCCTAAAAATAACCGACATTCACTTACCACAACTCTCATTTGTCCCCCTGACATCTCTCCTGCTTTCTCTTGTCAATATGCCAATCATTTTCATGACTTCCCTGTAAGTAACATCCATATACCTCTCTTCACTTTCAAAAGCAACTTTACTTCTTCATCCCACTAATCACTACCCTTTCTAATCTGACCACCTCCCACATTATGCATGCCACACACTTCTCTCACATATGCCAGCACTACTTCTCTAAATACCTACCATTCCTCACCCACTTAACTTCCTTTGCCATTCTGCACTTAATCTCTCTTGGTATTTCTTCACAAACGTCTTTCCCAAGTTCACTTACTCTCAATACTTCACAAACGTCTTTCCCAAGTTCACTTACTCTCAATACTCTCTTCTCACCTGTAATGTTTCCTCTTTTCCAAAAACCTTTGCAAATGTTCACCCTCGCCCCCACAAGGTGATGATCAAACATCCCACCAGATTCTCCGCTGAGAATGTTCACATCCAAAATGCTCTCTTTTACATGCCTGTCATTTAGTATGTAATCCAGTATTGCCTGCTGACTATCTTTCTTGCTTACTTATGTATGCTTGTGTATGTCCCTCTTTTTAAGCCAGGTATTCCCAGTCACCAATCCTTTTTCAGCACACAACTCCACAAGCTATTCACTATTTCCATTCAGGTATTGAATACCACATGCTCCCAGTTGTACCTTAATTGACGCATTATGTACCTTTGCATTCAAATCGCCCATCTCTACCACCCAGTCTCTTGCGTGGACACTGCTAACACACACTCACACAGTTGCTCCCAAACTACTTGCCTCTCATGATCTTTTTTCTCTTGTTCAGGTGCATAAGCACTAATAATTGCACATCTCTTGCAATTCACTTTTGTTATTGCCCACATCAGTTTAAAGCTCACTTTCTTACACTCTTTCATACATTTGCACAGCTCCTGCTTCAGTAATATTGCTACCCCTTCCATAGCTCTTGCTCATTTACTGACCCCTGACATTACTCATATGGCATTTCCAAACCATTCTTCCCCTTTGCCCTTGAGCTTTGTTTCGCTCAGAGTCAGAACATCCAGATTTCTTTCCTTAAACATACTCCTTTATTCTCATCTTGGTTACATCCACACATTTAGACATCCCAGCATGAGCCTTCGAGGAGGATGAGCACTCCTTGCTTGGCTCCTTCTTCTGCTTCATCTTTTAGAAATTGACAAATGATAGCTACCACCATAGTCTCCACAGTGCATGTCTTGATGACATGCAAATTATACTTCATTGTTAGAACTTCTTTGTGATAAGATTAGCGATTTCTGTGGTATTATCAAAAGTTTTCATATATTGATTTTCTGAGGAAGGTTTGAGCCCATCTGTTGTAAAACAGTATAGGTAATTGTGCAAATCATTGAACATGATCAGCCACAAATGTCAGTGCCTATTGATGAGGATTACCATGAAAATAAGATAGCTCATAAAAGTCTCCATTTCTCTGTTCTTCATTCTCATTTTTGTTTGTATAGGTATGTGACAAAAATTGCCAACTTTGCTATGTAAGCAGGCATTCAAACTTTAAAATTTTAGTAGAGCTTTCCACCAATCATCCAACAAGAGCCTGGGACATCAGTCAGGAGCCACCTCCTTACCTCGTATATTCTAACATTGTCTAGCTTGATTTTTTTTTTTTCATACTACTTGCCATTTCCTGCGTTAGCAAGGTAGCGTTAAGAAGAGAGGACTGAGCCTTTGAGGGAATATCCTCACTTGGCCCCCTTCTCTGTTCCTTCTTTTGGAATATTGTTTGAATATTGTTTCTGACAACATTCAAAGATTTTTTGTTTATTGAGTTTATCACAAAACTTGTCCAAATTATGCCAAAAGTTCATGGCAAATTTAGCAAAAAATGTAAGCCATAACAATCCTTATGGATGGCAACCTGCTTTTACTTAGGTTTGTTAGCTTACAGTTAGTGGTAACCACACGAGAGTGATCCCTGCTTCTTATGTTTTGAAGCAAAGACACCTCATGATCTGGTTCTGTGTTGTTAAATCATGGTTAGATATTTAATCTTCTTATATAGTGTGCTTCTTCCAAGATTCTGATGTAAAGAATGGTTATTTTCATAGCTATGTTGTTTTCTCTTTTATGCAAGCCATTTACTGGCTCACTGAATGATTCCCAAGTCATCACTGCTTTGATGAGAGTATTTGCATTGAGCCTCATGGGTAATATTTTACACAACCTCATTCGATGGCTGAAAAAAAAAATTCTTATATCTTTTGTTTTTAAATATTTATACCTTTCCAGTTTTATCTTCCTGTTTTGGGCATAGCAAAGGAATTCTAATGATGAAATCAGGATGGAATGAGTGTGAGGGAGATTGCAGGTATTGGAATGATCTCATAATGCTATTGACTTGAGTTTATTGGGAAATCAGTACACAGCAGATCAAAGTAAATAACCTGCCCAAGATTGATTCACTTTTCCCAAAGTTGTGTTTTATTGTAGTTTTATGAAACCATAATGTGTTACATCAATGTGAGAAGTAGAGCTGCCCAGGCACAGACCGGTAACATACCATGAGAGTATTAGAATCACAGTGAATGGTGTCTTTTCTTTACTGCATGCTTTGCTTAGCCCAGAAATATACAAAGGCAGTGGTTCTACCAAATATCCCATTTGCATAATTGATCTTCAGACACATTACATACACTGTGCATTTGATAAGATTCTGGATCCATGTCCATTTATAATGCATACACTCTCTCATCTCCTCAGTTTTCCAAGTGACCCCAAACCTTATGAAATGCCCAAAGAATATGGCCTCTTAGTAACCAATCCTATGCATTGCTAAGAATTTTTGGGCTTCATGCAAAGTGCTGATGATGAGAAGTTGGACTCATATTGGCACTTTGTATGCCTCAGATTATTCTATATGACCTGTCTCTTTCTCTGTTCTTCAACATTCACTGATTGGAAATTGATTTTTCCTCTGTTGAGCAGCACTCAGCCACACTTTTAATTCCATACTTCAAACAGAGACCCATTTGACCTGTAATGATTCTTCTAGATCATACCTCCATTTATTCGTTAATGCTGTTTCCACTCCAGAGTTGTCTTACTTGTCTGTTGTATCATAACTATGTATGTTGCACACCAAGTCTCATAATGTTTTCATCTGACTCAGACTTTGTCTTTTATTTTTACTGATTCTCTTTGCTTCACATACACTTTCAAATTTGCTAATTTTGTTGTATGCTTTGGCTGTTTGACATTAGAAAAAGGGTATGCCATCCTCTTGCTCCATTGCTTAGATCCTTAATGCTTGGAACTTCAGTATATCAAAAGCAGTGATTGATTTTCTTTCACTGTGTTATCTAGGACAATGAGACCTGAACTTTTTTTTGTTCCCAATAACTGGACCGATAAATTAAACAGTATCCTCAAGCTCTCATTCATCACAACCAGACTGCTGTTAGGTTTGCTTTTTTCTTTTTATTATTTTTGATTCCCTTCAGAACTACAAAAGTTTTACCCCTACTGGGATCCTTTTATTAAAGTCTTTTAACTATTACCTTGTTTCTAACTTACCTTCCTCCTTCTATCCCACTTAGATATCAGTTATGACATTATTGGAGAGTTCAGTGGACTAATTTGGAAATTTTTTTCACCTTTCCTTGAGGGGATTGTTTCTACTCCTCTTATGCTACTTCCTTGTGTGCAGAATACAACATGGCATTCACTGCTGCAGGCATATAGGTAAATATTTCCTCTTTTATGGCTTTCTGTTCTCATTTTCTAGATTTCTCTAATTGAATTCAGACCTGGGCAACGTCTTTCGGTGGGACTTATAACATTTTTCTTTATTATACTTAGTCACTGTCTCCCGCATTAGCGAGGAAGCACAAGGAAACAGACAAAAGAATGGCCCAACCCACCCACATACACATGTATATACATAAGCGCCCACACATGCATATATACCTACCTATACATTTCAATGGATACATACAAATACATATATATATGCATATATACACATGCACGTATTCATACTTGCTGCCCTTATCCATTCCCATTGCCACCCTGCCACACATGAAATGGCACCCCCCCCTCCCCCTGTGTGCATGCGAGGTAGCACTAGGAAAAGACAACAAAGGCCACATTCATTCACACTCAGTCTCTTGCTGTCATGTGTGATGCACCGAAACCACAGCTCCCTTTCCACATCCAGGCCCCATAAAACTATCCATGGTTTACCCCAGATGCTTCACATGCCCAGGTTCAATCCATTGACAGCACATCGACCCTAGTATACCACAATTCACTTTATTCCTTGCATGCCTTTTACCCTCCTGTATGTTCAGGCCTCAATTGCTCAAAATCTTTTTCACTCCATCTTTCCACCTCCAATTTGGTCTCCCACTTCTCCTCGTTCCCTCCACCTCTGACACACATATCTTCTTTGTCAGTCTTTCCTCACTCATTCTCTCCACCCCCTTCTGCTCTCTCAGCCACACTCTTTTTATTACCACACATCTCTCTTACCCTTTCATTACTTACTTGATCAAATCGCCTCACACCACCACATATTTTCCTCAAACATCTCATTTCCAACACATCCACCTTTCTCCGCACAACCCTATCTATAGCCCATGCCTCGCAACCATATAACATTGTTGGAACCACTATTCCTTCAAACATACCCATTTTTGCTCTCTGAGATAACGTTCTCACATTCCACACTTTCTTCAGTGCTCCCAGAACCTTTGCCCCCTCCCCCACCCTGTGACTCACTTCTGCTTCCATGGTTCAATCCACTGCTAAGTCTACTCCCAGTTATCTAAAACACTTAACTTCCTCCAGGCTCTCTCTTCAAACTTACCTCTCAATTAACTTGCCCCTCAACCCTACTGAACCTAATAACCTTGCTCTTATTCACATTTACTCTCAGCTTTCTTCTTTCACACACTTTACCAAACTCAGTCACCAACTTCTGCAGTTTCTCACCCGAATCAGCCACCAGTGCTGTATCATCAGCGAACAACAACTGACTCTCTTCCCAAGCCCTCTCATCCACAACAGACTGCATACTTGCCCCTCTCTCCAAAACTCTTGCATTCACCTCCCTAATAACCCCATCCATAAACAAATTAAACTTATAACAATATAGTCAAATTAATTTCTTCCAGAAACAGTTTCTTTCAATTTCTTTCTCCTTAATTCCCTTTTTCAATATTTCCTTTGATTATTCTTTTGTTCAACCCCTCAGTTCACGCACAGTACTTGGGGTTAATTTAGTCTGTGCTCATTCTTGAACTCAGAATCACTAAAATTATTGTCTGCTTAGAAAAAAAATATGGTGATTCTGTTAGGTCTCAAATATTTTTGTCTTTGGAGAAGCTACTTAGACTTACGGAGGGTTGATCTGTCCCTGCACGAATTGCAGCACATTTATCTGTCTGTATGTGTGTGTTTGTTGGGTGTGGGGGGTCTCTTCTTTCACATTTCTTCTTGACAGTACAATCTGATGGGTTTAGCTTTTATAGTTGCTGAGAGAGTTGCTCTTGCTAGGAAAATTCTTTGATTGCTTTTCTTAGTCCCAAGATCAATTTGAATGAATTTAAGGAATTGTTAGATATATCATTGTTTGGGATCCATAGGTGCTTTGGATAGTATATCATTTGTCATTTTAGATAACAAGTTTTCTACTTACTTGTCTTGTATACTTATTAAATGAGTTGTAAGGAAAACAAATATGCAAAATAGTCACCAGTTTCATAAACAGGTTAATGTCTTGTGAAAGTCAAACACAAGCTGCTGCTACTGATATTGCAGAATACGGGTTTTAGATTACCCGTTCCTTGTAGCCAGCATGTGTTACCTACTTCGTAGTTGACAGTATCTTCTGTCTTCCTTAGAGGTACCTTTTTCATCTTGTAGTTTCTTTCACTGGTGAAAGAATTTGATTCTTCAAGGCAAGTGTCCCAGTTTTGTTTCATTCTTATAGAGAATCATAGAAAGAGACTGTTGTAACAACATGTGAATGTTAGTCCATATTGTCATTACTATGGCTTACTGATGAGATATGGTTTTCTGAAATCCATTATACAAACTGGAAAAATATTTTGACTAAAGATTTCTATTTTTCAGTCTATTGGCTATGCACGAGTTAAAAAAAGGGCTGTACTTTGTACTTGCTTACTCCTGTTTGGGTTGGCCCATGGCACTTGTGAGACAGTATACAAGGGGTCAGCTCCTAATGGGCTGTCTCTGTGGCCACTTGTTGGGTAGAGAAGGTGGAAGGTATCTATTTATGTAAAGTTCCTTTGCTTTCCAGTGGGATCAGCCAAAATACAAGGCTCATACTTCAACTCACTCCATCAGAATTTAAAAAGTAAAACCAGTTTTCACTCAAACATCTTTTCTCCAGTCATTTCCAAACAGAATGCATCATACACATATGATTGTCTTTGATAACTCCAGATAATTCAGTGAAACAGCAAGGATAGGAACTACTACCATTAGAATTTAGAAAGTAAAACCATTTGTCATTCAAACATCTTTTCTCCAGTCATTTTCAAACAATATGCATCATAAGCATATGAATGGATTTAATAACTACAGATGTAGCAGTCAAACAGCAAAGATAGGAACTGTTACCATCAGAATTGAGAAGGTAAATCCATTTGTCACTCAAACATCTTTCTCCTGTCATTTTCAAACAATATGCATCATATGAATATGAATGGCTTTGATAACTACAGATATAGCAGTCCAGCAGCAAGCTTAGGAACTGCTACCATTTGTATGGCTCAGTGATTAGCATACCCAGCTCCCACACAGATCAGCCAGAGAATCTTTATTACTTGCATCACAGAGAAGACAGCAGCCTCATGTTCTGTCAGAGTTAACTCTTGTCCATAACTCTAAATGAAGAATAGCAAAACACATTCAGCAGCCAGCATCTTTGTTGCATACAGTAACTGGATAGTAACTAGTTAGATCTCTTGTTTGTTTTTGAGTACTGAGACCTTGTTTTTTATTCTTGTGCATCGTAGGGAGGTGGAAATCAGGTAAACTAATTCCCATTATCAATTTTCTCCAAATCCTCTGTCTTAGTTAAGAGTGTAATTGAACTATCAAGAGTAACTGTGTTGTATAGATTATTTCATTGTACAGTACTTTGCTTTTTATGTATTAAATAATTTAAGATTGCATTTAAGCAGGGCTTCAGCTATCTGTTGATTTTTATTCTGAATCAAAAATGGAAGATATGAAAAAGAGCAACTACATAAGTAACAAAATTTGCCGGTTGGTAACAACATTATTGTTATTTAATATTCTAATGAATTAGGTCTTTTGATTCAGCTGAGATCTTTATATACTGATCCTTGAAGCATGCGATGTGATTTTTACAGTTTTTATATCATATTCATTAATATTTATATTATAAAAAATCTGTTTAGAAATGTTTTATACCATGAAAGTTAAACCATAGCATCTCATTATAGTTCCTCCAATATGTTCGTTACATAGCAAATGATAATATATTTGAAAGTCTGCTGAGGTCCTAGCTGTAATGGTATCTCTTGTATTCCGGTCTTCATTGGTGTCAGTGCAGATACATCACTTTGAAGTGTGTGGAGCATTTGGAAAAGAGGTTCTTGTTCACCTAGATATTGTGGTGTTCTCAGGTTGATTGGTCAAAGTCACTGAATGCCACTTAACAGATAATGAATGTTAATGTTTCATGTTTATGAGAAGTACTTTTCCAAAAGACATCCTTTTAGTGTACAGAGGTCATTTATATTTATGTTTTTTGCAGTTATGTAACTTTTGTTAATGTCTGTGTGGCATATCAGGTACCTGTAGTTCCCTTGTGTAGAGCTTTTCTGTGATACCAGTTGTGTTTCCCATATAGGTATTTTTAGCATACGTTTTTCATTACCAGCCCCATTTGGTTTATATGCCAGTATTAGCAGGCCTCAAGTTGCATAGTAAATTAAGAATTTCTGATTTTTATTTAGCAGTTTCGTAAATTTCTCTTCATGATGTAAATTTCTTTTCATGAAAACTAAAGCTTAGATTTCATTATAACATTTATGAACTAATTAAAGGGATATATAGTTTTTCTTCTGTACTTTAGACAATACAGGGTGTCATAAAATGAATTGATCGCAAAGATCTGTAATTACAGTTCTTGACAGGATTTGGAATATTGCACAAGATCTACCTCAGCATAAAAACTGGCATTTTCTAGAAACAACATAAAAAAGATTATCTTTGGCTGGAGGCTTAAAAGAATCTAAGCTGTAAATCTCTCTTCTAGCCTACAGCTTGTTCAGTTACAGAAGATTGCCGAGGAATTTGTTAACTGAATCCTAAAGCTAACCACTGAAATTTATCTACTCTGTAACTGTATCTAAATTTTACTGCACTAATGGAGTGACATCACTATTTTCTGTGGGGCTTACTAATATTTAACCTAGAATATATATTTTTTCTGTCCAAAAGGAAATAATCTTTACAAAGACCAAAGAGAAAACTTCACTGTCCAGTGATATAGACTGGTAAAGTCTGTCATAGGACTACTTTACCATGCATAAAAAGACACTGAAAGTTTTGTTGTTAAGTAAGGAAATGCAGACATTGCAGAAACAACAAATCCTGATTTCCTCAAGGAAACTGAGTTATCACTAAGTAGTTAATTTTGAAGATGCACTTTCTGATAAATCCTCCAAGTCAAACATAATATGAAGAAAAGTAGTTTCAGTTTTTAATACACCAAATGTAGATTCTACACATCAAGGGCATTGATGCAGTCATTAGATTCCAGTAATTGCCTTATTTTTCCTGTTTGAAAGTTTCACATTCATCAGTCACACAACTGCTCCTCTTGCTTAGTGGACACAGATGACTGTATTATGAGACATTTCACTGAAGTGTGTGTTGAAATACTAGGACAAATGTTAGGACTAGGAGGGGTAGGGTTTGCCAGCATGTTGGCATCTTGAAGGGAGACTGGGGAGGGATGGGTTAGGTATATTCTGAATCAATAGTCAAAAATCAGTAGACTGATTTTTATGATACTGATTTTTCTTAATGAAGTTCTTAGATCAGGAGGTTCTCAGTCAGTCATTTGAAACCCACACTAGAAAAGGAATATTAGATCCTCAGACTAGTTCAGTTTCATGCTTATATATCTGGTTAGACAGAAGCCATATATTTTTCTTTCATACTATTCGCCATTTCCTGCATCAGTGAGGTAGCATTAAGAACAGAGGACTGGGCCTCTGAGAAAACATCCTTACCTGGCCCCCTTCTCTGTTCCTACCTTTGGAAAAAAAAAAGAAAAAAAAATGAGAGGGGAGGATTTCCAGCTCCAGAAGCCATATATATATATATATATATATATATATATATATATATATATATATATATATATATATATACACACGCAGGAGACAGCGACAAAGCAAAAAAAAAAAAAGAAAAAAATATTTTGAAGGTTTGTTGAATGTGTTTGATGATAGAGTGGCAGATATAGGGTGTTTTGGTCGAGGTGGTGTGCAAAGTGAGAGGGTTAGGGAAAATGATTTGGTAAACAGAGAAGAGGTAGTAAAAGCTTTGCGGAAGATGAAAGCCGGCAAGGCAGCAGGTTTGGATGGTATTGCAGTGGGATTTATTAAAAAAGGGGGTGACTGTATTGTTGACTGGTTGGTAAGGTTATTTAATGTATGTATGACTCATGGTGAGGTGCTTGAGGATTGGCGGAATGCGTGCATAGTGCCATTGTACAAAGGCGAAGGGGATAAGAGTGAGTGCTCAAATTACAGAGGTATAAGTTTGTTGAGTATTCCTGGTAAATTATATGGGAGGGTATTGATTGAGAGGGTGAAGGCATGTACAGAGCATCAGATTGGGGAAGAGCAATGTGGTTTCAGAAGTGGTAGAGGATGTGTGGATCAGGTGTTTGCTTTGAGGAATGTATGTGAGAAATACTTAGAAAAGCAAATGGATTTGTATGTAGCATTTATGGATCTGGAGAAGGCCTATGATAGAGTTGATAGAGATGCTCTGTGGAAGGTTTTAAGAATATATGGTGTGTGAGGCAAGTTGTTAGAAGCAGTGAAAAGTTTTTATCGAGGATGTAAGGCATGTGTACGCGTAGGAAGAGAGGAAAGTGATTGGTTCTCAGTGAATGTAGGTTTGCGGCAGGGGTGTGTGATGTCTCCATGGTTGTTTAATTTGTTTATGGATGGGGTTGTTAGGGAGGTGAATGCAAGAGTTTTGGAAAGAGGGGCAAGTATGAAGTCTGTTGGGGATGAGAGAGCTTGGGAAGTGAGTCAGTTGTTGTTCGCTGATGATACAGCGCTGGTGGCTGATTCATGTGAGAAACTGCAGAAGCTGGTGACTGAGTTTGGTAAAGTGTGTGAAAGAAGAAAGTTAAGAGTAAATGTGAATAAGAGCAAAGTTATTAGGTACAGTAGGGTTGAGGGTCAAGTCAATTGGGAGGTGAGTTTGAATGGAGAAAAACTGGAGGAAGTGAAGTGCTTTAGATATCTGGGAGTGGATCTGGCAGCGGATGGAACCATGGAAGCGGAAGTGAATCATAGGGTGGGGGAGGGGGCGAAAATCCTGGGAGCGTTGAAGAATGTGTGGAAGTCGAGAACATTATCTTGGAAAGCAAAAATGGGTATGTTTGAAGGAATAGTGGTTCCAACAATGTTGTATGGTTGCGAGGCGTGGGCTATGGATAGAGTTGTGCGCAGGAGGGTGGATGTGCTGGAAATGAGATGTTTGAGGACAATGTGTGGTGTGAGGTGGTTTGATCGAGTAAGTAATATAAGGGTAAGAGAGATGTGTGGAAATAAAAAGAGCGTGGTTGAGAGAGCAGAAGAGGGTGTTTTGAAATGGTTTGGGCACATGGCGAGAATGAGTAAGGAAAGATCGACCATGAGGATATATGTGTCGGAGGTGGAGGGAACGAGGAGAAGTGGGAGACCAAATTGGAGGTGGAAAGATGGAGTGAAAAAGATTTTGTGTGATCGGGGCCTGAACATGCAGGAGGGTGAAAGGAGGGCAAGGAATAGAGTGATTTGGATCGATGTGGTATACCGGGGTTGACGTGCTGTCAGTGGATTGAATCAGGGCATGTGAAGCGTCTGGGGTAAACCATGGAAAGTTGTGTGGGGCCTGGATGTGGAAAGGGAGCTGTGGTTTCGGGCATTATTGCATGACAGCTAGAGACTGAGTGTGAACGAATGGGGCCTTTGTTGTCTTTTCCTAGTGCTACCTCGCACACATGAGGGGGGAGGGGGATGGTATTCCATGTGTGGCGGGGTGGTGATGGGAATGAATAAAGGCAGACAGTGTGAATTGTGTGCATGGGTATATATGTATGTGTCTGTGTGTATATATATATGTGTACATTGAGATGTATAGGTATGTATATTTGCGTGTGTGGACGTGTATGTATATACATTGTGTATGGGGGTGGGTTGGGCCATTTCTTTCGTCTGTTTCCTTGCGCTACCTCACAAACGCGGGAGACAGCGACAAAGCAAAATATATATATATATATATATATATATATATATATATATATATATATATATATATTCTTAATAGAATATATATATATATATATATATATATATATATATATATATATATATATATATATATTTTGCTTTGTCGCTGTCTCCCGCGTTTGTGAGGTAGCGCAAGGAAACAGACGAAAGAAATGGCCCAACCCACCCCCATACACAATGTATATACATACACGTCCACACAAGAATATATGGTGTGGGAGGCAAGTTGTTAGAAGCAGTGAAAAGTTTTATCGAGGATGTAAGGCATGTGTACGTGTAGGAAGAGAGGAAAGTGATTGGTTCTCAGTGAATGTAGGTTTGCGGCAGGGGTGTGTGATGTCTCCATGGTTGTTTAATTTGTTTATGGATGGGGTTGTAAAGGAGGTAAATGCAAGAGTCCTGGAAAGAGGGGCAAGTATGAAGTCTGTTGGGGATGAGAGAGCTTGGGAAGTGAGTCAATTGTTGTTCGCTGATGATACAGCGCTGGTGGCTGATTCATGTGAGAAACTGCAGAAGCTGGTGACTGAGTTTGGTAAAGTGTGTGGAAGAAGAAAGTTGAGAGTAAATGTGAATAAGAGCAAGGTTATTAGGTACAGTAGGGGTGAGGGTCAAGTCAATTGGGAGGTGAGTTTGAATGGAGAAAAACTGGAGGAAGTGAAGTGTTTTAGATATCTGGGAGTGGATCTGTCAGCGGATGGAACCATGGAAGCGGAAGTGGATCATAGGGTGGGGGAGGGGGCGAAAATTTTGGGAGCCTTGAAAAATGTGTGGAAGTCGAGAACATTATCTCGGAAAGCAAAAATGGGTATGTTTGAGGGAATAGTGGTTCCAACAATGCTGTATGGTTGCGAGGCGTGGGCTATGGATAGAGATGTGCGCAGGAGGATGGATGTGCTGGAAATGAGATGTTTGAGGACAATGTGTGGTGTGAGGTGGTTTGATCGAGTAAGTAACGTAAGGGTAAGAGAGATGTGTGGAAATAAAAAGAGCGTGGTTGAGAGAGCAGAAGAGGGTGTTTTGAAATGGTTTGGGCACATGGAGAGAATGAGTGAGGAGAGATTGACCAAGAGGATATATGTGTCGGAGGTGGAGGGAACGAGGAGAAGAGGGAGACCAAATTGGAGGTGGAAAGATGGAGTGAAAAAGATTTTGTGTGATCGGGGCCTGAACATGCAGGAGGGTGAAAGGAGGGCAAGAAATAGAGTGAATTGGAGTCATGTGGTATACAGGGGTTGACGTGCTGTCAGTGGATTGAAGCAAGGCATGTGAAGCGTCTGGGGTAAACCATGGAAAGCTGTGTAGGTATGTATATTTGCGTGTGTGGACGTGTGTATGTACATGTGTATGGGGGGGGGGGGTTGGGCCATTTCTTTCGTCTGTTTCCTTGCGCTACCTCGCAAACGCGGGAGACAGCGACAAAGTATAAAAAAAAAAAAAAAAAAAAATATATATATATATATATATATATATATATATATATTGTATTGTTAGCAAAATATTGATGATAACCTGCATTTATCTGCAAAGCTATTTAGTATTTAGTTTCAGTGGAATTTCAGGGCAAATTATTATTTTGCATGAGATTGAGCATACTATTTTACTCTATGCAAATTACTAATTGCATAGAGGAATTCACTCCCCATATTAACGTGCATGTTCGATTAAATCACATTGTACATTATTATGTGGAAGTTTTCTGAGTAATATTCTTGCTGATCTCTTATTCTTAGGGGAAAAGAGGAGAAGTGATAACAACAAAGATGACTAGTAGATGATTTGTAAAATCCAGAGAGCAATAATAATTTACAACTCATGAACATTTATGTAACCATGGCCTTGACAATCAGTGATGGTTTTACAGAGTCACCATCATGGGGCATCGCATGGTGGATCAACGATATGCTCATCCCAGAGATATTTGTTGAGAGAGGCCAGACGTATTACTTCACTGTCCAGGGTGGCAATGATCACACCAACAGTGCCAGGTATGAATGAGTTTATGAAATCAGTTTACAATGTAGTTGAATCTAAGTGTTCAGAAGGGATTACAAGAAAAGGGAGACTGCTCATTATATTAGGTTCAAGTAAATACGTGGAAAAGATTGAAGAAGGGAACTAGCATTGATTCATATAAATCATGTTGTTGCAGCTGAAGAAAATGATAAAATTTGGATACAGAGATAGTAAGTTGAATGTTGTTCATTTCTGAATATTGGTACTGTAATGGAAAAAGTAAAATTTATGACATTAGATACATAAGTAAATGAGTGAAAAAGGAGATAATGATTGTAGTAGTGGTATTACGGCCTTCTTCAAGTAAAGTACAATTAAGGCATTAGGGGGAATGTAGCAGGAAAATGAAAAAGGGTAGGAAGGAGAGATTAGATTTGTATTTGATCGAATAAGGAGAAAAAAAAACTAAAGAATATGAAGGCTTATACTGTACAAGTGCCTCCAGAAGAACTGTCAAGGAAAGTTAAGGATGGGACAAAAAAAGGAGCATAAGGAGTGTAATAAGAGTGAAGAGAATTATCAAAGGAGGGGAAAAGAAAGTAAATACCATAATATCCCTGTGAGAAACATGAAAGTAAGGTTTATCGAAAGTAAGAAACCAATTTGAAGGGAGTTGCAGAAAAAGTAGGGAAAAAGTAGTAGAAATGGGAGACTAAAGTGCAGAAAGATACTTTTTGTAATGAGATATTAGGATGTCAGGAGTACTTAAGAAAGCTGATTGCATCAGATGGGAGTGATGGAGCAAATTATGCATGGAATTGGATAGAGAAGGAAGGAAAATTACTGTAAAGGAAATAGTATCCAAGACGAGATACAAGTATCAATATTTTGGTTAGAGTTGGGAAAACCCCTAGAGCGAATAGTATAACAACAGAAACGTTGCTGAGTAAAGGTAATGTGATGGCAGAATGGGTGCACAATATATATGTTTATGGGAAAAAGGGGGTGTCAGATGTGTGGATAAGAGCAAAAATATACAAATGAAAGAATGAGTATAAAGATGTTAAAAGAATCAGCTTACTGAGGTCACCAGGGAAAGTATAGTCTGCACAATATATATCCAACAGTTACCATTTAAAACTAGGCATTCATTCATCTGGTTTTATTGGAGGGAAAAATCCTGTTACTTATTCATGTTGGTGTTATCATATATCTTGCACCATGGTACAGTTGTAGATGTCAAATAGCATAATTTGATGCCCTAGTCCTCCCCTGCCCCTACAATATTGAGATTGGAGAGATGCAAATTTTGCTTGCTTTCCTTGTGTTTAATGATATTTTTCCTGTTTCTTGACACAATGAAATTCTTTTCTACCTGTTACTGACCATGGGTCTTAATAAGTTGTCCTAGGGAGAAAGGGTCTTATTCTTACTTGGAAGCAATTACATGTGTCTGCTGGCAAAATTTCAAGACAGACTGGCTGGGCTGACTTCGCCATCCAGATAGTCTTAACTTCCTTTCATTGTTATCCCTTCTTGAAAAGCAGAGTCTGGGTGACCTTATGAAGCATGAGGCATTGAAGATCCCATCCTTATAATGTTATCAGTCACCTAAATGGTCTTCATAGGTTGACCAGGTTTGATGATGTTAGACAGAAGAAGAAAATGCGTTCAGATGGTGAATTCAACCCTGCCACTACATTTTGAAATTCACTAGTAAAAATATTTTCTTGCTCCCAAGCAAACTGTGGATCTTTTCTTCCTGGAACATTCTAAGAACCCTTGGTTATTTGTTGACTGAGGAAAAAACACCAAGAACAGAAATAGTGAAGATATCACTAAATACAAGGACAATGAGCAAAAGTTGCATTCCTGCACATTCAGTACCACAGGTAAGGGGGATTAACTGAGGCAACAAATAATGTCATCCGACTTGTAAGACTGTAACATGCTGCAAGACATACGACAACCCCACTGCAAGCGATTAACAGGATTTGTTCTGCAAATAAGACCTTATGCATGAGAGCTTTATTTCAAACAGTAATCATCAAAATTCTTTTGCAGAGACTGTATATGGAAGATTGTTATTCAGAGGGTAAAGAAGGTAACATGAGTGCAGTATAAGTGAAGATCAGGGCAGTTTTAAGAAAGGTAGAGGATGTTTAGATTGATAGTCTCACTGAAGATGTCAACAGAAAAGTGTATAGAAAAATGGAGAAACTTGTGTGCAGCATTCATTGGCCTAGAAAAACCATATTACATCTAGATTGTAATGTATTGTAAGAGGTAGGGAAAATCGATGGGGTAGAGAAAAAGTTGCTCGATGAGACAAAATCATTTTGCAAAAATATTAAAGCACGTGTGAAACTGGATGGTAGGTTAATGGAAAGTTTTAACATATGTGGCAATAAGACATTGTGTGATTTCATCTTGGTTTTTCAGCATACATGTGGATGGCTTTTAGAGAAATTAAAACAAGAATAGAAAGGATAGCATAGATAGAATAGAAAGGATTGTACATCTCTGATGCCCAATTCCTCTAGGAAGTCCCATCAATGGGGTGGCCATGGTAAAAGAATCTCCATTCATCCATGTCCTTACATGACTCCCTTGCATACACCATTCCATCATTCTTCCCCCATTTATCTCCTTCCCGTACTCTTCCACTCTGTTTCCCCATAACACAGGTGGTCTTCCTTTCACACTAACCCTTTAATTGTCTGATCATACACTCCAAGTTAACTCCTCCTCTTGCATTCTTTCCACTTGCCTAGACCACCTCAAAGTATTATGTTTCACCCACTACCACTTATTCCCTTTGCATTCCTTGTCATAACAGATATCTCTGAGCCCTGGGAAGAATTATGAAAGGAAAAGCTGTTATACTGATTGTAAAAGAACATGGATTGATGTAGAGCCTATTCCTGCCAACCCTAACTTATGGATATGAGACGAGGATGTGGAATAAAGCAGAGAGCTCTAGGATGCTAGCTGCTATGAGCTATTTGACGGATGCTAATGGTGTAAGCAGATGAAATAGAGTATGTAATCCTATATAGTGTATAAGAGATATAGGATGTCAGAAAGAGGGAAGTTCATGGGGTGTGGTGTCACAGAGTAGCTTAAGTAGAATATAGCATAGGATGTCAGAAAGAGGGAAGTTCATGGGGTGTGGTGTCACAGAGTAGCTTAAGTAGAATATAGCTTGCTTTGGTTTGGTCATGTGAAGAGAATGCATTCTAATAGAATAGTTAAGAAGATATATAAGATTGAAAAAGAATGAAATAGAATGAAGGGGAGAAGGCTGGTATCCTGAGAAGGAAAAGGAAGGGAATATATTAAGAAGAGGACTTGGGAAGATGCGAGGGGGGTGAAGCATTGTGGGAAGATGTGTATGGATAGTACTGCCTGGAAACGTTTCTTATGTATCCCCCTTTCCCCTAAGAAATCCCAGGAGAACACAGCATCAAAGATACAGATAGGTACCATAAAAAAAACTGAATGGAAGCTGTCAAAGTTATTGTATGCATGGTGATGCTGTGTCATTTGTTCAGAGGAAGAGTTGGATAGAATGGTAAATTATTTTGACAATGTATGTAGGAGGCTTCTTCAGGTGAATGGAATGATAGCAGGACACTAGTTGTTGAAAAAGAGAGATTGGCATGCTAGATTAGTTTGGTGAAGAACTAGAAGTTATAGATGAATTTGAATATTGAGAATAAAGTTTGGAAAAAATGGTTGAGAAAAGTGAAAATGAATGTAAAACCATGCAAGGGATAAAACATGGAGGTACACTGAAAGCTCTAACAAATGGAAAAAAAAAATGGGCATAGAGAAGATGCTTGCATGGAGGCTTTGTCCCAGCAATGAAGCATAGCTGTGAAACAAAACATTCATTGGTCAAGATAGGTAAGAAGTAAGAGTGGTAGAGATGAATGCTTAGTATAGTATATTTGGAATTATGAGGATGGACAGAAGGAAGGATGAAGAATTGGGGTTATGTTATGTAAAGTCATTTGAGAGGCACACAGAGAGAATCTTTTTAACATTGCATGATAGGTTGGCAGAAAAGATATATTACAGTACAGTAGAGGGTACGAGGAGGAAAGGTAGACTATACAAAGGATGGATAGGTGTGGCATGAACATTGATCACATCTAGTGATATATCAAATGAAGATGTTAGAGGAATGACCAGAAGTCAGATGCAATGGAAGTATCTTGTATATGGAGGTGGCATGGAGGTAGATATTGGTGACAGATGATGAATCAGTTAATGTGTAAAGTGAAAAACTAAGAGGCACTGTTATAAATGATAAAGTTCATGTTCCACTTTGATACACTGGGCTAAGACCGAGATTGTGTTTGAGTGATGTTGCAGAGGTTTTATATGCCTGATTACCAGATTAAACTGGAAAAATAGTAATGTTAATGAGCAGATAGACATAACTGTAAGTAAAAGTTAACTGTTCAGTGGTGCAGGTGATACTAAGAATTACATATAACTTGGAATGATGGGGTTTTTCCCTTCTGAATTAATAGATAGTCCCCAGAAGAAAGTCTGGGTATACCAAGTTTAGGCTGTATGTTAGGAAAATATAATATGCATGATACACCATTTATTATTAAATGTAAAATTTAATAAGTAAGAAAAAAATATGCTTTTAAGTATGAAAAGCATGTTTCTGCAATGGAGTCCTGTAAGAATTTGCATGTGTAAATAAGTTCATTGATGCCTGATTGACTTCATTTGGGTATCCCTCTCCTTTCCCTAGGACAGTTGTCTACTTAGTTTTGCTGTACTATCACAAGGCCTCCTTGTTTGTAAATGAGATCCTTACTTTGACTCACTTTCTGGCTCCCAGTACTGCTGAACCTATTTTCTTAGTGTTTTGTTCCCAAAGTTATTTTCTGTGCCTTTATTCACTGTTATTGTTTCAGTATTTCTGGTTTTCTGTGTGTCATTCTTCCATCGTCACTTAACAATTATATATCCTTCACTTGATTGTGATTCCTTTGTTTATGCTCTTATATGTGTTCTTTTCTTGTGTTAGCTCTAAAGGCATCATTTTGCATACCCATTGTGAAGGACTTTCCAAGCTGCAAATGAGTGGATTTTCCTACGAAAATGTTTCTAAAAACTAAGCTATGAAACAATATGATGGTACTGTATTAGATTATGGGTAGGAGGTGTCATGTCATGGCTTTGTGTTCTAGGGAGAATGTTTTAGGGTAATTCTGTATATTATACACTCTGACATTCATATCACCATATATTGCACCTCTCACATTGTTGTAATATCAGTGTGACTAAATCTGCAGGTATCATCCATTATACATCACTGACTCCCCTGAAGGTGGCTTTCGTCAAAAGACAAGTGAAGAACAGAGACAAGAACGGGTTTTTGCTGGTATCTCCTATTCCAAAATGGGCACACCAGAACCAACTGCAGGTATGTTTGGCAGGGAATTTTGTAAGTAAAATGGTTTTGAATCCACTTAGAATATTTGAACTATCAAAATATCTTGATGAAATAAACTTTGATAGATGAAGTAAACTGATGAGGATTACAGCAAGTAGCCATCATTATCTAATATAGGCATTTCTAAATAATTTTATGTAAACTTGTCTTTGAAATTATTATGGTACTATATTCCTCTCAATAATTTTACACATCTTGAGTCTAAAAGTTCACTAACTTTCACTGCAAACATTTCTTCTAGTGGGAGGTATGTGCGAGTGGCGACACATGGGTGTAGATGCATGGGAAGACAGTTTATCTTTTGATGAATACAAGGAAACACTATACAAGAAATGTGATGAGGATCCCCCAGGCTCACTAGTATGGACAGTGGAAGAGGACACTCCAGACCTTGTTTACTACCAGGTAACAGGAAAATTGAAAATTCCTCCATGATAAGGTTTCACTTTAAGATATTATCTGTTTTTTTATTGGAACAGATACTTTCATAGTAGATACATATGACTGGTATATTCCAATTTAAAGCATAAGTTTTGAAAATCCTGTAGGATCATGCAGATTCTTGTTTGATTTTTAGTCTTTAAGGGCATACATTCTGATGTGTAAAACACTTTTTTGTGGAATCACACACACACACACACACACTATCAGTGTGAAGGGTATTTAATGAAAGATTTACACTATCCAGTGGATATAATTCCTTGAAAGGATCCATAGGCTTTCATATTACTACAGAATACTGTGATAACCTTGAAGACAAAAAACATAGTTTTGCAATATCCTATTTGCATAGTTTAAAGGGTCATTCTGCAGTCATGGAGTCCCAACATTTGAGCTTTCTCTACGATCATACGACTTCTTAATCTACTGTGTAACGACAGCATTCACATTTTCATAACTTACTTTATTTCAATCAGCAACTACTCATATACTAAAAAAGAACTTCACATCCTTCTAAGAAGTTTCATGTTTAGCTTATTGTTATGGCTTCTACACATGCCGTACAACATTGATTTAAACTTTTCACTGCTTCTGCTTCCACAAAACATCTCTCTCAACCCTAACATATGCCTTCTTCAGATCCATAAATGCCACATACAAATTCATTTGTTTTACTAAGTATTTCTCACACACATTCTTCAAGGGAAACACCTGGTCCACACATCCTCTGCCACTTCTGAAACCACACTGCTCCTCCCTAATCTGCTGTTCTGTACATGCCTTCACCCTCTCAATCAATACCCTCCCATACAACTTACCAGGTATACTCAACAAACTTGTACCTCTGTGGTTTGAACATTGGCCTTTATTCCCTTTGCCTTTACAGAATGGCACTATACATGCATTCTGCCAATGCTCAGGCACTTGACCATGATCCATACATACACTGAATATCCATACCAACCAATCAACAACACAGTCATCCCCTTTCTTAAATTCACCTGCAATACATCCACTCCAGCCACCTCACTGCATTTTATCTTCCACATGGCTTTCACCACCACTTCTCTCTCTCTTCACCAAACCACTCTCCATTGCTCTCTCACTTTGCATACCACCTTGACCAAAACACCCTACATCTGCCATCCTGTCATCAAACACATTTAACAGTCCTTCAAAATACTCACTCCATCTCCTCCTTACTTCTTCACTACCTGTTATCACTTTTCATTTTACCCTTTCACTGATGTTTTCATTTGTTCTCTTGTCTTTCACACATTATTTACCTACTTTCAAAACATCTTCTTATTCTCCCTAAAGTTTAATGATACTGTCTCACCCCAACTCTCATTTGCCCTCTTTTTTGAGCCCTGCAACTTCCTTTTGACTTCCTGGCACTTTCTTGTATACATCTCCCTCTTTATAAGTACCACCCAAATGCCTCTCTACTCTTTCACAAGCAACCTTACTTCATCCCACTACTCACTACCCTTTCTAATCTGCTTACCTCTCACCTTTTGCATGTCACATGCATCTCTTACACATGCCATCACTGCTTCCCTAAATACCCACCATTTCTCACCATCTCTCTGCTTTTGCTTTCAACTTTTGCCATTCTACACTCAGTCTCTCCTGATATTTCTTCACACAAGTCTCCTTTCCAAGCTCACTTCCTTTTCACCAACCTCTTCTCCCTGACATTGTTTTTCTCTTTTTCAAAACCTCTGCAAATCTTCACCCTCACCTCCACGAAGTAGTGATGAAACATTCCACCAGCACATTTACATCCAAAAGTACCTCTTTTACAAGCCTATCAATTAATAAATAGTCTAATAATGCCCATTGACCATCTCTCATACTTGCATGCATATACTTTTTTATATCTTTTAAAACCAGATATTTCCAATCACCAGTCTTTTCTCAGCACATAACTTCACAAGCTTCATTTGCATTCATAGCATTTAAATCACCCATCACATTCCCAGTCTTGTACACCAAACTGCTGACACACTCACTCAGCTGCTCCCAAAACATTTGCCTCGAACAATCTTTATTTTCTTGGCCAGGTGCATAAGCCATCACTTTCTGTTTTATTCCCATCAGCATAGAATTTACTTCCTTACCCTCTATCATACACTCCCACAACTCCTGCTTCAGGAGTGCTACTCTTTCCATAGCTCTTGTCCTCTGACCAACTTCTGACTTTACTCAGACATTTCCAAACAGTTCTTCCCCTTTACCTTTGAGCTTTGTTTCACTCAGAGCCAGAACATCCAGGTTACTTTCCTCAAACATACTACCTATCTCCCCGCTCTTCTCTCCTCATCTTGGTTACATCCACACACAATGCAGACATTCCAGTCTGAGCCTTTGAGAAGGATGAGAACTCCCTGCCTGGCTCCTCCTCCTGTTTCCTCTCATAGAAATTGAAATACAAGAAGGGAAGAGTATTCATCCTCCGTTCCTGCCCCCATCAGTCACCTTCTACTTCATGCACAGAATATGGAAGGGGAATTCTTCCTCCTCCACCTCTGGGGTATATGTCTCTGGGGCTTGGATGTGGATAGGGAGCTGTGGTTTCAGTGCATTACTCATGACAGCTAGAGAATGGTGCTACCTTGCTGTCACAAGGGGTGACGATGTTGTTTCCTTTGGGGCAGGATGGCGACAGGAATGGATGCAGGTGAGCAAGTATGAATATGTACATGTATATATATATGTATATGGCTGTGTATGTATATTTATTTATTTATTTATTTTGCTATTGTCGCTGTCTCCCGCGTTAGCGAGGTAGTTCAGGGAAACAGACGAAAGGATGGCCCAACCCACCCATATACCCCTGTATATACATTCACGTCCACACACGCAAATATACATACCTATACATCTCAACGTATACATATATATACACACACAGACATATACATGTATACAAATGTACATAATTCTTACTGTCTGCCTTTATTCATTTCCATCGCCACCGCACCACACATGAAAAAAAAAAACCCTCCCCACGCATGTGCGCGAGGTAGCGCTAGGAAAAGACAACAAAGGCCACATTCATTCACACTCAGTCTCTAGCTGTCATGTAATGATGCACCGAAACCACAGCTCCCTTTCCACATCCAGGCCCCACAGAATTTTCCATTGTTTACCCCAGATACTTCACATGCCCTGGTTCAATCCATTGACAGCACATCGACCCCGGTATACCATAATGTTCCAATTCACTCTATTCCTTGCACACCTTTCACCCTCCTGCATGTTCAGGTCCCGATCACTCAAAATCTTTTTCACTCCATCTTTCCAACTCCAATTGGTTCTCCCACTTCTCTTCATTCCCTCCACCTCTGACACATATATCCTCTTGGTCAATCTTTCCTCACTCATTCTCTCAATGTGACCAAACCACTTCAAAACACCCACTTCTGCTCTCTCAACCACATTCTTTATATTACCACAAATCTCTCTTACCCTGTTATTACTTACTCGATCAAACCACCTCACACCACATATTGTCCTCAAACGTCTCATTTCCAGCACATCCATCCTCCTCCGCACAACTTTATCTATAACCCACGCCTCGCAACCATATAACATTGTTGGAATCACTATTCCTTCAAACAGGCCCATTTTTACTTTCCGAGATAATGATCTCGACTTCCACACATTTTTCAACGCTCCCAGAACTTTCGCCCCCTCCCCCACCCTATGATTCACTTCCGCTTCCATGGTTCCATCCACTGCCAAATCCACTCCCAAATATCTAAAACACTTCACTTCCTCCAGTTTTTCTCCATTCAAACTTACCTCCCAATTGACTTGTCCATCAACCCTACTGTCACTAATAACTTTGCTCTTATTCACATTTACTCTCAGCTTTCTTCTTTCACACACTTTACCAAACTCAGTCACCAGCTTCTGCAGTTCCTCACATGAATCAGCCACCAGCGCTGTATCATCAGCAAACAACAATTGACTCACTTCCCAAGCTCCCTCATCCACAACAGACTGCATACTTGCCCCTCTTTCCAAAACTCTTGCATTCACCTCCCTAACAACCGCGTCCATAGACAAATTAAACAACCATGGAGACATCACACACCCCTGCGGCAAACCCACATTCACTGAGAACCAATCACTTTCCTCTCTTCCTACACATACACATGCTTACATCCTCGATAAAAACTTTTCACTACTACTAACAACTTGCCTCCTTTACCATATATTCTTAATACCTTCCACAGAGCATCTCCATTAACTCTATCATATGCCCTCTCCAGATCCATAAATGCTACATACAAATCCATTTGCTTTTCTAAGTATTTCTCACATACATTCTTCAAAGCAAACACCTGATCTACACATCCTCTACCACTTCTGAAACCACACTGCTCTTCCCCAATCTGATGCACTGTACATGCCTTCACCCTCTCAATCAATAACCTCCCATATAATTTCCCAGGAATACTCAACAAATTTATACCTCTGTAATTTGAGCACTCACTTTTATCCCCTTTGCCATTGTACAGTGGCACTATGCAAGCATTCCGCCAATCCGCAGGCACCTCACCATGAGTCATACATACGTTAAATAACCTTACCAACCAGTCAGCAATACAGTCACCCCCTTTTTTAATAAATTCCACTGCAGTACCATCCAAACCCGCTGCCTTGCCGGCTTTCATCTTCAACAAAGCTTTTACTACCTTTTCTCTGTTTACCAAATCATTCTCTCTAACCCTCTCACTTTGCACACCACCTTGACCAAAACACCCTATATCTGCCACTCTGTCATCAAACACATTCAATAAACTTTCAAAATACTCACTCCATCTCCTTCTCACATCACCACTACTTATCACCTCCCCATTAGCCCCCTTCACTGAAGTTCCCATTTGTTCCCTTGTCTTATGCACTTTATTTACCTTCTTTCAAAACAACTTTTTATTCTCCCTAAAATTTAATGATGCTCTCTCACCCCAACTCTCATTAGCCCTCTTTTTCACCTCTTGCACCTTTCTCTTGACCTCCTGCCTCTTTCTTTTATACATCTCCCAGTCATTTGCATCATTTCCATGCAAATGTATATGTATGTATGTATGTATATGTGCATGTATGGGCATTTGCCCATACATGCACATATACATTATATGGTAAATTATATGGGAGGGTATTGATTGAGAGGGTGAAGGCATGTACAGAGCATCAGATTGGGGAAGAGCAGTGTGGTTTCAGAAGTGGTAGAGGATGTGTGGATCAGGTGTTTGTTTTGAAGAATGTATGTGAAAAATACTTAGAAAAGCAAATGGATTTGTATGTAGCATTTACGGATCTGGAGAAGACATATGATAGAGTTGATAGAGATGCTCTGTGGAAGGTTTAAAGAATATATGGTGTGGGAGGCAAGTTGTTAGAAGCAGTGAAAAGTTTTTATCGAGGATGTAAGGCATGTGTACGTGTAGGAAGAGAGGAAAGTGATTGGTTCTCAGTGAATGTGGGTTTGCGGCAGGGGTGTGTGATGTCTCCATGGTTGATTAATTTGTTTATGGATGGGGTTGTTAGGGAGGTGAATGCAAGAGTTTTGGAAAGAGGGGCAAGTATGCAGTCTATTGTGGATGAGAGAGCTTGGGAAGTGAGTCAGTTGTTGTTTGCTGATGATACAGCGCTGGTGGCTGATTCATGTGAGAAACTGCAGAAGCTGGTGACTGAGTTTGGTAAAGTGTGTGAAAGAAGAAAGTTAAGAGTAAATGTGAATAAGAGCAAGGTTATTAGGTACAGTAGGGTTGAGGGTCAAGTCAATTGGGAGGTAAGTTTGAATGGAGAAAAACTGGAGGAAGTGAAGTGATTTAGATATCTGGGAGTGGATCTGTCAGCGGATGGAACCATGGAAGCGGAAGTGAATCATAGGGTGGGGGAGGGGGCGAAAATTCTGGGAGCCTTGAAGAATGTGTGGAAGTCGAGAACATTATCTCGGAAAGCAAAATTGGGTATGTTTGAAGGAATAGTTGTTCGAACAATGTTGTATGGGTGCGAGGCGTGGGCTATGGATAGAGTTGTGCGCAGGAGGGTGGATGTGCTGGAAATGAGATGTTTGAGGATAATATGTGGTGTGAGGTGGTTTGATCGAGTAAGTAATGTAAGGGTAAGAGAGATGTGTGGAAATAAAAAGAGTGTGGTTGAGAGAGCAGAAGAGGGTGTTTTGAAATGGTTTGGTCACATGTAGAGAATGAGTGAAGAAAGATTGACCAAGAGGATATATGTGTCAGAGGTGGAGGGAACGAGGAGAAGTGGGAGACCAAATTGGAGGTGGAAAGATGGAGTGAAAAAGATTTTGAGTGATCGGGGCCTGAGCATGCAGGAGGGTGAAAGGCATGCAAGGAATAGAGTGAATTGGAACAATGTGTTATATCGGGGTCGACGTGCTGTCAATGGATTGAACCAGGGCATGTGAAGCATCTGGGGTAAACCATGGAAAGTTGTTTGGGGCCTGGATGTGGAAAGGGAGCTGTGGTTTCGTTGCATTATTACATGACAGCTAGAGACTGAGTGTGAATGAATGGGGCCTTTGTTGTCTTTTCCTAGCGCTACCTCACACACATGAGGGGGGAGGGGGTTGTTATTCCATGTGTGGCGATGGGAATAAATAAAGGCAGACAGTATGAATTATGTACATGTGTATATATTTATATGTCTGTGTGCGTATATATGTGTACATTGAGATGTATAGGTATGTAAATTTGCGTGTGTGGACGTGTATGTACATACATGTGTATGTGGGTGGGTTGGGCCATTCTTTCGTCTGTTTCCTTGCGCTACCTCGCTAATGCGGGAGACAGCGACAAAGCAAAATAAATAGAATAAAATGAATGGGCATTTGCTTGTCAGCTGGGTACCTTTACTAGGCTATGCATACCCAACTCCCAGGCAAATGGTAGGGGGTTTGAATCTTTGCTGTTGGGAGCATTATATTTTCTAACAAAGTGTGCATTCATTGCACTATATTCATGTTATTTGACACTACTAACTCTACAGTTGATGTTGCTGCACAGGTTGATTCTGAATAAGCAGTCAGTCCTTACTACTGGCTGGATGAGAAATAAACTTTTACAATTAGAAAATAATTCATACAGCATTCCTCTGCTACTTATAATTTTGAGGAAGAGGTGGCTATGGGTAAATTTTGAAATAGTTTACTTTTAACAAATGCAGTCTGTGTAAGATATTTAACAAGGTGGAAGGTCCAGAAGAGCACCTCCTGATGTTGGGTACTGTGGTTTTGTATGTTGTTGTTGATCACAGAAACTTTCAACTATTGCTCTGGTATGTGTTGGAAAGGTAACTTCAAGTGGACATTAAATCTGTAAGTCTCTCTACTTGTATGTTCTTTTCAGAAAATTCATGCAGATCATCCCTATGCATTGATCTTATGACCTACAGATGGCAGTCAAGTGACTATTTAACATTGATAAATCTTTGACTACACTGTGAACTACAGTGTTGTATAGATATTTGCATTATGGCATAAACCAGTAAGTACTAAATGACATGAAAAATATACAGACTTAAAATCCAAACTGTATTTAAGCCTAGCTGGTTATTTAATACCAGTCTAGCATCTGAACATTCACTCATGATTTGATGATTCAGTCTTTACTGTGCATCTCTTGCAGTGCTATACCCATCATAACTTGGGCTGGAAGATACATGTTGTGGACAGTGGGTACAAGCTGAGGCGAGAAGGCAACAATGGAGGCTCTGTCCTAGCTTCGCCAAGCCTCCATACTGCCATCCATGCTTTGATTCTCCTGCCAGCTCTCATGCTCCCTCTCAGATGAAACTTAAGCCTACAGTAGAATCATCCCCCTCCCTCCCACACAGCTCCAGCACCACTCTTCTCAACCACTAACTCCGCCACAGTCCAGGGACAAGACATTTAATGTTTTGGCAGTCCTCTGAGTTTGAAACATTTGTAAATCTGGCATTAGGAATTAAGGATTTTATTTTTTCTATTGTCAGTAGAGTGTGATGCATATTTCAGTTCAGTTTATATGGAAACCAGAAAAGAACTTTTCTTAGCATGCAGTGCACAGACTTGTAGGCTAACCAGCTTTATCAGTGTTAGTGGCCTTTTTTTTTTTTTCGAAACTATAGGCAAGGATGTGATAATTGTCAAGCAGACTTGCTACAGCCACTGTTTGTCATATGAGTTAAGGTTATGAAATGTGAGTCCTCACTTCACTATTAATATTGCTCTCCATGTTGTAAATAAAATTATTTCCTGTTTTTATATAATTGTAGAGTCCTAAGGAATGAGTTTCATAAACATTTTACCTGTACATCCCAGCTTCTTTTGAATTGTCTTCATCGTCATTATTTTATATGTGCTTTTCGACTTAAGAGCTACATGTGTTTTTGTGATGTTCTACAAGTATTTGTAACCATATGGTGCAATGCTTTTGAAAACAAAAGTTCCATAGAGTGTTGAAAAGATTTTTTATTCTTTGTGGTAAAAATAAACTAGCAATAAATATCTGACTACAAATAGCTCAAAACTTATATAGATAAATTGGATAGTATGATAAACTCAGCCGAGTCATCCAGAGGGGGTTTATGAATGACCACAAACATTATATATCCTTGCTGTATGAGGACACAGAAGTCTGCCTGTGTACCTCGTTTGGTGTTCTCTCAGAATGAAGACATAATCATGTACATATGGTATTTAATGTTTATTTAGTACATTCAGGCACATTTGTAAGTGTATGCATGGAGCACATTCACATGTCATCATCATCATAGGCATAACATTTTTGGGTAACTATTTGATATCTGCATTAAAGATTTACATAAAGTTCTTTGTACTTGCCAGGGAATATAAAATATCTAAAAGTAAGTTAGACAGTAAAATAAGGTTTTCATAAACTGATACACTTTAGGATTATTCTAAGATACACCCTATGTTTGGTAGCTATTATTTCTAAGAGTGATGTCTTTATCAGACTTTTTGCTCATTCCTACAGGACAATATATTCAAATTAGAGCATTGGTGGTAGAGTTCAATTGAGTGTATGCTCACAGTTATCATAAATTATAATTTCCTGCCCCATTGAATGCAAACAATCCTATAAAACAATAATTTGAATCCCTAGTGTGGGGATACAAATGCATAGATAATCTCTTTCTCTTAAGATATAGAGTGAGTGCTATATGCTAGCCTGCCTAGAGATAAAATCTCATCTTAAGTACTCATAGGTAGGCAAGTACTCTCTCTATCTCTATCTGTATAACGGCAAATAAAAAGCATATAGAGTAATATTCTAAATCTGAAAGCATTACAGCAAGGAAGATACAGAATTATTGAGTTGGGAGTAATTCCTTGGAATGTACAAAAAAAGATGTCTGTCTATTGATCTATCTGTCTATATCTCTGACATCCATATTCTCTGGGAACTCCATCAAGGGGGTGGCCATGGCAAAAGTCTTTCCATAACGGGTGAACTTCATTGGCACTTCATAGTCTTTAGTGCCTCACACTTAACAGGCAACTTTAGCACTTTGTTTTCAGAGGCTCTTACCTAATGTTTGTACTGCCTTCTTCTACCTAATGTGTTTACCTAGTGTTCCAGTCTACTGCTACCTAACACTCCCACCTAATGTTCCTACCAACTGTTTCTACTTAATATTCTACTTAATATTCTTGTCAAATGTTCCTACCTTCTACTTCTATACATTGATCCTACCATTTTGTCAATACCAAAAATATACCTCCTTGTACAGTGGCTACCCTCCAACTACAGCTTACACAGAAAATTATACAAGACAAGATTATGTAAGTGTACTGAAAGATGATTGAAAGATTATCTAATGCATTTCCTGAAGAAATAGGAACATGAGTGGTATGACTACAGAAGCATTTAAAAGGAACTAAACTTGTTCCTGAAGTTAATTGCTAATGAACCCTGAATAGACCTGGTGAATGCTCCATGCTAGTCTCGCCATTTTTACAATATTCTAATGTAGGTCTCTCTCTGCAGATTGGCAGAGAACTTAATGGAATTTGATAGAGAAATTTTAACATATTAATCATGGAACTGTTAATGCTATTGCAGTGCCTACATACAGAGATCCCACAGGAAAAGAAATAGAGAAATAAGCAAATGTTAGAGATTATATATGTAAAAACTTGAATTCAAGGAACATATTGAAAAGATAGTGCTTTCAAGCCAAGTAATGAATGGAATGATGTTAAGACATTTTTGAGACAGACATTTAATGATGAAAATGTTTTACATATTTGTAAGAAATAAATAGTGGTGTGTTGTATGCTCACCAGTAAAACAGATTGAATTAAACAAGATAGAGAGAATACATAGGCATTTCATAATAAAATGAATGAAGCATATGAATTAGCATGGACTACTAAAAGAACTAGATCTTTACAGTCTTGAACATCAGAGGGAGAGATATATATGATGATGTATGATATATGGATAATAGAGTGAAAGAGTACTAGAGGGAGAAAGCTGGGAAATGATACATGGAATGATGTATTCAAGGGAGGCAGGCATGTAAGAACAGATGGAACAGGCATCAACTTGTGCCTGGCAACAAGTAGAGGGAATGAAGTACAACATTCTGAACCTGAAAGCAATCAGACGAGGACAATACAGAATCATTGTCAAGAGTAATTCTTGAAACATCAGAAATGTGGGATACAAATGCATGAGTACCCAACAAGGAAGTTGAAACAGTCATTTGATGTGATGACAGTTGAACTAAGAAATTTAATGAAGTGACTACAGAAACATTTCAAAGATTAGATTTGTGGTTGAAGACTGCTGGATGAACCTAGATTAGGTATCTATGCCAGAAGAGTAACTCATGAAAAAATAGCATTATACAATAAGCAAGAGAAGTAAGGGGATGAGTTCTGGTGATCTAGGGAAATGAGGTTTATGCAACATACAAGTCAAGTGGTGAGCTTAATGTGTTAGCCTTACCACCATGGTAATTTCTCTCTCTCTCTCTATGTTTATATTTTTTTTGTGCAGATTCGCCATTTCCCACTTTAGGGGGGTAACGTTAAAAACAGAGGACTGAGCATTAGAGAAAAAAACTCACTTGGCCCCCTTCTCTGTTCCTTCTTTTGGAAAAGTTAAAACTGGAGAGGAGGATATCCAGCCCCTGCTCCCATCCCTTATAGTCACATTTTATGACATGTAGGGAATATATAAGAAGTATTCTTTTTTACCTATCCCAAGGAATATATATATACACAAATCAAAAAAGTCATGACTCACGAATATAATGGCATCGACAGGGAAATTGAAACTTGAAGATTTGAGCACTTTTGTGATAATTCACATCTTCAAGAATATAGGGATAATAAACAAATGTAGGTTTTACAGATTATATATATATATATATATATATATATATATATATATATATATATATATATATATATATATATATATATGCGGGGGGCTGGAAATCCTCCCCTCTTGTTTTTTTTTTTGTTTTGTTTTCCCAAAGAAGGAACAGAGAAGGGGGCCAGGTGAGCATATTCCCTCAAAGGCCCAGTCCTCTGTTCTTAATGCTACCTCGCTAATGCGGGAAATGGCGAATAGAGTGAATGAAAGAAAAGATATATATATGTGTGTGTTTATATTAGAGAGTTTGAGTTAGTGAGTATCGGCTAACTTCAGAAGAAGGAGATAGAGTTAGTATTTGGAAGAATTTTTGAATGTGTTTGTTGATAGGATGGCAGATGCAAGTTGTTTGGCGTGATGAAAGCCTTGTGTAAGATGAAACGTGGTAAAGTGACTGGAATGGATGGTATTGCAGTTGAAAATCTTAAGAAATGCAGTGACTGTTGTTAATTGATTAGTTAGGTTTTCCAGTGTATGTTTGCATCATGGTGAGGTGCTTGAGTATTGGCAGAATACATGTGTAGTGCCATTGCATAAATGCAAGAGGGACAAAGTGGTATAAGTTTGTTGGGTGCACCTGGTAAGTTGTATGGAAGATTGGTGATTGAGGTGGTGGTGGCATGCATAGAGCATTAAAGTCAGGAGGGGCAGTGTGGTTTCATGAGTGGTAGAGGAAGTTTGGATAAGATGTTTGCTTTGAAGATGTGTGAGAAATACTTAGAGAAACAAGTATTTGTATAGAAACAGAAGTATTTGTATTTGGCATTTATGGATCTGCAGAAGGAATATGACAGGGTTGATAGAGATGCTTTGTGTTCCAAGTATATGGGGTGGGAAGAAAGCTATTAGAAGCAGTGAGTGATTTTTATCGAAAGTAAGGCATGTGTCTGAGTTGGTAGAGAGAGGTGTTTGTCTGCGTAGGAAGAGAAGAGTGTGAATGGTTCTAGGTGAAGGTGCATCTGCAGCAGGGGTATGGAATATCACCTTGGTTAATTAATTTGTTTATGATTGGGGTGATTAAGTGGTTTGGGGAGTGAGTCATTTATTGTTTGCTGTTGACCCACTACTGGTGGCAGATTTTATAAGAAACTGCAGAAGTTGGTGTCCAAGCTTGGGAGAGTGTGTAAAAGGAGAAAGTTTGTCAGGTTTTCGGCTTTAATGAGAAAAATGTGGAGAAAGTGAGAGTAGGCAGATGAAAGTCATAGGGGTAGGTGAGGGAGCGAAGGTTCTAGGAGCATTGAGGAATGTGTGGAAAGAGAGGTCACCGTTTGGGGGTATGTCCGTTCTTTTGGATAGGTAGGGCAGGAGGGAGGAATTTCCTCCCCCACTTCCGTCCCTTTTGGTAACCTTCTGCGATATGCAGGGAATGCGTAGAGGGGGTTCTTTTTCCTGTACCCCCCGGGGATCATTCATATATGTATGAATATATATATATATATATATATATATATATATATATATATATATATATATGAACCAGGGCATGTGAAGTGTCTGGGGTAAACCATGGAAAGTTCTGTGGAGCCTGGATGTGGAAAGGGAGCTGTGGTTTGGGTGCATTATTACGTGACAGCTAGAGACTGAGTGTGAACGAATGGGGCTTTTGTTGTCTTTTCCTAGCGCTACCTTGCACACATGAGGGGGGAAGGGGTTGTTATTCCATGTGTGGCGAGGTGGCGATGGGAATAAGTAAAGGCAGACGGTATGAATCATGTACATGTGTATATATGTATATGTCTGTGTGTGTATATATATGTATACATTGGGATGTAGAGGTATGTATTTTTGCGTGTGTGGACGTGTATGTATATACATGTGTATGTGGGTGGGTTGGGCCTTTCTTTCGTCTGTTTCCTTGCGCTACCTCACTAATGCGGGAGACAGCGACAAAGCAAGATAAATAAATAAATAATTATATATATATACATATCATCCCTGGGATAGGGGAGGAAGAATACTTCCCACATATTCCCTGCATGTTGTAGAAGGCGACTGGAAGGGGAGGGAGCAGAGGGCTGGAAATCCTCCCCTCCCATTTATAATTTTCCAAAAGAAGGAATGGAGAGGTGGGCCAAGTGAGGATATACCCTCTAAGTTTCCAAGTGCACTTTCGTGTAATGATCACTTCGTCGAGAGATACAAGAATGAGATAGAAGACTTAGAACTGTCAGATTATGTACAAAGAAGAGGCGAAGCTAAGGTGCCAATGGTGAACTCCAGTGCCGCATCTTAACCTTTAGTGCCTCACCCTTAACACACCACTGGCAGAGTTAAACTCTGGCACAGTGTTTTCAGAGGCTCCTGCCTAATGTTCCCACCAACAGCTATTACCTAACATGTCTACATAATGTTCCAGCATACTACATCTACCTAATGCTCTAAGCTAATGTTCCTACCAACTACCTGTAGCCAATGTTCCTGCCTACTACTGCTGTCTATAGCTTCTACCATTTTGCCAAAAGGCAGGGCTAGCACATAGCACTCACCGCAGAAAAATCTAGAGTTACAAAGAATGAGTTGTGTGAGTTCAGTGTTGTCAAGTGCTGTGTGTGACAAGGATAGGTTGTATGATTGTGGACAGAATGCTAGCAGTCCTCATGTAGGAGAGTCAAAAAGAAAAGACAGCTACCTGGGTCAAAGGAGTGCAACTTAGCAGCCGCTGGAAGTGCTGGCTCACTAAGCAGCCATCACTGACCCTCCTGATACCCAAGCAGGTTGTACTGGTAATGTATCTCCTTGGTCGGTGGCTGCCAACCAACTGATATATATATATATATATATATATATATATATACATAGTGTATGATGGAAGTAATTGATAGATAGGTGTTACTAGACTCTGCCTGTTCAAGTTTTCACCATTAGGGAGGCTCTGTCATTGAGAGTGCAGTCTCATTAGAGAATTTCTTAGTAAAGGAGTCTACATTTCCTTGCTGGTGGAAGTGCTGCAGCCTTGAGCCGAAGGAGCCTTTGGAAAGGTCCTGGGTAGCACCATGACTCTACAGCAGAAATTGATCTCGGGGTAATTATGAATAAATGAATAGGTAGATAAAGGTGTTGCCAGACTCCACTTGCTTAAGGTCACACAGCAGGTAAAGCATCACCTCTGACTAGGCTTTATCCTTAATTGAAAAGAGTATAGTTTCATCAAAGAACTTTTTACCTCAGAGGAGTCCAGTACATACCTGCAACTGGAAGCATTACAGTTTTGAAGCTGCCCGGGTTTCTTCAGAGAAAGGGGTCCTGGGGTTATGTAATAATGATTAGATAAGTAAATAGATATATGTTCACATTTAGGTGCTACCAGACTCTGCCTGCTTGAGGTTGTGCCACAAGTAAAAAGTCGCATTTGGTGAGGCTGTATCGTTGTAAGTATAATCTCATAAACAGTCCACATTTCCCTTCTGCTGGAAATAGCACAGCCTTTGGCTTCAGGAGTCTTTAGAAAGGTCCTATTAACACCAGGACTCTCTCATAGATATTGGTCATGGGATAATTATAAACAGATAATCATAATTACCCCATGACCCTTTTTCCAGGTGTTTCAGTAGCAGGGATAGGATGGACTCCTGTAAAGCAAGCTTTTTGATGAAACTGCACTCTGTCAAATTACGATAATACAGCCTAGCCAAAGTGACCTTGTTTATGGTGTAAACACCTGTAGGTGGAGATTATTATTATTAATAATTTTTGTTTATTATCATTATTTTTATATATAGCCAGAACCCTTTTCTTGTTGCTCCTTGAGCTTTGAGTTATGATGCAGTCAGAAGCAGGAAAATGATGATCTCCTTTGAAGCAAGAAGTTCCTTAACATTACTCTTCTGTTTTGTTTGTATGACAATGATACAGCCTTATCAAAGGTGACTTTTCATTCTCAATGTAACATCAAGCAGGAAGAGTCTGGCAACACCCACTGAGCAAAGCACCAACCATTTAGGCATCACATACAACAGACATGACATTTAATCCCCACACCAATGAAATCATCACGAGCATCACGCAAACTAAATGGCACCAGATTTGGACAAGGAAGATAGTTTCTCAATATTTCATACAAACAGTTCATCTGCACCAGTTTAAACAATGCAGTACCTACCAGATCTTCCACCCTCTCCAAAGCAACTATAACAAAGCAGTAAACCACAAAAAATAGTGCAGAATGAACAATTGCTAGCTTCTTAGTAACTGTAGACACCTAACATTATACTGAAACAAAGATCCAGCTATTACAGTGCCTCCTCAACATGATTAGCGCTCAGTTCTGTGCAACAGCACTTGATCCCTCCTACCCAAACCACTCTATAACTAATTCCCAACCCCCAAGTAAATATAAGAAACCCCTGCCTCACTCTTCAGTAACCTTTACTCACAGATCCCCACCACCTTCAACAAATATAAAACAAAAATGTATGCACTGAAATAAGCTGACACACACTAAGCAGTGTACCTTCTAAGTCACTTAAATTTCAACTCAATAGACAGACTCCCATCATAACCTGCACTCCCGTAACAACATGAATCATAGATTCCCACTTATGCTTTGGAAATTGCCAATTGGTACAACAGCGGAAACTATTTCAACTTCTCCCAAGACCCTTCCAACCTTTGATACAACTACCATAAAGAGGACAACAGATACTTGTTACTCAGTTGCCCCCCTTTCTCTGCATATATACACACACACATCACAAAACTTTATGACCTGTGGACCTGGCCAGCTTCCTGATTGCTGCAGGAGCCTCCTAAGGATGGAATGGACTCCAAGGGCAAGAAGGTAGTAAAGTTATATATATACATAACATGTCCTGCTTGTGAATAGACTGTAAGTAAAAATATCACCTTCAATAAGGCTGTATCCTTGTCAGTTGACAAAGGAGTGCAGTCTCATTAAAGATCTTATGTCCCTGCAGGGAATGCTACCTCAAAGCTACAGGTGCTCCAGAAAAGGGGGTCTGGAATTTTATAATAATCACAATATTGATAGTGATAGTTATATGTATATATGTCTGAATAACTGCATCTTTCATATATAAAGCCTAATTAATTTCACACTGTCATGTTTAATATCTAACATCAGACTTTCAGCACACCAAGATTTGAGCTCATTTTCTGCTTCTGCTATAATGAGAATATTGAAGGTCACCTAACTGCTGTTGTGAAAATTAGAATGCACAATGAATCATGATGCACAGCCAATGTTTCTAGATTTTGCTTCAGGTAGGTGATAAACAGTTTCAATTGATCATCCATTTAATTTATTCTATCAGCTTTTCACCAAGTTTTTGTATCTCAAAATTCAAATTGAAGTGGGTCTGGTATTTTCTTTCATATGAATATTCATTGTTTATATATATATATATATTTAATGCATATATCATATAGTGTATCTAGAATATAAATCAGTGTAAAATGGATGATATTTTTGTAGAGTAGAGCCAGTGACTGTGTGTCCACCTTGCATGGTGTATTTTTTCCTTTGTTCTTGTAGATGGCTAAGGTTTATTTGTAATGTTTGTTGTGGATTTCAAAATTTTATATTGCTGTGATTATATACATATATATATATATATATACATATATATATTTACTCTAATGTTGAAAATGTTTTTGACTTCTTTACTCCTTTTTAACGCCGCAGCGACAACGGCTCCTGCAGCGCTCAACAACATAATCAATATGGATTCCATTAAGGTATTAGGAAATCATAGTAATATGAGGGTGGCATGGTACAGTATGGTTAATGTTAAAAACTGTTCAACCATGAGGTTATATACATAATTGTAATTCACGGCTTCCAATAAATGACTCCACCTTACAAAAACCCCGATTGTAATTGTCCTGAGAAGCCCCACAAATCACAACAAGGGGTCTCGCCAGCTACTGTCTCGTGCCAGCCTCAGTCACTCTGGAGCCCTTTGGTCCAGGTGAGGTCTTCGTGGTCTGTGTGGCCCAGGTGGTCTGTGTGGCCTAGATGATTGTGGTTTTCAGGTGATCTTCATGGTGCAGGTGGTCTTCGTGGTTCTTGTGGCTCAGGTGGTTCTTGTAGCCTAAATAGTCTTCATGGCACTTGTGATCCCAATGACCATTGTGGTCCAGATGGTCTTCATGGACTGGAGATGCTCATGACCCTGCTTGTCTTTATAATCCTGCAAATTTCTATGATGTAAATGGTCTGTATGCATAAGGGATTTCCAAGGTTTGGTAGCCTAATGGTTCTTGTGGATAAAGTCGATGCGAGCTTGTTTCTCTCTCTTTGGGTGGTCCTCATAACCCTTGCATTCTACCTAACCAAAATGGTCTAAATGCAGACAGCCATTGTGCTGTTTATGATCTCATGCTCCTAGGATTTCCTGTGGTCAGTGTGGTCTTTGTGGTCTCAAGGTCTACGTGGTCTTCGTACTTTGTAGAACATTTGTGTATTTGTAGACATATGTCCTGGCTAGGAGTGGTAGTTTAGATTCTCTTAGAGCTCATTTAGGGGTTAAGATACACTGGGATTTTGAGTCTTTTTCACTGTGAAACAGAGCTCATCAGTTGGGGGTTTAAATGCCACTACAAGGGCGCATTCCATTTATTTGGAGAGAGATTATTTATTTAAAATGTAGTCAAGTGCTGTGTATTAAATAAATGCAATCAAGATCATCCTCTCTATTTGAAAACAACTGATTGTGCAGTAAATCAGCTTTCAGGTTAAAAGCAAATGGAGAATACTTGACTTAGGAAAGCCGTCCTTGTTGTGGGTGCTATACAGTAATGAGACTTTGGATACAGGTGGAGGACTTCAAAATTTTTCTTAAATGTATATACATCCCATACACTTTACCACATTGGTAAAATGTCTTGTGCCTCTCTCAAGTTAGAAAGAGAAAGGACACGTTAGTGTGATGCTGCTTTGGGGATAGTTTTGCAATATATGTGACCACCCATTTTTCTGTACTGAAGCATTGTATAGACTAAGTTTAAGGATTTTGGGGTTAGCACTGGCTTGCTAATCAAGCCATTGCTAACTTCAAACCAGTACTTTCAGATCCTAATCAAATTTCCAAGACTAAACGTCGAAGTATTATACTATGAATGGCTTCTTAGACGTGCAGAACTGACCATCCAAATTCATCCCTCTCCTCTCATTATCTAAAGTCTCTCTATTCTATAGTGTAATATTCACTTCTTCAACACTGTTGCTTACTGAGATGTAGATGCTTTGTGATAATCTGAGCGTATGAGAGTTTTGTAGTGTAAAATTAAAGTTACAAAAGTTTATTGCCTGACATTTTCACTATTAGTATAATAAGGATGTGAGATATTTTGTATGACTAACTGGATTAGATTAATTGTACAGTACTTTGACTAGTTTCATCCAGTGGCACTTGTTTTCCCTGATGGAAACTGCATCCAATGAAAAGTACATGTACTAATTACATATTAATATGTAAGATGGAAACTAAAAGATGAGTGGAGGTGTATGTGATGTCTGACTATATTGCTGAAGTAACTGAGATGGTATTTATATTATACATTTTGGATACATAGGTAAGAAACAGGCACAGTTATATATCGTATTATAGATATCTGAACTGATACCCAAAATAAGGCACATAATGATAACATGTATGTGAATAGATACACAATATATGTTTTTGACTAGTTTGTAACATACAAATAACATAAGATAATACATCATATTATATGTTAGTTGTAACACATTTAGGAACTTTTCTGCATGTTCCCAATGTTTTTAAATGATATGCTTTTATATATATATATGAATATATACATTATTTGATTTTTTTCCATTATTAGGGAAGGGTACATTTATATTCTGAGAGTGTGAGGGAAATCAGATGGCAATATATTTGTAAGATATAAACCAGACAGTGGTGAGATGCAGGAAAATATTTAGGAAATACCATTATCACCAAGCAACCAACTTTATTTACTTTTGTTGTTAGGCCCCATCATACAAGACTGTAGTTTCCAGAAATCACTTATCCAAAAACTGTAAATCTGTAGGACCAGATGCTCAAAATTGTAATCATTTTAAGGCCTACCCAACTGAGATTAGTATATTCAGAACCAGATTTAACAAATACATATTCATTTAGAACACAGCGGTATTCTTTTCATTGTCCAGACACCAATTTTGCCAAATGTTTATTGATATTAAACCCAAACAGCAAAATTTTTGAATGTTCAAAACTACCAAATATACATTCATCCATAACACTGGTAACCATTTTTTCATTATCCAGAAATATATGTAGAAAAAGATAAACGAAAAAAGTTTTTCAAGCATTAGTCTTCAAAGACAGAAGTAAAAGATTTTTAAAATAATATTTATAAAGGTATTCACTATGGAACAATAATATGAAAAATCTTTTATTACAATCTTTTATTATAATTTTTTATTAAATTATATGGGAGGGTATTGATTGAGAGGGTGAAGGCATGTACAGAGCATCAGATTGGTTTCAGAAGTGGTAGAGGATGTGTGGATCAGGTGTTTGCTTTGAGGAATGTATGTGAGAAATACTTAGAAAAGCAAATGGATTTGTATGTAGCATTTATGGATCTGGAGAAGGCATATGATAGAGTTGATAGAGATGCTCTGTGGAAGGTATTAAGAATATATGGTGTGGGAGGCAAGTTGTTAGAAGCAGTGAAAAGTTTTTATCGAGGATGTAAGGCATGTGTACGTGTAGGAAGAGAGGAAAGTGATTGGTTCTCAGTGAATGTGGGTTTGCGGCAGGGGTGTGTGATTTCTCCATGGTTTTTTAATTTGTTTATGGATGGGGTTTGTTAGGGAGGTGAATGCAAGAGTTTTGGAAAGAGGGGCAAGTATGAAGTCTGTTGGGGATGAGAGAGCTTGGGAAGTGAGTCAGTTGTTGTTCGCTGATGATACAGCGCTGGTGGCTGATTCATGTGAGAAACTGCAGAAGCTGGTGACTGAGTTTGGTAAAGTGTGTGAAAGAAGAAAGTTAAGAGTAAATGTGAATAAAAGCAAGGTTATTAGGTACAGTAGGGTTGAGGGCAAAGTCAATTGGGAGGTAAGTTTGAATGGAGAAAAACTGGATGAAGTAAAGTGTTTTAGATATCTGGGAGTGGATCTGGCAGCGGATGGAACCATGGAAGCGGAAGTGAATCATAGGGTGGGGGAGGGGGCGAAAATTCTGGGAGCCTTGAAGAATGTTTGGAAGTCGAGAACATTATCACGGAAAGCCAAAATGGGTATGTTTGAAGGAATAGTGGTTCCAACAATGTTGTATGGTTGCGAGGCATGGGCTATGGATAGAGTTGTACGGAGGAGGGTGGATGTGCTGGAAATGAGATGTTTGAGGACAAAATGTGGTGTGAGGTGGTTTGATCGAGTAAGTAATGCAAGGGTAAGAGAGATGTGTGGAAATAAAAAGAGTGTGGTTGAGAGAGCAGGAGAGGGTGTTTTGAAATGGTTTGGTCACATGGAGAGAATGAGTGAGGAAAGATTGACCAAGAGGATATATGTGTCAAAGGTGGAGGGAACAAGGAAAAGTGGGAGACCAAATTGGGGATGGAAAGATTGAGTGAAAAAGATTTTGAGTGATCGGGGCCTGAACATGCAGGAGGGTGAAGGGCGTACAAGAATCGAGTGAATTGGAATGATGTCATATACCGGGGTCGATGTGCTGTCAGTGGATTGAACCAGGGCATGTGAAGCATCTGGGGTAAACCATGGAAAGTTGTGTCGGCCTGGATGTGGAAAGGGAGCTGTGGTTTCAGTGCATTATTATATGACAGCTAGAGACTGAGTGTGAACGAATGGGGCCTTTGTTGTCTTTTCCTAGCGCTACCTCGTGCACATGAGAGGGAGGGGGTTGTTATTCCATGTGTGGCGATGGGAATAGATAAAGGCAGACAGTATAAATTATGTACGTGTATATATGTATATGTCTGTGTGTGTACATATATGTGTACTTTGAGATGTATAGGTATGTATATGTATATGAACATGTATTCATGTGTATGTGGGTGGGTTGGGCCATTCTTTCGTCTGTTTCCTTGCGCTACCTCGCTAACGCGGGAGACAGCGACAAAGCAAAATAAATAAAACAAATAAATAACGTAATATAACAGATATTAAATACTGGTGGCTTATATTTTGGTTAGGCATAATTAGCATAACGTAAATGAAAGACCAAAAGGTTATTTCTTTTTTAATGTACTACTGACAGTGATATTCTTACAAAGACCATAATTGTTGCTAAGGTACAAAGTTTACCTACCACGCACATTTGTATTGTATTGCAACGTGGAGTTAATGCTGTGCTCTTATATTATCATGTGCATAGCCATTCCAGTTGTGATTGTCTAGTTAGTGACATTTGTGTGAGTAGTCACAATGCTGATAAAACTATTTCTTGGTGAAAAACAAATAATCGTGGGCAAAGTCTCTGACACATTTACCTTAGCCATAATTCTGAGTTTATAGGAATTAATCAAAGTACTTTACCCTACTGTCATAAAAGATGACAGTAATCTAATCAAAATACATTTAGCAGTATTAGCTGTAACTTTGCAGGTAATTATTTTATGGAATGTTATGTAGAAAAAAATGAGATAGGCTACAGACATTGGTGGGGTAAAACTTCAAAAGTTACCAGTGGTTCTGAAACATGATCAATGTCAATACACATATGTAGCTCCATAAACCAGCTATATTTCTTCTTATCATAATTTTTTTTTCATATTTCCATTTCCTGTCTTAATGAGATAATGTCAGGAGCAGACAAAGAAAGGCTGCTTTACTCGCATCCATTCTCCAGCTGTCATGTGTAATGCAGTGAAATCACAGCTCCCTATCCAGAACTAGGCCCCACAGACCTTTCCATGGTTTACTCCAATCTCATCACATACCCTGGTTCAGTCCACTGACAGCACATTGACCCCTGCATGCCACATTGCTCCAGTTCACTCTATCCTGTGCATACCTTTCGCCCTTCTGCATGTTCAGGCCCCAATCAATCAAAATGTTTTTCAATCCAACTTTACATCTGTTTGGTCCCCCACTTCTCCTTGTTTCCTCCACTTCTAGTACATATATTCTTTTTGTTAACCTCACTTATTCTTTCCATATTTTCACACCATTTCAGCATACCCTCTTCAGCTATCTCAACCACACTCTTGTATTATTGCACCTTTCTCTTCGTCTTTTATTACAGGCTTTATCAAAAACACCTCACACCACACACTGTCCTCAATCGTTTCATTTCTAATGCATCTATCCTCCTCTGCACATCCTCATCTATAGCTCATGCCGTACATCCATTTAACATTGTTGGGACTACTATACCTTCAAACACTCATTTTTACCCTAACAGATAATGACCACTCTTTCCACAGATTGTACAGTACTCCCAGAACCTTCATCCCCTCACCCACCCTATGTCTGTGGCATGTTCACTCCCTGGCATCTGAAATACTTCACCTCTTCTAATTTCTCCCCATTCAAACTCACACCCCAACTAGCTTATCCCTCAACCCAGCTAAACCTAATAACCTTGCTTTTTTCATATTTACTATCAATTTCCTCTTCTCACAAACACTTCCACAAACACTTCCAAATTAAATCACTAACTTGTAGTTTCTCACTTGAATCTTCCACCAGTGTTGTATCATCAGGAAACAACAACTGACTTACTTCCAAGGCCTCGTCATCCTGTACAGGCTGCATACTCAATCCTCTTTCCAAGACTCATGCATTTACTCCCCTCCCCACCCCACCCACAAACAAATTAAACAGCCATGGTGACATTACACAACCCTGCCACAGACCTACCTTCACTTGGATCCATTCACTCTCCTCTCTTCCTACCTGTCCATATACCTTACACCCCTGATAAAAACTTATCATTGCTTGTAGCAGCTTGCATCCTACACCATATATCCTTAAGACCTTCCACAAAGCATCTCTATCACCCTTATCATATGCTTTCTTCAGATCCATAAATGCCACTAACAAATCCATTTCTCTTAATATTTCTCTCACACATTCTTTGAAGCAAACACCCGATCCACACATCCTCTCCCTCTTCTGAAATTACATTGTTCCTCCTCAGTCTGCTATTCTGTCCATGCCTTCACCTTTTGAATCACCACTCTCCTATGCAACGTACCAGGTACACTCAATAATCTGTAATTTGAATGCTCACTTTTATATCCCTTGTCTTTATATAGCAGCATTATATATGCATTCTTCCAATCCTCAGGCTCCTCACCATGATCCATACATATATTGAAAATTCTAACAAGCCCATCAACAACACAATCAACCCTTTTGTAATAAATAAAACTGCAATTCCATCCACTCCAGCTCCCTTCTCACATTTCATCTTACATATTGCTTTCAACACCTCGTACATCTTCACCAGATATTATTTCATGATGCCTTCATTTCACATACCACCCTGCCCTAGACATCCTACATCTATCACTCTGTCATCAGAAACATTCAACAGTCCTTCAAATTGCTTACTCCATCAAATCACTCACTCCACCTTCTCACTTCATCACTACCTGTTACTACTTCCCCTTTTGTCCCCTTTATTGATGTTCATATTTGTTCTCTTTGTGTTTGCACTTTATTTACTTCCTTCCAAAACATCTCTTATTCTCTCTAAAATTCAGTGATATTTGCTCACCTCATCTCTCATTTGCCCTCTTTTTCATCCCCTGCACCTTTCTCTTGATCTCCTACCACTTTCTCTTAAACATCCCTCAATAATTTGCACTGCTTCCCTGTAAGTATCACCCATTTTTTTTTTTTTTTTTTTTTTTTTTTTTTTTTTTTTTTTTATACTTTGTCGCTGTCTCCCGCGTTTGCGAGGTAGCGCAAGGAAACAGACGAAAGAAATGGCCCAACCCCCCCCCCATACACATGTACATACACACGTCCACACACGCAAATATACATACCTACACAGCTTTCCATGGTTTACCCCAGACGCTTCACATGCCTTGATTCACTCCACTGACAGCACGTCAACCCCTGTATACCACATCGCTCCAATTCACTCTATTCCTTGCCCTCCTTACACCCTCCTGCATGTTCAGGCCCCGATCACACAAAATCTTTTTCACTCCATCTTTCCACCTCCAATTTGGTCTCCCTCTTCTCCTCGTTCCCTCCACCTCCGACACATATATCCTCTTGGTCAATCTTTCCTCACTCATTCTCTCCATGTGACCAAACCATTTCAAAACACCCTCTTCTGCTCTCTCAACCACGCTCTTTTTATTTCCACACATCTCTCTTACCCTTACGTTACTTACTCGATCAAACCACCTCACACCACACATTGTCCTCAAACATCTCATTTCCAGCACATCCATCCTCCTGCGCACAACTCTATCCATAGCCCACGCCTCGCAACCATACAACATTGTTGGAACCACTATTCCTTCAAACATACCCATTTTTGCTTTCCGAGATACTGTTCTCGACTTCCACACATTTTTCAAGGCTCCCAAAATTTTCGCCCCCTCCCCCACCCTATGATCCACTTCCGCTTCCATGGTTCCATCCGCTGACAGATCCACTCCCAGATATCTAAAACACTTCACTTCCTCCAGTTTTTCTCCATTCAAACTCACCTCCCAATTGACTTGACCCTCAACCCTACTGTACCTAATAACCTTGCTCTTATTCACATTTACTCTTAACTTTCTTCTTCCACACACTTTACCAAACTCAGTCACCAGCTTCTGCAGTTTCTCACATGAATCAGCCACCAGCGCTGTATCATCAGCGAACAACAACTGACTCACTTCCCAAGCTCTCTCATCCCCAACAGACTTCATACTTGCCCCTCTTTCCAGGACTCTTGCATTTACCTCCCTAACAACCCCATCCATAAACAAATTAAACAACCATGGAGACATCACACACCCCTGCCGCAAACCTACATTCACTGAGAACCAATCACTTTCCTCTCTTCCTACACGTACACATGCCTTACATCCTCGATAAAAACTTTTCACTGCTTCTAACAACTTGCCTCCCACACCATATATTCTTAATACCTTCCACAGAGCATCTCTATCAACTCTATCATATGCCTTCTCCAGATCCATAAATGCTACATACAAATCCATTTGCTTTTCTAAGTATTTCTCACATACATTCTTCAAAGCAAACACCTGATCCACACATCCTCTACCACTTCTGAAACCGCACTGCTCTTCCCCAATCTGATGCTCTGTACATGCCTTCACCCTCTCAATCAATACCCTCCCATATAATTTACCAGGAATACTCAACAAACTTATACCTCTGTAATTTGAGCACTCACTCTTATCCCCTTTGCCTTTGTACAATGGCACTATGCACGCATTCCGCCAATCCTCAGGCACCTCACCATGAGTCATACATACATTAAATAACCTTACCAACCAGTCAACAATACAGTCACCCCCTTTTTTAATAAATTCCACTGCAATACCATCCAAACCTGCTGCCTTGCCGGCTTTCATCTTCCGCAAAGCTTTTACTACCTCTTCTCTGTTTACCAAATCATTTTCCCTAACCCTCTCACTTTGCACACCACCTCGACCAAAACACCCTATATCTGCCACTCTGTCATCAGACACATTCAACAAACCTTCAAAATACTCATTCCATCTCCTTCTCACATCACCACTACTTGTTATCACCTCCCCATTTACGCCCTTCACTGAAGTTCCCATTTGCTCCCTTGTCTTACGCACCCTATTTACCTCCTTCCAGAACATCTTTTTATTCTCCCTAAAATTTACTGATAGTCTCTCACCCCAACTCTCATTTGCCCTTTTTTTCACCTCTTGCACCTTTCTCTTGACCTCCTGTCTCTTTCTTTTATACTTCTCCCACTCAATTGCATTTTTTCCCTGCAAAAATCGTCCAAATGCCTCTCTCTTCTCTTTCACTAATACTCTTACTTCTTCATCCCACCACTCACTACCCTTTCTAAACAGCCCACCTCCCACTCTTCTCATGCCACAAGCATCTTTTGCGCAATCCATCACTGATTCCCTAAATACATCCCATTCCTCCCCCACTCCCCTTACTTCCATTGTTCTCACCTTTTTCCATTCTGTACACAGTCTCTCCTGGTACTTCCCCACACAGGTCTCCTTCCCAAGCTCACTTACTCTCACCACCTTCTTCACCCCAACATTCACTCCTCTTTTCTGAAAACCCATACTAATCTTCACCTTAGCCTCCACAAGATAATGATCAGACATCCCTCCAGTTGCACCTCTCAGCACATTAACATCCAAAAGTCTCTCTTTCGCACGCCTGTCAATTAACACGTAATCCAATAACGCTCTCTGGCCATCTCTCCTACTTACATAAGTATACTTATGTATATCTCGCTTTTTAAACCAGGTATTCCCAATCATCAGTCCTTTTTCAGCACATAAATCTACAAGCTCTTCACCATTTCCATTTACAACACTGAACACCCCATGCATACCAATTATTCCCTCAACTGCCACATTACTCACCTTTGCATTCAAATCACCCATCACTATAACCCGGTCTCGTGCATCAAAACCGCTAACACACTCATTCAGCTGCTCCCAAAACACTTGCCTCTCATGATCTTTCTTCTCATGCCCAGGTGCATATGCACCAATAATCACCCACCTCTCTCCATCAACTTTCAATTTTACCCATATTAATCGAGAATTTACTTTCTTACATTCTATCACATACTCCCACAACTCCTGTTTCAGGAGTATTGCTACTCCTTCCCTTGCTCTTGTCCTCTCACTAACCCCTGACTTCACTCCCCAGACATTTCCAAACCACTCTTCCCCTTTACCCTTGAGCTTCGTTTCACTCAGAGCCAAAACATCCAGGTTCCTTTCCTCAAACATACTACCTATCTCTCCTTTTTTCACATCTTGGTTACATCCACACACATTTAGGCACCCCACTCTGAGCCTTCGAGGAGGATGATCACTCCCCGCGTGACTCCTTCTTCTGTTTCCCATTTTAGAAAGTTAATACAAGGAGGGGAGGATTTCCGGCCCCCCGCCTATCTTTTCTCTTTAACTAGCAACTTTACTTCATCCCACCTCTCACAACCCTTTCTGATCTGCCCACTTTCCACCTTACACATGCCTCATTTATCTCATGCACATGCTAGTACTGCTTCCTGCAATACCTCTCATTCTTCACCCACTTCCCTAGCTTTGTTTGCTCTCACCTTTTACCATTCTATTCTTCTCCCCAGAAGTCTCTTTTCCAGGCTCACTTACTATCTCCACACTCTCACCAATAATGTTTCCTCTTTTCCAAAAACCTCTACAGATTTTCACCCTTGCCTCCACAAGATGATAATCAGACATCCTACCAGATGAGCCTCTCAGCACATTCACATCCAAAAGTCTCTATGTGACACACCTATGCAAACCAATAATGCCCACTGACCATCTTTCCTAATTGTGTACACATGCTTGTGAATGTCCCTCCTCTTAAACTAGGCATTCCCAATTACCAGTCCTTTTTCAATGCATCTTCACAAGCTGTTCACCATTCACACTACTGAATACCCCATTCCCCCCGATTATATCCGCTACTGCCACATTACTCACCTTCACATTTAAATCTCCCTTCACTAATACTCAGTTTCTTGCATCAAAACTGCTGATATGTAGCTGCATGCAAAACACTTGCCTTTCATGATCTTTCTTCTCATGGCCAGGTGCATAAGCACTAATGATCACCCATATTTTTCCATCCACTTTCATTTTTACTTACGTCAGTCTACAGCCCACTTCCTTGAACTCTTTTACACACACCTGCAAATCTTGCTTGAGCAGGAGTGCTACCCCTTCCTTAATTCTTTTCCTCTTACCAAACCCTAATTTTACTCTCAAGACATTTCCAAACCATTCATCTCCTTTACCCTTTAGCTTTGTTTCACTCAGTCAGAACATGCTATTTTCTTTCCTCAACCATACTAATTATCTCTCCTTTCTTCTCATCTTGGATATATCCACTCATATTTAGACACCCTAGCCTAAGCCTTCAAGGAAGACAAGCACTCATTCCTTGGCTTCTTTTCCACATATCAAAAATAGAAACACAAGAAGGGGAGGGTTTCCAGCCCCTGCTCCAGTCCCCTTTAATTGCCTTTTACAAGAAGCAGGAAATACAGATGTATAATTCTTCCTCTCCTACCTAAGGATATATGGATACATTTTCAGAATCTCACCTATAACAATGATTGATTAGTTACCTTTAAAGTCAACAGGGGTGAATAACTTATCCATTGTGGAATGGTTTCATTAGCAGCTGCTTATAAGATGTAAAATGGACTAATCATAACCATCATCTTTTAAAACACAATGACACCAAAAATAAAATGAATAATGTCTTATAGAAGCTCAAGCCACAAACAGTAGTGTACATGTATACTCAAACTATATTGCATTAGCAAATACAGATTGGTAGTTTAGTATCCAAGAAGGGATTCCTCATTCCACTTTGTGGAATTATAATGTAGATGCAGTTTCCATTTTAAACTGGGCATTTATGGTTATGCACTAATTCAGTACATATTGGAACAGTACTGGTTTTACACCTTCGGGAACTATTTCTTAAAAAGGTCTTTACTATAATAAAGTTTTTTAAACTTCCGTATACTTTCTGCATTCTCAGTTTCATTACTTAGCTTATTCCAGACATCCACAACTTTATGCTATAAAGGTACTATTGTTCTTATTCATTCTAACAGGTTTCTTGCTATATGACTTCTTGTTGCTTTTTCTATGCATTCTTTTGAGAAGTGTTTGCTGTCAACATTGTTGACAGATAAACTTCGTCTTCTCTCTTTCATTATGGACAAATGTATATCCTCTAACTTGTGCATGTAATCAACAGTCTGTTTCAAGTATCCCTCTGGGTCATCTCCGTTGCATTTGTTTTTCTGAAATATTTCAACCAAGCTTGAGATGCATATTCTAAATCATTTCTAAAGTTGTTGTTCACTGATGATATAGCGCTGGTGGCTGATTCATGTGAGAAACTGCTGAAGCTGGTGACTGACTTTGGTAAAGTGTGTGAAAGAAGAAAGTTAAGAGTAAATGAGAATAAGAGCAAGGTTATTAGGTACAGTAGGGTTGAGGGTCAAGTCAATTGGGAGGTAAGTTTGAATGGAGAAAAACTGGAGGAAGTAAAGTGTTTTAGATATCTGGGAGTGGATCTGGCAGCGGATGGAACCATGGAAGCGGAAGTGAATCATAGGGTGGGGGAGGGGGCAAAAATCCTGGGAGCCTTGAAGAATGTGTGGAAGTTGAGAACATTATCTCGGAAAGCAAAAATGGGTATGTTTGAAGGAATAGTTGTTCCAACAATGTTGTATGGTTGCGAGGCGTGGGCTATGGATAGTGTTGTGCGCAGGAGAGTGGATGTGCTGAAAATGAGATATTTGAGGACAATGTGTGGTGTGAGGTGGTTTGATCGAGTAAGTAATGTAAGGGTAAGAGAGATGTGTGGAAATAAAAAGAGCGTGGTTGAGAGAGCAGAAGAGGGTGTTTTGAAATGGTTTGGGCACATGGAGAGAATGAGTGAGGAAAGATTGACCAAGAGGATATATGTGTCGGAGGTGGAGGGAACGAGGAGAAGTGGGAGACCAAATTGGAGGTGGAAAGATGGAGTGAAAAAGATTTTGTGTGATCGGGGCCTGAACATGCAGGAGGGTGAAAGGAGGGCAAGGAATAGAGTGAATTGGATCGATGTGGTATACCGGGGTTGACGTGCTGTCAGTGGATTGAATTAGGGCATGTGAAGCATCTGGGGTAAACCATGGAAACTTGTGTGGGGCCTGGATGTGGAAAGGAAGCTGTGGTTTCGGGCATTATTGCATGACAGCTAGAGACTGAGTGTGAATGAATGGGGCCTTTGTTGTCTTCTCCTAGTGCTACCTCGCACACATGAGGGGGAGGGGGATGGTATTCCATGTGTGGCGAGGTGGTGACGGGAATGACTAAGGGCAGACAGCATGAATTATGTACATGTGTATATATGTATATGTCTGTGTGTGTACATATATGTGTACTTTGAGATGTATAGGTAATGTATATGTATATGAACATGTATTTCATGTGTAATGTGGGTGGGTTGGGCCATTCTTTCGTCTGTTTCCTTGCGCTACCTCGCTAACGCGGGAGACAGCGACAAAGCAAAATAAATAAAAACAAATAAATAACGTAATATAACAGATATTAAATACGTGCTTATATTTGGTTACATAATTTAGCATAACGTAAATGAAAGACCAAAAGGTTATATCTTTTTTAATTACTACTGACAGTGATATCTTACAAAGACCATAATTGTTGCTAAGGTACAAAGTTTACCTACCACGCACATTTGTATTGTATTGCAACGTGGAGTTAATGCTGTGCACTTATATTATCATGTGCATAGCCATTCCAGTTTGTGGATTGTCTAGTTAGTGACATTTGTTTGAGTAAGTCACAATCTGATAACACTATTTCTTGGTGTAAAACCAAATAATCGTGGCAAAGTCCCCTCGACCATTTACCTAGCCATAATTCTGGTTTATAGGAATTAATCAAAGTACTTTACCCTACTGTCATAAAAGATGACAGTAATCTAATCAAAAATACATTTAGCAGTATTAGCTGTAACTTAGCAGGTATTTATTTTATGGAATGTTATGTAGAAAAAAAATGAGATAGGCTACAGACATTGGTGGGGTAAAACTTCAAAAGTTACCAGTGGTTCTGAAACATGATCAATGTCAATACACATATGTAGCTCCATAAACCAGCTATATTTCTTCTTATCATAATTTTTTTTTCATATTTCCATTTCCTGTCTTAATGAGATAATGTCAGGAGCAGACCAAAGAAAGGCGGCCATTACCTCGCACCTTTCTCCAGCTGTCATGTGTAATGCAGTGAAATCACAGCTCCCTATCCAGAACTAGGCCCCACAGACCTTTCCATGGTTTACTCCAATCTCATCACATACCCTGGTTCAGTCCACTGACAGCACATTGACCCCTGCATGCCACATTGCTCCAGTTCACTCTATCCTGTGCATACCTTTCGCCCTTCTGCATGTTCAGCCCCAATCAATCAAAATGTTTTTTCATCCAACTTTACATCTGTTTGGTCCCCCACTTCTCCTTGTTTCCTCCACTTCTAGTACATATATTCTTTTTGTTAACCTCACTTATTCTTTCCATATTTTCACACCATTTCAGCATACCCTCTTCAGCTATCTCAACCACACTCTTGTATTATTGCAACTTTCTCTTCGTCTTTTATTACAGGCTTTATCAAAAACACCTCACACCACACACTGTCCTCAATCGTATCATTACTAGATGCATCTATCCTCCTCTGCACATCCTCATCTATAGCTCATGCCGTACATCCATTTAACATTGTTGGACTACTATACCTTCAAACACTCATTTTTACCCAACAATAATGACCACTCTGGTTCCACAAATTGTAACAGGACTCCCCCGAACCTTCATCCCCTCACCCACCCTATGTCTGTGGCATGTTCACTCCCTGGCATCTGAAATACTTCACCTCTTCTAATTTCTCCCCATTCAAACTCACACCCCAACTACTTATCCCTCAACCCAGCTAAACCTAATAACCTTGCTTTTTTTCATATTTACTATCAATTTCCTCTTCTCACAAACACTTCCACAAACACTTCCAAATTAAATCACTAACTTGTAGTTTTTCTCACTTGAATCTTCCACCATTGTTGTATCATCAGGAAACAACAACTGACTTACTTCCAAGCCTCGTCATCCGGTACATGGCGCATACTCCTCAATCCTCTTTCCAAGACTCATGCATTTACTCCCCTCCCCACCCCACCCACAAACAAATTAAACAGCCATGGTTGACATTACACAACCCTGCCACAGACCTACCTTCACTTGGATCCATTCACTCTCTACTCTCCTCTCTTCCTACCTGTACATATACCTTACACCCCTGATAAAAACTTATCATTGCTTGTAGCAGCTTGCATCCTACACCATATATCCTTAAGACCTTCCACAAAGCATCTCTATCACCCTTATCATATGCTTTCTTCAGTTCCATAATGCCACAAACAAATCCATTTCTCTTAATATTTCTCTCCACATTCTTTGAAGCAAACACCCGATCCACACATCCTCTCCCTCTTCTGAAATTACATTGTTCCTCCTCAGTCTGCTATTCTGTCCATGCCTTCACCTTTTGAATCACCACTCTCCTATGCAACTACCAGTACACTCAATAATCTGTAATTTGAATGCTCACTTTTATATCCCGTGTCTTTATATAGCAGCTTATATATGCATTCTTCCAATCCGCAGGCTCCTCACCATGATCCATACATATATTGAAAATTCTAACAAGCCCATCAACAACACAATCAACCCTTTTGTAATAAATAAAACTGCAATTCCATCCACTCCAGCTCCCATACTCACATTTTCATCTTACATATTGCTTTCAACACCTCGTACATCTTCACCAGATATTATTTCATGATGCCTTCATTTCACAAACCACCCTGCCCTAGACATCCTACATCTATCACTCTGTCATCAGAAACATTCAACAGTCCTTCAAATTGCTTACTCCATCAAATCACTCACTCCACCTTCTCACTTCATCACTACCTGTTACTACTTCCCCTTTTGTCCCCTTTATTGATGTTCATAATTGTTCTCTTTGTGTTTGCACTTTATTTACTTCCTTCAAAACATCTCTTATTCTCTCTAAAATTCAGTGATATTTGCTCACCTCATCTCTCATTTGCCCTCTTTTTCAACCCCTGCACTTCATCTTGATCTCCGTACCCCACTTTTCTCCTTAAACATTCCTCAAGTCAATTTTGCACTGCTTCCCTGTAAGTATCCCCCAAATTTTTTTTTTTTTTTTTATTTTTTTTTTTTTTTTTTTTTATACTTTGTCGCTGTCTCCCTCGTTTGCGAGGTAGCGCAAGGAAACAGACGAAAGAAATGGCCCAACCCCCCCCCATACACATGTACATACACACGTCCACACACGCAAATATACATACCTACACAGCTTTCCATGGTTTACCCCAGACGCTTCACATGCCTTGATTCAATCCACTGACAGCACGTCAACCCCTGTATACCACATCGCTCCAATTCACTCTATTCCTTGCCCTCCTTTCACCCTCCTGCATGTTCAGGCCCCGATCACACAAAATCTTTTTCACTCCATCTTTCCACCTCCAATTTGGTCTCCCTCTTCTCCTCGTTCCCTCCACCTCCGACACATATATCCTCTTGGTCAATCTTTCCTCACTCATTCTCTCCATGTGCCCAAACCATTTCAAAACACCCTCTTCTGCTCTCTCAACCACGCTCTTTTTATTTCCACACATCTCTCTTACCCTTACGTTACTTACTCGATCAAACCACCTCACACCACACATTGTCCTCAAACATCTCATTTCCAGCACATCCATCCTCCTGCGCACAACTCTATCCATAGCCCACGCCTCGCAACCATACAACATTGTTGGAACCACTATTCCTTCAAACATACCCATTTTTGCTTTCCGAGATAATGTTCTCGACTTCCACACATTTTTCAAGGCTCCCAAAATTTTCGCCCCCTCCCCCACCCTATGATCCACTTCCGCTTCCATGGTTCCATCCGCTGACAGATCCACTCCCAGATATCTAAAACACTTCACTTCCTCCAGTTTTTCTCCATTCAAACTCACCTCCCAATTGACTTGACCCTCAACCCTACTGTACCTAATAACCTTGCTCTTATTCACATTTACTCTTAACTTTCTTCTTCCACACACTTTACCAAACTCAGTCACCAGCTTCTGCAGTTTCTCACATGAATCAGCCACCAGCGCTGTATCATCAGCGAACAACAACTGACTCACTTCCCAAGCTCTCTCATCCCCAACAGACTTCATACTTGCCCCTCTTTCCAGGACTCTTGCATTTACCTCCCTAACAACCCCATCCATAAACAAATTAAACAACCATGGAGACATCACACACCCCTGCCGCAAACCTACATTCACTGAGAACCAATCACTTTCCTCTCTTCCTACACGTACACATGCCTTACATCCTCGATAAAAACTTTTCACTGCTTCTAACAACTTGCCTCCCACACCATATATTCTTAATACCTTCCACAGAGCATCTCTATCAACTCTATCATATGCCTTCTCCAGATCCATAAATGCTACATACAAATCCATTTGCTTTTCTAAGTATTTCTCACATACATTCTTCAAAGCAAACACCTGATCCACACATCCTCTACCACTTCTGAAACCGCACTGCTCTTCCCCAATCTGATGCTCTGTACATGCCTTCACCCTCTCAATCAATACCCTCCCATATAATTTACCAGGAATACTCAACAAACTTATACCTCTGTAATTTGAGCACTCACTCTTATCCCCTTTGCCTTTGTACAATGGCACTATGCACGCATTCCGCCAATCCTCAGGCACCTCACCATGAGTCATACATACATTAAATAACCTTACCAACCAGTCAACAATACAGTCACCCCCTTTTTTAATAAATTCCACTGCAATACCATCCAAACCTGCTGCCTTGCCGGCTTTCATCTTCCGCAAAGCTTTTACTACCTCTTCTCTGTTTACCAAATCATTTTCCCTAACCCTCTCACTTTGCACACCACCTCGACCAAAACACCCTATATCTGCCACTCTGTCATCAGACACATTCAACAAACCTTCAAAATACTCATTCCATCTCCTTCTCACATCACCACTACTTGTTATCACCTCCCCATTTACGCCCTTCACTGAAGTTCCCATTTGCTCCCTTGTCTTACGCACCCTATTTACCTCCTTCCAGAACATCTTTTTATTCTCCCTAAAATTTACTGATAGTCTCTCACCCCAACTCTCATTTGCCCTTTTTTTCACCTCTTGCACCTTTCTCTTGACCTCCTGTCTCTTTCTTTTATACTTCTCCCACTCAATTGCATTTTTTCCCTGCAAAAATCGTCCAAATGCCTCTCTCTTCTCTTTCACTAATACTCTTACTTCTTCATCCCACCACTCACTACCCTTTCTAAACAGCCCACCTCCCACTCTTCTCATGCCACAAGCATCTTTTGCGCAATCCATCACTGATTCCCTAAATACATCCCATTCCTCCCCCACTCCCCTTACTTCCATTGTTCTCACCTTTTTCCATTCTGTACACAGTCTCTCCTGGTACTTCCCACACAGGTCTCCTTCCCAAGCTCACTTACTCTCACCACCTTCTTCACCCCAACATTCACTCCTCTTTTCTGAAAACCCATACTAATCTTCACCTTAGCCTCCACAAGATAATGATCAGACATCCCTCCAGTTGCACCTCTCAGCACATTAACATCCAAAAGTCTCTCTTTCGCACGCCTGTCAATTAACACGTAATCCAATAACGCTCTCTGGCCATCTCTCCTACTTACATAAGTATACTTATGTATATCTCGCTTTTTAAACCAGGTATTCCCAATCATCAGTCCTTTTTCAGCACATAAATCTACAAGCTCTTCACCATTTCCATTTACAACACTGAACACCCCATGCATACCAATTATTCCCTCAACTGCCACATTACTCACCTTTGCATTCAAATCACCCATCACTATAACCCGGTCTCGTGCATCAAAACCGCTAACACACTCATTTAGCTGCTCCCAAAACACTTGCCTCTCATGATCTTTCTTCTCATGCCCAGGTGCATATGCACCAATAATCACCCACCTCTCTCCATCAACTTTCAATTTTACCCATATTAATCGAGAATTTACTTTCTTACATTCTATCACATACTCCCACAACTCCTGTTTCAGGAGTATTGCTACTCCTTCCCTTGCTCTTGTCCTCCTCACTAACCCCTGACTTCACTCACCCAGACATTACCCAAACCACTCTTCATCCCCTTACCCCTTGAGCTTCGTTCACTCAGAGCCAAAACATCCAGGTTCCTTTCCTCAAACATACTACCTATCTCTCCTTTTTTTCACATCTTGGTTACATCCACACACATTTAGGCACCCCACTCTGAGCCTTCGAGAGGAATGATCACCTCCCCGCTGACTCCTTCTTCTTTTCCCATTTAGAAAGTTAATACAAAGGAGGGAGGATTTTCCGCCCCCCCGCCTAATCTTTTCCCCTCTTTAACTAGCAACTTTACTTCATCCCACCTCTCACAACCCTTTCTGATCTGCCCACTTTCCCACCTTACACATGCCTCATTTAACTCATGCACATGCTAGTACTGCTTCCTGCAATACCTCTCATTCTTCACCCACTTCCCTAGCTTTGTTTGCTCTCACCTTTTACATTCTATTCTTCTCCCAGAATTCTTTTCCAGGCTCACTTACTCTCTCCACACTCTCACCAATAATGTTTCCTCTTTTCCAAAAACCTCTACAATTTTTCACCCTTGCCTCCACAAGATGATAATCAGACATCCTACCAGATGAGCCTCTCAGCACATTCACATCCAAAAGTCTCTATGTGACACACCTATGCAAACCAATAATGCCCAACTGACTCATCTTCCTAATTGTGTACACATGCTGTGAATGTCCCACCTCTTAAACTAGGCATTCCCAATTACCAGTCCTTTTTCAATGCATCTTCACACGCTGTTCACCATTCACACTACTGAATACCCCATTCCCCCCGATTATATCCGCTACTGCCACATTACTCACCTTCACATTTAAATCTCCCTTCACTAATACTCAGTTTCTTGCATCCAAAACTGCTGATATGTAGCTGCATGCAAAACACTTGCCTTTCATGATCTTTCTTCTCATGGCCAGGTGCAATAAGCACTAATGATCACCCATATTTTTCCATCCACTTTCATTTTTACTTACGTCAGTCTACAGCCCACTTCCTTGAACTCTTTTACACACACCTGCAAATCTTGCTTGAGCAGGATGTGCTACCCTTCCTTAATTCTTTTCCTCTTACCAAACCCTAATTTTTACTCTCAAGACATTATCCAAACCATTCATCTCCTTTACCCTTTAGCTTTGTTTCACTCAGTCAGAACATCTATTTTTCTTCCACAACCATTCTAATTATCCTCACCTTTCTTCTCATCTTGGAATATATCCACTCATATTTAGACACCCTATCCTAAGCCTTCAAGGAAGACAAGCACTCTTCCTTGGCTTCTTTTTCCCACATATCAAAAATAGAAACACAAGAAGGGAGGGTTTTCCAGCCCCTGGCTCCAGTACCCCTTTAATTGCCTTTTACAAGAAGCAGGAAATACAGATGTATAATTCTTCCTCTCCTACCTAAGGATATATGGATACATTTTCAGAATCTCACCTATAACAATGATTGAATAGTTACCTTTAAAGTCAACAGGGTGAATAACTTATCCATTGTGGAATGGTTTCTTTAGGCTCTTATAAGATGTAAAATGGACTAATCATAACCATCATCTTTTAAAACACAATGACACCAAAAATAAAATGAATAATGTCTTATAGAAGCTCAAGCCACAAACAGTAGTGTACATGTATACTCAAACATATTACTTTAGTCAAATACAGATTGGTAGTTTAGTATCCAAGAAGGGATTCCTCATTCCACTTTTTGTGGAATTATAATGTAGATGCAGTTTCCATTTTAAACTGGGCATTTATGTTAGCACTAATTCAGTACATATTGGAACAGTACTCTGGTTTTACACAACAAAAAAAAACAACAACAACAACAAACGAACACATACCACAAATACAAAACTTACAACAACCACACTTCAAACTACCAAAATTATAAACACAACAAAACAACAACAGCCAATATAACAAAAACAACATCAACACAAACCAACTTATTACACACGACAACAAAACATACAAAAAACACAACTAAGACAAACACTACAAAAACACCATTCGGGAACTATTTCTTAAAAAGGTCTTTACTATAATAAAGTTTTTTAAACTTCCCGTATACTTTCTGCATTCTCAGTTTCATTACTTAGCTTATTCCAGACATCCACAACTTTTGCTATAAAGGTTTACTATTGTTCTTATTCATTCTAACAGGTTTTCTTGCTATATGACTTCTTGTTGCTTTTTCTATGCATTCTTTTGAGAAGTGTTTGCTGTCAACATTGTTGACAGATAAACTTCGTCTTCTCTCTTTCATTATGGACAAATGTATATCCTCTAACTTGTGCATGTAATCAACAGTCTGTTTCAAGTATCCCTCTGGGTCATCTCCGTTGCATTTGTTTTTCTGAAAATATTCAACCAAGCACTTGAGATGCATATTCTAAATCATTTCTAAAGTTGTTGTTCACTGATGATATAGCGCTGGTGGCTGATTCATGTGAGAAACTGCAGAAGCTGGTGACTATTTGGTTAAAATGTGTGAAAGAAGAAAGGTTTAAGAGTAAATGGAATAAAGAAGGTTATTAGGTAAGTGGGTTGGGGAAGTCATTGGGAGGAAATTTTGAATGGAGAAAAAAGGGGGAATAAAGTGTTTTAGTTTGGGGAGTGGATTGGCGGGGAGGAACCTGGAAGCGGAAGTAAATCATAGGGGGGGGAGGGGGCAAAAATTTCTGGGGCCTTGAAGAAGTTTGGAAGTGAGAACTTTATCCGGGAAAACCCCAAAAATGGGATGTTTAAAGGAATAGTGGTTTTCCAACAATGTTGTAGGTTGCGAGGCGGGCTATGGATAGGTTGTGGGAGGAGGGTGGTGTGGGGAAATGAGATTTTGGGGAAAAAAATGTGGTGTGAGGTGGTTTGTGGTAAGTAATGAAGGGAAAGAGAGATGTGTGGAAAAAAAAAAGAGGGTTGAGGGGCGGGAGAGGGTTTTTTTAAAAATGGTTTGGCACATGGAGAAAATGAGTGAGGAAAGATTGCCCAAAGGGATATAGTGCAAAGGTGGAGGGAAAAAGGAAAAGTGGGAGCCCAAATTGGAGGTGGAAAGTTTGAGGAAAAAGTTTTTGAGTGTCGGGGCCTGAACATGAGGAGGGTGAAGGGGCAAGAATGAGTAAATTGGGAAATGATGTTATCCCGGGGTGAGTGCTGTCGGGTTGAATGGGATGTGAACATTGGGGAAACCGGGAAATTTTTGTGTGGCCTGGATGGGGAAAAGGGGAGCTGTGGTTTTCGGGCTTTTTTTAATGACGCTAGAGCTGAGTGTGAAGGGGAATGGGGCCTTTGTTGTTTTTTTCCTGGCTCCTGGGCACATGAGGGGGGGGGGTTTTTATTCCAGTGTGGCGAGGGTGGCGATGGAATAATAAAGGGAGACAGTTAAAATTTGAGGTTATTGTATTTCTGTGTGTGAAATAATGTGTACTTTGAGATGTTTTGGTTGTATTTTTGGGTGTGGACATGTATTCATGTGTTGGGGTGGGTTGGGCCATTTTTTTGTCTTTTTCCTTGGCTCCCTCGCAACGGGGGAGACAGCGACAAAGCAAAAAAATAAAAAAATAATAACGTAATATAACGTATTAAATACTGGTGGCTTATATTTTGGTTGGGTAAAAATTGCAAAAGAAAATGAAAGACCAAAAGGTTATTTTTTTTAATGTACTAGACAGTGAATTCTTACAAAGACCTAATTGTTGCTAAGGGTACAAAGTTTACCTACCACGCACATTTGTTTTGTATTGCAAGTGGAGTTAATGCTGTGTCTTAAATTATCATGTGCATGCCTTCCAGTTGTGATTGTCTGTTGTGCATTTGTTGAGTGTCACAAGCTGATAAAATTTTCTTGGTGAAAAACAAAAAATGTGGGGAAAGTCTCTGACCATTTACTTGCCTAATTTTGGTTTTAGGAATTAAACAAAAATACTTTACCCTAGTCATAAAAGATGACAGTAATCTAATCAAAATACATTTAGCAGTATTAGCTGTAACTTTGCAGGTAATTATTTTATGGAATGTTATGTAGAAAAAAATGAGATAGGCTACAGACATTGGTGGGGTAAAACTTCAAAAGTTACCAGTGGTTCTGAAACATGATTAATGTCAATACACATATGTAGCTCCATAAACCAGCTATATTTCTTCTTATCATAATTTTTTTTTCATATTTCCATTTCCTGTCTTAATGAGATAATGTCAGGAGCAGACAAAGAAAGGCTGCTTTACTCGCATCCATTCTCCAGCTGTCATGTGTAATGCAGTGAAATCACAGCTCCCTATCCAGAACTAGGCCCCACAGACCTTTCCATGGTTTACTCCAATCTCATCACATACCCTGGTTCAGTCCACTGACAGCACATCGACCCCTGCATGCCACATTGCTCCAGTTCACTCTATCCTGTGCATACCTTTCGCCCTTCTGCATGTTCAGGCCCCAATCAATCAAAATGTTTTTCAATCCAACTTTACATCTGTTTGGTCCCCCACTTCTCCTTGTTTCCTCCACTTCTAGTACATATATTCTTTTTGTTAACCTCACTTATTCTTTCCATATTTTCACACCATTTCAGCATACCCTCTTCAGCTATCTCAACCACACTCTTGTATTATTGCACCTTTCTCTTCGTCTTTTATTACAGGCTTTATCAAAAACACCTCACACCACACACTGTCCTCAATCGTTTCATTTCTAATGCATCTATCCTCCTCTGCACATCCTCATCTATAGCTCATGCCGTACATCCATTTAACATTGTTGGGACTACTATACCTTCAAACACTCATTTTTACCCTAACAGATAATGACCACTCTTTCCACAGATTGTACAGTACTCCCAGAACCTTCATCCCCTCACCCACCCTATGTCTGTGGCATGTTCACTCCCTGGCATCTGAAATACTTCACCTCTTCTAATTTCTCCCCATTCAAACTCACACCCCAACTAGCTTATCCCTCAACCCAGCTAAACCTAATAACCTTGCTTTTTTCATATTTACTATCAATTTCCTCTTCTCACAAACACTTCCACAAACACTTCCAAATTAAATCACTAACTTGTAGTTTCTCACTTGAATCTTCCACCAGTGTTGTATCATCAGGAAACAACAACTGACTTACTTCCAAGGCCTCGTCATCCTGTACAGGCTGCATACTCAATCCTCTTTCCAAGACTCATGCATTTACTCCCCTCCCCACCCCACCCACAAACAAATTAAACAGCCATGGTGACATTACACAACCCTGCCACAGACCTACCTTCACTTGGATCCATTCACTCTCCTCTCTTCCTACCTGTACATATACCTTACACCCCTGATAAAAACTTATCATTGCTTGTAGCAGCTTGCATCCTACACCATATATCCTTAAGACCTTCCACAAAGCATCTCTATCACCCTTATCATATGCTTTCTTCAGATCCATAAATGCCACTAACAAATCCATTTCTCTTAATATTTCTCTCACACATTCTTTGAAGCAAACACCCGATCCACACATCCTCTCCCTCTTCTGAAATTACATTGTTCCTCCTCAGTCTGCTATTCTGTCCATGCCTTCACCTTTTGAATCACCACTCTCCTATGCAACGTACCAGGTACACTCAATAATCTGTAATTTGAATGCTCACTTTTATATCCCGTGTCTTTATATAGCAGCATTATATATGCATTCTTCCAATCCTCAGGCTCCTCACCATGATCCATACATATATTGAAAATTCTAACAAGCCCATCAACAACACAATCAACCCTTTTGTAATAAATAAAACTGCAATTCCATCCACTCCAGCTCCCTTCTCACATTTCATCTTACATATTGCTTTCAACACCTCGTACATCTTCACCAGATATTATTTCATGATGCCTTCATTTCACATACCACCCTGCCCTAGACATCCTACATCTATCACTCTGTCATCAGAAACATTCAACAGTCCTTCAAATTGCTTACTCCATCAAATCACTCACTCCACCTTCTCACTTCATCACTACCTGTTACTACTTCCCCTTTTGTCCCCTTTATTGATGTTCATATTTGTTCTCTTTGTGTTTGCACTTTATTTACTTCCTTCCAAAACATCTCTTATTCTTTCTAAAATTCAGTGATATTTGCTCACCTCATCTCTCATTTGCCCTCTTTTTCATCCCCTGCACCTTTCTCTTGATCTCCTACCACTTTCTCTTAAACATCCCTCAATAATTTGCACTGCTTCCCTGTAAGTATCACCCATATGCCTATCTTTTCTCTTTAACTAGCAACTTTACTTCATCCCACCTCTCACAACCCTTTCTGATCTGCCCACTTTCCACCTTACACATGCCTCATTTATCTCATGCACATGCTAGTACTGCTTCCTGCAATACCTCTCATTCTTCACCCACTTCCCTAGCTTTGTTTGCTCTCACCTTTTACCATTCTATTCTTCTCCCCAGAAGTCTCTTTTCCAGGCTCACTTACTCTCTCCACACTCTCACCAATAATGTTTCCTCTTTTCCAAAAACCTCTACAGATTTTCACCCTTGCCTCCACAAGATGATAATCAGACATCCTACCAGATGAGCCTCTCAGCACATTCACATCCAAAAGTCTCTATGTGACACACCTATGCAAACCAATAATGCCCACTGACCATCTTTCCTAATTGTGTACACATGCTTGTGAATGTCCCTCCTCTTAAACTAGGCATTCCCAATTACCAGTCCTTTTTCAATGCATCTTCACAAGCTGTTCACCATTCACACTACTGAATACCCCATTCCCCCCGATTATATCCGCTACTGCCACATTACTCACCTTCACATTTAAATCTCCCTTCACTAATACTCAGTTTCTTGTATCAAAACTGCTGATATGTAGCTGCATGCAAAACACTTGCCTTTCATGATCTTTCTTCTCATGGCCAGGTGCATAAGCACTAATGATCACCCATATTTTTCCATCCACTTTCATTTTTACTTACGTCAGTCTACAGCCCACTTCCTTGAACTCTTTTACACACACCTGCAAATCTTGCTTGAGCAGGAGTGCTACCCCTTCCTTAATTCTTTTCCTCTTACCAAACCCTAATTTTACTCTCAAGACATTTCCAAACCATTCATCTCCTTTACCCTTTAGCTTTGTTTCACTCAGTCAGAACATGCTATTTTCTTTCCTCAACCATACTAATTATCTCTCCTTTCTTCTCATCTTGGATATATCCACTCATATTTAGACACCCTAGCCTAAGCCTTCAAGGAAGACAAGCACTCATTCCTTGGCTTCTTTTCCACATATCAAAAATAGAAACACAAGAAGGAGAGGGTTTCCAGCCCCTGCTCCAGTCCCCTTTAATTGCCTTTTACAAGAAGCAGGAAATACAGATGTATAATTCTTCCTCTCCTACCTAAGGATATATGGATACATTTTCAGAATCTCGCCTATAACAATGATTGATTAGTTACCTTTAAAGTCAACAGGGGTGAATAACTTATCCATTGTGGAATGGTTTCATTAGCAGCTGCTTATAAGATGTAAAATGGACTAATCATAACCATCATCTTTTAAAACACAATGACACCAAAAATAAAATGAATAATGTCTTATAGAAGCTCAAGCCACAAACAGTAGTGTACATGTATACTCAAACTATATTACATTAGCAAATACAGATTGGTAGTTTAGTATCCAAGAAGGGATTCCTCATTCCACTTTGTGGAATTATAATGTAGATGCAGTTTCCATTTTAAACTGGGCATTTATGGTTATGCACTAATTCAGTACATATTGGAACAGTACTGGTTTTACACCTTCGGGAACTATTTCTTAAAAAGGTCTTTACTATAATAAAGTTTTTTAAACTTCCGTATACTTTCTGCATTCTCAGTTTCATTACTTAGCTTATTCCAGACATCCACAACTTTATGCTATAAAGGTACTATTGTTCTTATTCATTCTAACAGGTTTCTTGCTATATGACTTCTTGTTGCTTTTTCTATGCATTCTTTTGAGAAGTGTTTGCTGTCAACATTGTTGACAGATAAACTTCGTCTTCTCTCTTTCATTATGGACAAATGTATATCCTCTAACTTGTGCATGTAATCAACAGTCTGTTTCAAGTATCCCTCTGGGTCATCTCCGTTGCATTTGTTTTTCTGAAATATTTCAACCAAGCTTGAGATGCATATTCTAAATCATTTCTAAAGTTGTTGTTCACTGATGATATAGCGCTGGTGGCTGATTCATGTGAGAAACTGCAGAAGCTGGTGACTGACTTTGGTAAAGTGTGTGAAAGAAGAAAGTTAAGAGTAAATGAGAATAAGAGCAAGGTTATTAGGTACAGTAGGGTTGAGGGTCAAGTCAATTGGGAGGTAAGTTTGAATGGAGAAAAACTGGAGGAAGTAAAGTGTTTTAGATATCTGGGAGTGGATCTGGCAGCGGATGGAACCATGGAAGCGGAAGTGAATCATAGGGTGGGGGAGGGGGCAAAAATCCTGGGAGCCTTGAAGAATGTGTGGAAGTTGAGAACATTATCTCGGAAAGCAAAAATGGGCATGTTTGAAGGAATAGTTGTTCCAACAATGTTGTATGGTTGCGAGGCGTGGGCTATGGATAGAGTTGTGCGCAGGAGAGTGGATGTGCTGAAAATGAGATATTTGAGGACAATGTGTGGTGTGAGGTGGTTTGATCGAGTAAGTAATGTAAGGGTAAGAGAGATGTGTGGAAATAAAAAGAGCGTGGTTGAGAGAGCAGAAGAGGGTGTTTTGAAATGGTTTGGGCACATGGAGAGAATGAGTGAGGAAAGATTGACCAAGAGGATATATGTGTCGGAGGTGGAGGGAACGAGGAGAAGTGGGAGACCAAATTGGAGGTGGAAAGATGGAGTGAAAAAGATTTTGTGTGATCGGGACCTGAACATGCAGGAGGGTGAAAGGAGGGCAAGGAATAGAGTGAATTGGATCGATGTGGTATACCGGGGTTGACGTGCTGTCAGTGGATTGAATTAGGGCATGTGAAGCATCTGGGGTAAACCATGGAAACTTGTGTGGGGCCTGGATGTGGAAAGGAAGCTGTGGTTTCGGGCATTATTGCATGACAGCTAGAGACTGAGTGTGAACGAATGGGGCCTTTGTTGTCTTCTCCTAGTGCTACCTCGCACACATGAGGGGGAGGGGGATGGTATTCCATGTGTGGCGAGGTGGCGATGGGAATGAATAAAGGAAGACAGTGTGAATTGTGTGCATGGGTATATATGTATGTGTCTGTGTGTGTTTATATATGTGTACATTGAGATGTATAGGTATGTATATTTGCGTGTGTGGACGTGTATGTATATACATTGTGTATGGGGGTGGGTTGGGCCATTTCTTTTGTCTGTTTCCTTGTGCTACCTCGCAAACGCAGGAGACAGCGACAAAGCAAAATAAATAAAAATAAATATTCTAAAATGAGCCTACTTTTAATGATGTCTCATTTTCATTACTTTGAATTTGTCTGGGTCAAACTTTTTCAACCATGGATTGGATTAATTTTGGAGTATGTCTATGTCCCTTTGTAAATTATGTAATTCTTTACTTCTTTCATGATTCTAGCATCATCTACAGACATTTTCTGTCATGAATCCAGTCCTGGTTAGTCATTAAAACAATTTAAGAATAATTGCATCCAAGAATCATGCCCCTGAATTACTTATTTTTATGAAAAGGGAGTTCTACACTTGTGGAACCAATCTTTTGAAGTTTTTCAACAGTCATACAATTGTTTGAACTTTTATATATTGCCAGCATAGAACTGTTACCTAAAAATTTACCTGAATAATATTTATACATTTCCCTATAAACTTGGGCACTGGTTAATATACAGTGCAATTAAATAACCATATATTTGTACTATATAGTTACTATATATTTGTACTCTAGATTGATATGGGTAAAACTGAAAGTGGATGGAGAAAGATGGGTGATTATTGGTGCCTAGGCACCTGGGCATGAGAAGAAAAATCATGAGAGGCAAATGTTTTGGGAGCAGTTGAGTGAGTGTGTTAGCAGTTTTGATGCACGAGACCAGGTTGTAGTGATGGGTGATTTGAATGCAAAGGTGAGTAATGTGGCAGTTGAGAGAATAATTGGTGTACCTGGGGACTTCAGTGTTGTAAATAGAAATGGTGAAGAGCTTGTAGATTTGTGTCCTGAAAAAAGGACTGGTGATTGGGAATACCTGGTTTAAAAAGAGATATCTTTATATAAGTATATGTAATGTAAGTTATTATGTAAGGTTATTAGGTACAGTAGGGTTGAGGGACAAGTCAATTGGGAGGAAGTTTGAATGATGAAAAACTGGAGGAAGTGTAATGTTTTAGATATCTGGGAGTGGATGGAACCATGGAAGTGGAAGTGAATCATAGGGTGGGGGAGGGGGTGATAGTTCTGGGAGCGTTGAAAAATGTGTGGAAGTCGAGAACATAACATTCTTGGAAAGCAGAAATGGGTATGTTTGAAGGAATAGTAGTTCCAATAATGCGATATGGCTGCGAGGTGTGGGCTATAGATAGAGTTGTGCGGAGGAGGGTGGATGTGCTGGAAATGAGATGTTTGAGGACAATATGTGGTGTGAGGTGGTTTGATCGAGTAAGTAATAATAGCATAAGAGAGATGTATGGTAATAAAAAGAGTGTGGTTGACAGAGCAGAAGGGGTTGTTTGGAAATGGTTTGGTCACATGGAGAGAATGAGTGAGGAAAGATTGACTAAGAGGATATATGTGTCAGAGGTGGAGGGAATGAGAAGTGGGAGACCAAATTGGAGGTGGAAAGATGGAGTGAAAAAGATTTTGAGTGATCGGGGCCTGAACATGCAGGAGGGTGAAAGGCGTGCAAGGAATAGAGTGAATTGGAACGATGTGGTATACCGGGGTTGACGCGCTGCCAATGGATTGAACCAGGGCATGTGAAGCGTCTGGGGTAAACCAGGGAAAGTTTTGTGGGGCCTGGATGTGGAAAGGAAGCTGTGGTTTCGGTGCATTATACATGACAGGTAGACACCGAGTGTGAACGAATGTGGCCTTTGTTGTCTCTTCCTAGCGCTACCTAGCGCACATGTGGGGGGAGGGGGTTGTCATTTCATGTGTGGCGGGGTGGTGACGGGAATGAATAAGGGCAGACAGCATGAATTATGTACATGTGTATATATGTATATGTCTGTGTATGTATATATATGTATACATTGAGATTTATAGGTATGTATATGTGCATATGTGGACATGTATGTATATACATGTGTATGTGGGTGGGTTGGGCCATTCTTTCATCTTTATGCTTGCGCTACCTTGCTAATGTGGGAGACAGCGACAAAGTATAATAAATATAGATTATGTATGTAAGTAGGAGAGATGGCCAGAGAGCATTAGTGGATTACGTCTTAATTGATTGGCGTGTGAAAGAGAGACTTTTGGTTGTTAATGTGCTGAGAGGTGCAACTGGAGGGATGTCTGATCATTATCTTGTGAAGGCGAAGGTGAAAATTTGTAGAGGTTTTCAGAAAAGAAGAGAGAATGTTGGGGTGAAGAGAGTAGTGAGAGTAAGTGAGCTTGGGAAGGAAACTTGTGTGAGGAAGTAGCAGGAGAGACTGAGTACAGAATGGAAAAAGGTGAGAGCAAAGGATGTAAGGGGAGTGGGGGAGGAATGGGATGTATTTAGGGAAGCAGTGATGGCTTGCGCAAAAGATGCTTGTGGCATGAGAAGCGAGGAAGGTGGGCAGATTAGAAAAGGTAGTGAGTGGTGGGATGAAGAAGTAAGATTGTTAGTGAAAGAGAAGAGAGGCATTTGGACAATTTTCTCAGTGAAATAGCACAAATGACTGGGAGATGTATAAAAGAAAGAGGCAGGAGGTCAAGAGAAAGGTGCAAAAGGTGAAAAAGAGGGCAAATAAGAGTTGGGGTGAGAGAGTATCATTGAATTTTAGGGAGAATAAAAAGATGTTTTGGAAGGAGGTAAATAAAGTGCGTAAGATAAGAGAACAAATGGGAACATTGATGAAGGGGGCTAATGGGGAGGTAATAACAATTAGTGGTGAGAAGGAGATAGAGTAAGTATTTTGAAGGTTTGTTGAATGTGTTAGATGATAGAGTGGCAGATATAGGGTATTTTGGTCGAGGTGGTGTGCGAAGTGAGAGGGTTAGGGAGAATGATTTGGTAAACAGAGAAGAGGTAGTGAAAGCTTTGTGGAAAATGAAAGCCAGCAAGACAGCAGGTTTGGATGGTATTGCAGTGGAATCTATTAAAAAAGGGGGTGACTGTATTGTTGACTGGTTGATGAGGATGTTCAGTGTATGTATGGGTCATGGTGAAGCGCCTGAGAATTGGCAGAATGCATGCATAGTGCCATTGTACAAAGGCAAAGGAAATAAAGGTGAGTGTTCAAATTACAGAGGTATAAGTTTTGTTGAGTATTTCTGGGAAATTATATGGAAGGGTATTGATTGAGAGGGTGAAGGCATGTACAGAGCATCAGATTGGGGAAGAGCAGTGTGGTTTCAGAAGTGGTAGAGGATGTGTGGATCAGGTGTTTGCTTTGAAGAATGTATGTGAGAAATACTTAGAAAAACAAATGGATTTGTTTGTAGCATTTATGGATCTGGAGAAGGCATATGATAGAGTTGATAGGGATACTCTGTGGAAGGTATTAAGAGTATATGGTGTGGGAGGCAAGTTAATAGAAGCAGTGAAAAGTTTTTAACGAGGATGTAAGGCATGTGTACAAGTGGGGAGGGAGGAAAGTGACTGGTTCTCAGTGAATGTCGGTTTGCGGCAGGGGTGCGTGATGTCTCCATGGTTGTTTAATTTGTTTATGGATGGGGTTGTTAGGGAGGTAAATGCAAAAATTTTGGAGAGAGGGGAAAGTATGAAGTCTGTTGTGGATGAGAGGGCTTGGGAAGTGGGTCAGTTGTTGTTCGCTGGTGATACAGCGCTGGTGGCTGATTTGGGTGAGAAATTGCAGAAGCTGGTGACGGAGTTTGGTAAAGTGTCTGAAAGAAGAAAGCTGAGATTAAATGTGAATAAGAGCAAGGTTATTTGGTACAGTAAGGTTGAGGGACAAGTCAATTGGGGGGTAAGTTTGAATGGAGAAAAACTGAGAGGAAGTGAAGTGTTTTAGATATCTGGGAGTGGGTTTGGCAGCAGAAGTCAGTCACAGGGTGGGGGAGGGGGCAAAAGTTCTGAGAGCGTTGAATAATGTATGGAATTCAAGAACATTATCTCAGAAAGCAAAAATGGGTATGTTTGAAGGAATAGTGGTTCCAACAATCTTATATGGTTGTGAGGCGTCAGCTATAGATAGGGTTGTGTGGAGGAGGGTGGATGTGTTGGAAATGAGATGTTTGAGGACAATATGTAGTGTGAGGTGGTTTGATCAAGTAAGTAATGAAAGGGTAAGAGAGTTGCGTGGTAATAAAAAGAGTGTGGTTGGTCACATGGAGAAAATGAGTGAGGAAAGATTGACAGATAGGATATATGTGTCAGAGGTGGAGGGAACGAGAAGTGGGAGACCAAATTGGAGGTGGAAGGATGGAGTGGAAAAGATTTTGAGCAATCAGGGGCCTGAACATGTAGGAGGGTGAAAGGCGTGCAAGGAATAGAGTGAACTGGATCGATGTGGTATACCGGGGTCGACATGTTGTCAATGGATTGAACCAGGGCATGTGAAGCATCTGGGGTAGACCATGGATAGTATTGTGGGGCCTGGATGTGGAAAGGGAGCTGTGGTTTCGGTGCATTACACATGACAGCTAGAGATTGAGTGTGAACGAATGTGGCCTTTGTTGTCTTTTCCTAGTGCTACCTCACGTGCATGCGGGGGGAGAGGGTTGTCATTTCATGTGTGGCGGGGTGGTGACGGGAATGAATAAAGGCAGCAGGTATGAATTATGTACATGTGTATGTATGTATATGTCTGTGTATGTATGTATAAGTATACGTTGAAATGTATAGGTATGTATATGTGCATGTGTGGACATGTATGTATATACATGTGTACGTGGGTGGGTTGGGGCATTCTTTCGTTTGTTTCCTTGCACTATAAAAAAGTAATATTTGTACAGTATGGGTAGTCAGTTCCATACTTATTGCTCCTTGTACAACTTTTTAAGCTAGTATGCTGTCTTCATTTGTTTCCTTGTTTACCTCATATTGCTCTTTGCTTCCTTCCAGGAACTGCTCTTCATTGATGCTGTCAGTCTGTTTTAGTAACTTGAAGATTGTACTAGTCTTTTAATAGTCCTCTTTCCACAAGGGTAGGCAAATATATAACCTCTAACCCTTCCCTGAAACTCAGCTCTTTGTTTCAGGTACCATCTTTTTTGCCCTCTTTTGGACCCTCTCTAGTAGATTCTTATATTTCTTTGAATTTGGTAAAAAAAATAATCTAGATGCATAAGCTAAATTAGGCATAAGGTGTAATAGAAATAGTTCCCTTGTCATTTTCTTATCTAGGTACTTAAAAGTAGTTTGGACATAAATCAGTAGACAAATTGCCTCCATAGCAATTCTAACATGGTAGGTAGTCTGGTGACTGTTTGGGTGCTATTGTGTTGACCTCTAAGTCCCTTGCACTTTGTCATATTTTCATTACTTCTCATGTGCTTCACTCAAGCTTCATCAGTCACGTATCTGGCCAGCATTGGAACTGGTGCAGTCCTTTCTAGAAACATAATTAGATCCAGTTCTTCCGATAACCAATCAACATAGATTAAAAATAACAGAAATCCTAGGTCTGAGCCCTGTGGCACACCATTGGTTACCATAACCCACTTAGGGAAAGTACCCGGAAAGTACCCTGATGTTTGTTATCTTTTCCCTTCCACTCAAATCACTTCTGATCCATCAAAGGAGTTTTCCCCTTGCACTTTCCTGAAAATCCTACTATTTTGCTATCCACCACTCTTTTGTGTAGGGTAGTGTCAAATGCCACTTGGCAGTTCAGTATCACAGTCTGCTCCTCCATCTGTCAAATAGGTTTAAAAGGTTTGTTATACTTGACCTCCTTTCTCTTAACCCAATTTGCTTATTTAAGTAGTTTCTCCTTTGTAAGGTACTCATTTCATTTATCTTTTGTTCATCTTTTCCAGTGCTGTACAGACCACACTCATCTGAGATGCTGGTCTATATATAGTTTAGTGCAATTTTCAATCTCTTTTAGTTTCTTTTTAAGAACAGGCACAACATTTGCTCTTCCAATCCCATGGCATAAAGCCCTCTTCCAATGATTTTTTTTAACATTTCAAGCAGTCTGTCAATAATTATTGTCATTACTTGTTTATAAATAATAGCTATATCCATTTGTCCTTTACAGAGAAGTTCTACACTTGTGGACCCTGTCTCTTGAAATGTCTCTACTATTGCAAGATTGCTAGAATGACAAGCGCAGATTATATAAGGGTTTTATTACATTTAAGGCTCATGTTCCTGATGATTTTTCTCCCCTATCCCTGGGGGTAGGGAAGAAAGAATATTTCCCATGTATTCCTCGTGTGTCGTAGAAGGAAACTAAAGGGGGAGGGAGCAGGGGGCTGGAAACCCTCTCCTCCTTGTGTTTTCAGTTTCTAAAAGAGGAAACAGAAGCAGGGGTTAATCGGGTGAGTGCTCATCCTCTTCAAAGGCTCAGATTGGGGTGTCTGAATGTGAGTGGATGTAACCTAGACAAGAAGAAAGGAGAGATAGGTAGTATGTTCGAGGAGAGACACTTGGATGTTCTAGCTCCAAGTGAAACGAAGCTCAAGGGTAAAGGGGAAGAATGGTTTGGAAAAGGGAGTTAAGTCAGGGGTTGGTGAGGACAAGAGCAAAAAGGTGTAACACTACTCCTGGAGCAGTTGTGAGAGTGTGTGACAGAGTGTAAGAAAGTAAATTCTAGATTGATGTGGGTAAAACTGAAAGTGAATAGAGATGGGTGATTATTGGTGCTTATACACCTGGTTATGAGAGGCAAGTGTTTTGGGAGCAGCTGAGTAGCCAAGTGAGTGTGTCAGCAGCTTTGGTGCACAAGACTGGGCATTTGTGATGGGTGATATAAATGCAATGGTGAGTAATGTGGCTGTTGAGGGTATAATTGGTGTACATTGGGTATTCAGTGTTGTGAATGGAAATGGTGAAAAGCTTGTGGATTTGTGTGCCAAAAAAAGAACAGTGATTGGGAATACCTGGTTTAAAAAGAGAGAAATACATAAATACACATGACAGCTAGAGACCGAGTGTGAACAAATGTGGCCTTTTGTCTGTTTTCCTGGTGCTACCTCGTTGAAGCAGGGGGTAGTGATGCCATTTCCTTTGGAGCATGGTAGTACCAGGAAGTATGAATACGTACATGTGTATATATATGTATATGTCTGTGTGTGTGTATGTATATATATATATGCATATGTTGATATGTATATGTTTGTATATGTGCATGAAAGGGCATTTATGTATATGTGTATATTTGTGGATGGGCCATTCTTTGTTTCCTGCTGCTACCTTGCTGACATGGGAAACGGCGATCAAGTATAAATAATGATACATATGTGAATAGGAGAGATGGTCAAAGGGCATTTTTGGATTACGTGCATATTGATAGGCATGTAAAAAAAAGGGACTTTTGGATGTTAATGTGCTGAGAAGGGTAGTTGGAGGGATGTCTGATCATTCTCTTGTGGAGGCAAAGGTGAAGATTTGTAGAGGTTTTCAAAAAAGAAGAATGTTGGGGAGAAGAGAGTGGTGAGAGTAACTGAGCTTGGAAAGGACACTTATGTGAGGAAGTACCATGAGAGATTGAGTTTAGAATGGCAAAAGATGAGAGCAAATGATGTAAGGGGAGTGGGTGAGGAATGGGATGTGTTTAGAGAAGCATTGATAGTATGTGCAAAAGATCCTTGTAGCATGAGAAAGGTGGGAGGTGGGCAGATTACAAAGGGTAGTGAGTGGTGGGATGAGAAAGTAAAATTGTTAGTGAAAGAGAAAAGAGAGGCATTTGGACTGTACTTACAAAGAAGGAGTGAAAATGACTGGGAGATGTATAAAAGAAAGTGGCAGGAGATCAAGAGGAAGGTGCAAGGGTTGAAAAAGAGGGCAAATGAGAGTTGGGGCAAGAAAGTATCAATAAACTTCAGGGAGAATAAAAGCTGTTTTGGAAGAGGGTAAATAATGTGTGAAAGACAAGAGAACAAATGGGAACATTGGTGAAGGGGGAAAGGGGATATGATAAAAGGTAGTGATGAGGTGAAAAGGAGATGGAGTGAGAGTTTTGAAGGTTTGCTCAATGTGTTTGATGATAGAGTGGCAAATGTAGGGTGTTTTGGTCGAGGTGGTATGTGAAGTGAAAGGGTCAGGGAAAACGGTTTGGTTAGCAGAGAAGAGGTCGTGAAAGCCTTGCAGAAGATGAAATCCAGCACGGCAGTGGGTTTGGATGGTATTGCAGTTGAATTTATCGAGAAAGGGGATGTGTTGTTGATTGGTTGGTAAGGATATTCAAAATATGAATGGATCAAGGTGGAGTGCCTGAGGATTGGCAGAATGCATGTATAGTGGCATTGTATAAAGGCAAAGGGGATAAAGGTGAGTGTTCAAACTATGGAGGCATAAGTTTGTTGAGTATTCCTGGAAAATTGTATGGCAGGGTATTGATTGAGAGGGTGAAGGCATGTATAGGGCATCAGAATGGGGAGGAGCAGTGTGGTTTCAGAAGTGATAGAGGATGTGTGGATCAGGTGTTTGCTTTGAAGGATGTTTGTGAAAATATTTAGAAAAACAGATGGATTTGTATATGGTATCTATGGGTCTAGAGAAGGCATATGATAGGGTTGATAGAGATGCTTTGTGGAAGTTCTTAAGAGTACATGGTGTGGAAGGTAAGCCGCTAGAAACAGTGAAAAGTTTTTATCAAAGATGATAGGCATGTGTATGAGTAGGAAGAGAGGAGAGTGACTAGTTCTAAGTGAAGGTGGGTCTGCGACAGGGGTATGTGATGTCTCTATGATAGTTTCAATTTGTTTATGGATGGGATGGTTAGAGAGGTAAATGCAAGAGTTTTGGAGAGTGGAATGAGTGTGCAGTCTTTTGGGGACGAGAGGGCTTGGGAAGTGAGCCAGTTGTTGTTCGCTGATGTTACAGCACCGGTGGCTGATTCAAGTGAGAAACTGTGTAAGTTGAAGACTGAGTTTGGAAAAGTGTGTGAAAGGAGAAAGTTGAGAGTAAATGTGAATTAGAGCAAGGTTATTAGGTTTAGCAGGGTTGAGGAACAAGTTGATTGGGATGTAAGTTTGAATGGAGAAAAATTGGAGGAAGTGAAGTGTTTTAGGTATCTAGGAGTGGACTTAGCAATGAATGGAACCATGGAAGCAGAATTGAGTCACAGGGTGGGAGAGGAGAAGAAGCGTCTGGGAGTGATGAAGACTTTGTGGAAAGAGAGAACGTTATCTCTGAGAGCAAAAATGGGGTGTTTGAAAGAACAGTAGTCCCAACAATATTATATGGTTGTGAGGCATGAGCTATAGATAGGGTTTTATGGAAGAGGGTGAATGTGTTGGAATGAAATGTTTGAGGACAGTACGTGGTGTGAGGTGGTGTGATCAAGTAAGTAAAAAAGAGTGTGGTTGAGAGAGCAGAAGAGGGTGTGTTGAAATGGTTTGGATACACGGAGAGAATGAGTGAGGAAAGGTTGACAAAGTGGATATATGTGTCAAAAGTGGAGGGAACAAGAAGCAGGAGATCAAATTGGAAGTGGAGGGATGGAGTGAAGAAGATTTTTGAGTGATCAGGCCCTGAGCATGCAGGAGGGTGAGAGTTGTGTAAGGAATAGAGTGAATTAGAATGATGTGGTACACTATGGTCGACATGCTGTCAGTGGACTGAACCAGGGCATGTGAAATGTCTGGGGTAAACCATGGAAAGGTCTGTGAGGCCTGGATGTAGATAGGGAGCTGTGGTTTCAATGCATTACACATAACAGCTAGAGACTGAGTGTGAACGAATGTGGCCTTTTTTGTTTGTTTTCCTAGCACTACCTCACTGAAGCGGGGGGTAGTGATGCTGTTTCCTATGGGGTGGGGTGGCACCAGGAATGGATTGAAGGCAAGTATGAATATGTATATGTCTGTGTGTTTATGTATATGTTGTATTTGTATGTGTATGAACATTTATGTATATATATATGTACATGTATATGAGTGGATGGGACATCTTTATCTATTTTCTGGTGCCACCTCACTGAGTGGGAAACAGTGATCAAGTATAAAAATAAATAAAAATAGTATAGTGCAATTTTCAATATCTCTTCTTTCTTTTTAAGAACAGGCACAACATTTGGTATATAGCCCTCTTCCAATGATTTTTTTAACATTTCAAGTTGTCAGTCAATAATTATTGTCATACCTGTTTTTGTAAATAATAGCTATACCCATTTGTTCATTACAGAGAAGTTCTACACTTGTGGACCCCGTCTCTTGAAATGTCTCTACTATTGCAAGATTGCTCAAATGACAGGGGCAGATTATGTAAGGGTTTTATTCCATATAAGGCTCATGTTCCTGATGATATTTCTTCATGCACTGAAGAAGTGTGCAGATGCACTTAATACACCATGTGAAGAAGTTTCACGGCCAAGTGTGTGTGGAGGAGGCCTATCTTTAAGACAGAAGATTGGGAAATTGAAGAACCATGTCCCTGATAAATGTGGTCATGAAAACACTGGGAAAGATCATTTATAATCAGAAAGCAAGTGGATGGCTATTTGCAAAGGTGAGAGAAAATCCTGATTCAGGGAAAGGTCTTCAGTAATAAATCCATTAGACATGTAAAAGAGAGAGTGCCATTTTAGACAAGAGAAGGATAGGTAGATTGTGTGTTCTTGGACTGTCAAAAATATTTCAACATTGGACTTTACAGCAGACTGGTAAAGAAGCTAAATCTTAAGCCAGGAACATGGGAAGACTTTTTGATGAATGGAAACTTACCTTAATGGAAGGAAACAAGGGATGCATGTCAGAGGAACCTTCTCAAAGTACACCTAGTGTACTACTATTTTCAAGCTATGTAAATAATTTTGTAAAAGGACTCGACTCGTACCTGAATAAGTTTGTAGCTGTTACAAAAGTAGAGAGGTGAATAGCATATAATAAGGATTCCTCAAACTATAATTATAACTATTTATATTATACTTGATCACCATTTCCTGTGTCAGAGAGGTAGTAGCATCAAGAAACAGATGAAGAAAGACTCAGCCACTCATAATCACACACATATATAACAGCATATACATACGCAGCCATATACATATATACACACTTACATACTCATACTCGCTTGCCTTCATTCATTCCCAGCGCCACTCTGCCCCATAGGAAACAGCATCACCACCCCCTGCATCAGCAAGGTAGTGCCCGGAAGACAGACAAAAAAGGCCACATTCGTTCACACTCAGTCTCTAGCTGTCATGTGTGATGCACCAAAACCACAACTGTCAATCCACGTCCAGGCCCCACAGACCTTTTCATGGTTTACCCCAGGTGTTTCACATGCCCTCGTTCAGTCCATTGACAGCACTTAGACCCTGGTATACCACATCATTCCAGTTCACTCTATTACTTGCACTCCTCTCACCCTCCTGCATGTTCAAGCCCCGATTGCTCAAAATCTCTTTCACTCCATCCTTCCACCTCCAATTTGGTCTCCTGATTCTCCTTGTTCCCTCCACCTCTGATGCATATATCCTTTTTGTCAACCTTTCCTCACTCATTCTCTCCATATGTCCAAACCATTTCAACATACCCTCTTCTGCTCTCTCAACCACACTCTTTTTACTACCACACATCTCTCTTACCCTTTCATCATTTGCTTGATCAAACCACGTCTTACCACATATTATCCTCAAACATTTCATTTCCAACACAATCACCTTTCTCCACACAAACCTATCTATAGCCCATGCTTCGCATATGTATGTATTGTTGGAACTACTATTCCTCCAAACATACCCATTTTTACTCTCCGAGACAACATTCTGTGTTACCACACATTCTTCATCACTCCCAGACCTCTTTCCCCCTCCCCCACCCTATGACTCAATTCTGTTTCCATGGTTCCATTCACTGCCATGTCCACTCCCATATATCTGAAATACTTCACTTCCTCCAATGTTTCTCCGTTCAAACTCACATCCTAACTAACTTGTCCCTCAACCCTACTGAACCTAATAACCTTGCTCTTATTCACATTTATTCTCAACTTTCTCCTTTCGCACATTTTTCCAAACTCAGTCACCAACTTTTGCAGTTTCTCACTTGAATCTGCAAACAACAACTGACTCAATTCCCAGGCCCTATCATCCCCAACAGACTGCATGCTTGTTCCTCTCTCCAAAACTCTAACCACCCCTTCTGTAAACAAATTAAACCACCATTGGGACATCAAACACCCTTGCCACAGACTGACCTTCACTGGTAACCAATCACTCTCCTCTCTTCTTACTTGTACATATGCCTTACACTCTTGATAAAAACTTCGCACTTCTAGCAGCTTACCTTCCACACCATATACTCTTAAGACCTTCCACAAAATCTCTCCATCCACCCTGTCATATGCCTTCTCCAGATCCATAAATGCCACATAAAAATCCATCTGTTTCTCTAAATATTTCTCACACACATTCTCCAAAGCAAACATCTGATCTACACATCCTCTACCACATCTGAAACCACACTACTCCTCCCCAATCTGATGCTCTGTACTACCCTCTCCTTCTCAATCAATACCCTCCCATAAAATTTTTCAGGAATAATTGACAAACTTATGTCTCTGTAGTTTGAACACTCATCTTTATCCCCTTTGCCTTTATACAATGGCACTATACATGCATTCCACCAATCCTCAGTCACTTCTCTATGATCCATACATACAGTGAATATCCTTACCAACCAATCAACAACACCCCCTTTCTTAATAAATTTAACTGCAGTACCATCGAACTTTGCCAGATTTCATCTGCAAGGCTTTCACCACCTCTTCTCTCTCCACCAAACCACTCTCCCTGACTCTCTCAGTTCGCATAACACCTCAACCAAAACGCCCGACATCATGATCATACACATTCAACAATATGTCAAAATACTCTCTCTGTCACTACCTGTTGTCACTTCCCTCTTGCCCTCTTACCACTTTTGAAAACATCTTTTTATTCTCCCTAAAGTTTAATGATACTCCCTCACCCCTACTCTCAATTGCCCTCTTTTTCAACTCTTGCACCTTCCTCTTGACCTCCTGCTGCTTCATCTTATACATCTCCCACTCATTTGTGCTTCTTCCTTGCAAGTATCATCCAAATGCCTCTCTTTTCTCTTTCACTAACAAATTTACTTCTTCATCCCACATGCATCTCTTACACTTGCCATCACTGCTTCCCTAAATACATCCCATTCCTCACCCACTACCCTTAAGTCATTTGTTCTCACCTTTTGTCATTCTACCCTCAATCTTTCCTAGTACTTCCTCACACAAGTCTCCTTTCCAAGCTCACTTTACTCTCACCACTCTCTTTTCTATAACATTCTCTCTTGTTTTTTGAAAACCTCTACAAATCTTCACCTTTGCCTCCACAAGATAGTAATCAGACATCCTACCAGCTGCCCTTCTCAGCACACTTTGACCATCTCTCCTATAGATGGGGCCCATTATGTGTAGAACTGCCTACCCATACAGCACAAATAAGTAATCAAAGATAGGCAATTACAATCTGAACACTTGGGAAGATCCACCAACAGGCTCATACACCTTATACGGTTCAAGATATTTTATTTACCCGAGTTTCATTTTTTCTAACAATTTTGAATCGCCCTCCCCACTTGTCTCATTAGTGATTATATGTTTGTACAGTACAGCTCTATTCCCACGAGGTCCTTTTTTACCTAATTTTTTAATGCAACTTTTAAAACTTTTTCATAGTCAGTTCCATCGCTTATCTTATTTAGTTCTGCTGAAATCTACTTTTGCTTCATTCAATTATAGTTTTTCTTAAAATTGCTACTGTAAATTTCAGTACATGAAAAAAGAAGAGCATCATCATCATATATCCAACACCAACATATAAACGTCTTGTGACGGTGTGTAAAGTTAAAAAAAATAGAAAAATAATTTTATGTAAACAGTAGTACAGTGAAAGTACAAGGAGAAAAGGTAAACCATAGAAAGGGTGCATAGATGCTGTGATAAATTCAAATATTACTTAGGACATTTGTGATGATATTTATCCCTTGGGATAGGGGAGAAAGAATACTTCCCACGTATTCCCTGCATGTCGTAGAAGGCGACTAAAAAGGGAAGAGAGCGGGGGGCTGGAAATCCTCCCCTCTCAATTTTTTTTAATTTTCCAAAAGAAGGAACAGAGAAGGGGGCCAGGTGAGGATATTCCCTCAATGGCCCAGTCCTCTGTTCTTAACGCTACCTCGCTAACGCGGGAAATGGCGAATAGTTTGAAAAAAAAAAAAAAAAAAAAAATTGTGATGATGCCATAGGTATGATTTGAGGTCCACTGCAATGGAAACGGTATGGTAACAAGTTTAGTAAACATTTTTCTTAATGGATGCATTAGCTTGGTGTACTTGTGTAACAAGTGAAAAAATAAGCATTTTTGTAAATGCAAGTAACAGAAGACTTACTAGTAAACTGGGAATGAGTTGAGGATGTGTCCAAAAAATTTGAGGCTGCTAGAACCTTGTTTCTACAATGGAAATGAGGGTTAATGATGATAAGACAGACTTGCTACAACTTCTTATTCAATAATCTACACGCTGGTGTATACTCAACATTTGGAAGTTCTTATTTGAACATTCAGTGCACTGCTGATAAATAATGAGGGGTATCCTGAGCAGGGGCACTAGGTAGACATAGTCAGTAGGAACATAAGGTAGGAGCCTCTGTAAACATTGCACCAGAGTTGCCCTCTGCCAGTGGAGTGTTCAGGATGAGGCACTAAAGTCTAAGGAGAGGCACTGGAGTTCAATTATGAAGACTGTTGCTGTGGACCTTGGAGGAGATCCAAGTGGGAACAGGCTCTCAGAGAGATATATATAGATAGACATATGTAACTGAACAGGATCATGTTGACAGAAGACAGATTGATGGAAATTCATCTTGGATTTTCTTAAAGTTGATTCAGGCTGATTATCATTAGTTTTTAAAGTTGATGTGTTTAGAGAGATCAAACAAACCTCCAGGAACTGTTAAATATATGACCACCTTAAACTTGACAGATCATGCTTAAGTTACTGGTACAGTTTATAATCATTAAGCATGAGCTAAAAGAATACCAAGATATGTGAAATAAACTGTCAGTCAGTATATCTTTTATTTCATTCTTTCAAATTTCACAGTACAGTAATAACTTTTTTTAGTAAAAAAAATATCCATATACACCATTCTTGGTTTGAAACTTAAAAAAAGAATACATGTCAAAAACAATTCATGCACGTCAATCAATTAAAACGAGCAATGTTCCAAATCTGAACCTAAATCAGTCACACTTATTTCATGAACATGTCATTGCCATTTTCTATGTTCTCCATTCTACCAGCCAAAAGGACCATCATTACTGGGATAATTTACTATAATGGCACAACATGGAACAACTTGGCTACACTACACATAATTCAAATTAGAATAAATAAACTTAATCCATCAATATAATAAGAATGAGAAAAACTATATTCTACGAAAATAATATATCACAAAATGAAAAGGTATCTTATTGGCCAACACCAAATTTCTTAAATGAATTTAATTTTAAGAATGACTTTATACACAATTTATTCCAAATAACAAAAATGCTGTGTTCTGCCTCTACTATCCACTGCTTTCATCATCTAAATGTGGCCGGTGGTGACGATAATTTTCTGAAGTGACACGATATCTCAGTTCCTGTTCTGGCTGTTCAAGTTCTTCAGCTACAGCATTACTTCTACAAACCTTTACTGCCTGCCTGTCACTGTTCGTTAACTCTCCACTTTGTTCAGCAGGGTGATCCAAGGCCCTAGCAGTACCACATGGCATACTACCGAAATTTTGGAAATGGATGTTTGTATCTAATTCCTTTGAGACTTCAGAAGTATCACTTAGCACCAAGGCAGTATCATTTGCCACTGTGACATCAGCAGAACACTTGCCTTTGTTACTACTAACACCGTTATAAGTCTTAGGCACATCACCAACTGGTATAGCTCTATACCTTGCACCATCTTTGTGCAAAACTTCATTCATATTAGTTAAATCTGAACAACACATTGGGTCTGTACCTGTTAATGGTGCCTCCTTAGAAGACTCGGATGAAATTCCATAAGGCTGACTTCCCTTGGAGGAATCTTGGGAGCAAGATGTAAACATAGGAGGAGAGTTTACAGCTGTATCAGAGATCACAGAATCTCTATCATTACTTATGGTATCTGAAGGAAGACTTGAAATACCAGTAACAAGGGACTCCCTTGGAGATGAAATAGAAGATTCAAGGGGAGAAGGTAATGATTCATTTGTGGAAGGAGCAACAAAAGATGACAAAGTTATGGAATCAGACAAGATCCTAGAACCAGACTGTGTTGCACCAGGTACTACAGAAACAGAGTCAGAGGGTGTGGAATTTACAGTGACAGACTCTGCTGATAATGATCCTGGGGCAGTTGCTGAACTAGTAGATGCATCTGATACACTAGTGGCAGTAGCACTTACGGGTGATGTAGCTGTGGTGCTGGTTGATGCTGAAGTTGATGTTGCATTATTCTGCTGAAGATTCTGAACAATATTTCTTACATTTCTAAAAACGAAGCTCAGTGATGTGTTTCCATTCCTGTTATTAGCCAGACCACCAGTCATGTTGCGAAACACCAAGTTGACCATAGGTGGAAGGTTAGGCCTTGGTACTCCATCATTCCTAGTGCCGCCTGCACCATTGTTGGTATTTTCTCTACCTCCATTGGTAGCATTCTCACCTCCGCCATTTGCTGAGTTATTTGTGGCATTCTGGTTGTTGTTGTTGTTAACATTTGGAACATTGCGTAGAAGAATATTAACAGTGTGGACTCGACCCAGTTGCTGAATCTGTGCCTGCTGCAATATTGCTGGTAACTCATAATGGTGGAAGAAGTACAGCATGGAGTGCTGAGGAGAAAAGAAAGCAAAATTAATGCAACAGTCAAATAACTTAACATTGAAAATATGAAGAGAGGACTTCCATTCAATAATGATAAAAACTGTGGAGACTGGAATGATGTAAATAAATTAGATGTTCTTCAGTGAAGGATGGCATAAGAACAATAGCAAAGATCATTATGTACTGGATGGATGTGCAAAGAAGAAAAATGAGCATAAATGCAAGCAAGACTCTAAGATTGTAAACAGAGGAGCAAAATTATAAGTTTGGTGTAATGGCAAAGTAATGGACAAGGTTTAAAAGCTTTCAGGAAGGTTATTTACAAGGATAATAGAAGAAAAGTTGTCATGTTTCACTATTGAAGAGTAAATAAGTCAATAACATTTAGAGGTAAAAAGCAGGAGGGAAAAATGCAGGAAAATGCCAGGACTGGGAAAGGAGGAGGCTTTTGAGAGGACTGTACTGAAGTAGCTCTATAAGTGAAGGACAGCATTGTGTGCAACTAGGAGCACGATATGCCAGATGTCAAAGTCTGAAAGAAACATGTGAAGAATGAATGTGAATAGAATAAGTAGAAAGATAAAATACGACATCTTTTAAGTTTCTGCTGGAAGTTTTTCAGAAGTTTTGCTACAATCATCTTACTGTTAATGGAGAAAAAAGGCAAACTGACAGATGATTCATTGCTACAAGAGAACATCATTATCTTCAATTATGAATAAATGGATAAACAAGGACTTTTGAAAATCTTATAATGCACTGAGATATCACTTAATTATGGCAATAATGTATGAAGTTTAGCATATGCCCCAACACCTAAACTATTACTTCAAACTCATTAGTACTTATGTAAGTGGTGGCAAGGACAATATACTAAAGATACACTTGTTCTCGAGCAGAAGAAAAATACTTCCAAATAATGCCTGCTACATACAGGACACATAATGCTGAAACAAAGTAATAACTGTAAAACCATGCATTCATTATCAAAAAACACTTTGCATAGTTCTGTAAAAGAAAATTTAGCAGCTACTAAGTTTAAAAATGCTATACCATAAACTGAAACACCTGAACCATGGCTAAACTCTCAAAACTCCACTATGCATACAAGTTAAGGCACTCGGCACTCAGCTCTTATATCCTCTTATGCACTTCAAAATAGGCATGAAAACAACTCCAACTTATGTCTTTAAGTACATCATATAAACTTACAACACCAGTTAAGAAGTTTGGCTGTAATGGATAATATCCTTCAAACTACTACACAAGAACATACAAATCAATCTAGAGGCATGAACAAATATTCATAATATACATGAGTATGTTTGCTGATGACATAGATCCACTGGGAGAATCCAGTGAGAAACCAGAGAGAGAGTGTGTAAAAGGATAGACCTGAGAGTTAATGTAAATAAATGTAAGTTTAAAGTTTAGCAAGGTAGAGAGACAGGCTCGTTGGCATGTAAATTTGAATGGAGAAACCAGAGGTAATGGAGTGTTTTAGACAGTAGGGGGAACCATGGAAGCTAAAGTAAGCCATAAGGTGGGTGAGGGAGCTAAGGACCAGAGTGCAGTGTGAGATCTGCACCCTCATATTATGTAATAATTTTTGAAACTATGTCATATTTCAAAAACCCTTAACAATTATATTTGTGTGACAAAACTCTTACATGAAAAATACTTATGGAGAACCTTAAATTCCCATAAACAGTTAAGCCAAAGTAAAGAACAATACAGCACATATAAACAATGTCTCACCAGGTTAAACTGTATTTCATTTAATTTGCAAAATTATACTCTAGTTAATCATACTGACAAACTGAACCACTTCATGACTCCAGACAGATACCTATGCAAACTGAATGACACCTCTATATGAATATTTATGGTTGTTTTGCATCTCAATTTCAAGGTTACACACCAAGCCTTCACAGTAGCTGAAGTGGATGTGCATGAAATTGGATGGAAATTGATAGGACTTAAAAGGCCCAGCAGACAATGATCCTGAATTGTCTGATGGTGATCTGTCTTCCGATCATGTGAAGAGTGATTTTACAGACAATGACTTTCAGCACTGAAAGTTGACCAAGATAAGGCAGGAGAAAGTTTTCTAGCAAAAGAGGAGGTAGTGTTGCCAATACCCACCAAACCTTGACAATGCAGCATCTGACTGGTGCAGCTGGAAAGTTAACAAACTTTTATAGTTTTGCTGTCATGACAGAATTATATATGAATCACTGATTACATCAAGAAAAGATTCATAGCATAAAACAGAACAGTGTGGGTAAAATATATGATAAACCATGCAGAGCAGCAACTCGACAGGCATACTCTCACACTCTTTAGCGCATTGTGCTGAAGCATCTACAAGACTTTTACAATTAAAGTGATAGTATTGGATTGAATATATTTCTGTGGTGATTCTATTTCACTGTTACATGAATATCTTTGAAATTTCAAGGTTCATCAAATTTTTTAAACAGAAAAATCTTTAGTTTTGAAGGTTGAAAAGAATAACTTAATGAGACATTATGGGGTTAAGGAGACTTTTTTAAGGGTATTTGAGAATATCCCAAACAAAAAGTATCCCTGGATATTATGACAGCCTCAATTAGAAAAAATAGCATCAGTGATAAATCTATGAAACACATAGGGGAAGACCACACAAATTCTTCATCAAGGAAGAGGTAAAGTTCCATAAACGTGTACCACACCAGTCAGGTTGCACATTTGATAAATGCAAACCAGCAATAAGAGACTGCCTGGCATAACCTGCCATCACAAATCAAGCTGGTCACAGAGGTACATGAAAACCTCTACAAATAGCATAGAGCATAATAACCTAACTGAAAACCTTAACGCTGTCTGCAGTGATGTTCCTTCTTTTGTTCCAATGAAAATTTCATAAAAGAACAATAGTCAAAATAAGTATTTTCACATAACATCTTTCCTTAAATTTTGGGTCATAATACATCTAATTTCCCCCATGACTGCAGAGACAACATGGATAACACACCAACTTCTGAGGAAATATTTTGTTTTGACCTTACACCTTCTAATACATTTCTTAAGTGACTTTATCCCAAAAGTCTGTCCATGAGATTCCCTTAAACCTTGAATGAAAATAAGAAACCTTTGTACCTAGCTATACATAATTCAATGAACATTTCACTAATACCCCAGTTAAAGCTGCCCCATTGGGTGCTGCTTTGTTATAGCATCCTTGCTTGCATCTTGGAGCTCTAGTATAACTAGAAAAAGTTACGAAAATCCATAAAAGTCAAAAGACATAAGCCTAAATAATCACATGTCAAGAGTAGCTCTCTTTATTCATATTCACTAGGCCAATCAGTGCTGTACACATATATGCCCACATTCAGTCAGTGGTGAGTGCTCTCCTCTGTCAGTACAATACAAAATTTTGCTGTACTTACACAGGTGACTCGCCAATTTTTCAATATTTTTTTGACGATCTTTTATCCATCCTGTCTGGAAGATGGCCTGCAAATACTAGTGCTGTGGGTGTGCATCTAAAGCAACAAGGAAAAGTCTCTCCTTGGGAGTGCAATTACAAGTGCTGAGGTGTTTGGAAGCTTATGAGCATCACACTGATGTCAGTGATGCTTTCAATTGGTTACATTGATGGTTACAACCCTTGTTACGAATGTCATTCAAGATACAATATTGTACATTGTTTATTTGTCGTTCTATAATTAGTAAAGATTGTTACTGTCATAACTTGTGCTTATTTATACCTGTAACCCTCATGTACAATACTGAATATATCTCACAGGTTAAATAACATCTGGAACACATCCCAATAAATGCACTACACACAGGTGATGTGTAGTTAGCATCAGGGAAATGTGAATCAGAGATAACTGATAATTACTGCAGGTTTGGAAGCTATTTCTCTGGTATACCAGTTAGTCTAAGCCCTCTCAGCACCTGACTAGTCAGCCAAGAGATGTGCATAAGCGCTATTCAACTTTGCTCCACACTGAGGAAATTCAGTAGCCTACCAAATTAATCTGGGTATATTCACCTAATTCTGGTAGTTTGACTTCCAAATGACCCAACACCTATAACCAATAAATTATTCAGGAATATGTCTGTATCTCTTTTATGTGTAAATAAATCAGTCACATAAAAGGAAAACTGGTTTTCTTTGAATTTTATTTATCTATATTTATATTCATTATACCATTTTAGAAAGTTAAAAAATACAAGGAGGGGAGGATTTCTGGCCTCCCGCTCCCGTCCCCTCTAGTCGCCTTCTACGACACGCGAGGAACGCGTGGGAAGTATTCTTTCACCCCTATCCCCAGGGATATTTTTTAACTTTCTAAAATGGGAAACAGAAGAAGGAGTCACGCAGGGAGTGCTCATCCTCCTCGAAGGCTCAGACTGGGGTGTCTAAATGTGTGTGGATGTAACCAAGACGTGAAAAAAGGAGAGATAGGTAGTATGTTTGAGGAAAGGACCCTGGATGTTTTGGCTCTGAGTGAAACGAAGCTCAAGAGTAAAGGGGAAGAGTGGTTTGGAAATGTCTTGGGAGTAAAGTCAGGGGTTAGTGAGAGGACAAAAGCAAGGGAAGGAGTAGCAGTACTCCTGAAACAGGAGTTGTGGGAGTATGTGATAGAATGTAAGAAAGTAAATTCTCGATTAATATGGGTAAAACTGAAAGTTGATGGAGAGAGATGGGTGATTATTGGTGCATATGCACCTGGGCATGAGAAGAAAGATCATGAGAGGCAAGTGTTTTGGGAGCAGCTGAATGAGTGTGTTAGTGGTTTTGATGCACGAGACCGGGTTATAGTGATGGGTGATTTGAATGCAAAGGTGAGTAATGTGGCAGTTGAGGGAATAATTGGTATACATGGGGTGTTCAGTGTTGTAAATGGAAATGGTGAAGAGCTTGTAGATTTATGTGCTGAAAAAGGACTGGTGATTGGGAATACCTGGTTTAAAAAGCGAGATATACATAAGTATACGTATGTAAGTAGGAGAGATGGCCAGAGAGCGTTATTGGATTACGTGTTAATTGACAGGCGCACAAAAGAGAGACTTTTGGATGTTAATGTGCTGAGAGGTGCAACTGGAGGGATGTCTGATCATTATCTTGTGGAGGCTAAGGTGAAGATTTGTATGGGTTTTCAGAAAAGAAGAGTGGATGTTGGGGTGAAGAGGGTGGTGAGAGTAAGTGAGCTTGGGAAGGAGACTTGTGTGAGGAAGTACCAGGAGAGACTGAGTACAGAATGGAAAAAGGTGAGAACAATGGAAGCAAGGGGAGTGGGGGAGGAATGGGATGTATTTAGGGAATCAGTGATGGATTGCGCAAAAGATGCTTGTGGCATGAGAAGAGTGGGAGGTGGGTTGATTAGAAAGGGTAGTGAGTGGTGGGATGAAGAAGTAAGATTATTAGTGAAAGAGAAGAGAGAGGCATTTGGACGATTTTTGCAGGGAAAAAATGCAATTGAGTGGGAGATGTATAAAAGAAAGAGACAGGAGGTCAAGAGAAAGGTGCAAGAGGTGAAAAAGAGGGCAAATGAGAGTTGGGGTGAGAGAGTATCATTAAATTTTAGGGAGAATAAAAAGATGTTCTGGAAGGAGGTAAATAAAGTGCGTAAGACAAGGGAGCAAATGGGAACTTCAGTGAAGGGCGCAAATGGGGAAGTGATAACAAGTAGTGGTGATGTGAGAAGGAGATGGAGTGAGTATTTTGAAGGTTTGTTGAATGTGTTTGATGATAGAGTGGCAGATATAGGGTGCTTTGGTCGAGGTGGTGTGCAAAGTGAGAGGGTTAGGGAAAATGATTTTGTAAACAGAGAAGAGGTAGTAAAAGCTTTGCGGATGATGAAAGCCGGCAAGGCAGCAGGTTTGGATGGTATTGCAGTGGAATTTATTAAAAAAGGGGGTGACTGTATTATTGACTGGTTGATAAGGTTATTCAATGTATGTATGACTCATGGTGAGGTGCCTGAGGATTGGCGGAATGCGTGCATAGTGCCATTGTATAAAGGCAAAGGGGATAAGAGTGAGTGCTCAAATTACAGAGGTATAAGTTTGTTGAGTATTCCTGGTAAATTATATGGGAGGGTATTGATTGAGAGGGTGAAGGCATGTACAGAGCATCAGATTGGGGAAGAGCAGTGTGATTTCAGAAGTGGTAGAGGATGTGTGGATCAGGTGTTTGCTTTGAAGAATGTATGAGAAATACTTAGAAAAGCAAATGGATTTGTATGTAGCATTTATGGATCTGGAGAAGGCATATGATAGAGTTGAGAGAGATGCTCTGTGGAAGGTATTACGAATATATGGTGTGGGAGGAAAGTTGTTAGAAGCAGTGAAAAGTTTTTATCGAGGATGTAAGGCATGTGTACGTGTAGGAAGAGAGGAAAGTGACTGGTTCTAAGTGAATGTAGGTTTGCGGCAGGGGTGTGTGATGTCTCCATGGTTGTTTAATTTGTTTATGGATGGGGTTGTTAGGGAGGTAAATGCAAGAGTTTTGGAAAGAGGGGCAAGTATGAAGTCTGTTGGGGATGAGAGAGCTTGGGAAGTGAGTCAGTTGTTGTTCACTGATGATACAGCGCTGGTGGCTGATTCATGTGAGAAACTGCAGAAGCTGGTGACTGAGTTTGGTAAAGTGTGTGAAAGAAGAAAGTTAAGAGTAAATGTGAATAAGAGCAAGGTTATTAGGTACAGTAGGGTTGAGGGTCAAGTCAATTGGGAGGTAAGTTTGAATGGAGCAAAACTGGAGGAAGTAAAGTGTTTTAGATATCTGGGAGTGGATCTGGCAGCGGATGAAACCATGGAAGCGGAAGTGGATCATAGGGTGGGGGAGGGGGCGAAAATCCTGGGAGCCTTGAAGAATGTGTGGAAGTCAAGAACATTATCTCGGAAAGCAAAAATGGGTATGCTTGAAGGAATAGTGGTTCCAACAATGCTGTATGGTTGCGAGGCATGGGCTATGGATAGAGTTGTGCACAGGAGGATGGATGTGCTGGAAATGAGATGTTTGAGGACAATGTGTGGTGTGAGGTGGTTTGATCGAGTAAGTAACGTAAGGGTAAGAGAGATGTGTGGAAATAAAAAGAGCGTGGTTGAGAAAGCAGAAGAGGGTGTTTTGAAATGGTTTGGGCACATGGAGGGAATGAGTGAGGAAAGATTGACTAAGAGGATATATATGTCGGAGCTGGAGGGAACGAGGAGAAGTGGGAGACCAAATTGGAGGTGGAAAGATGGGGTGAAAGAGATTTTGTGTGATTGGGGCCTGAACATGCAGAAGGGTGAAAGGAGGGCAAGGAATAGAGTGAATTGGATCGATGTGGTATACCGGGGTTGACGTGTTGTCAGTGGATTGAATCAGGGCATGTGAAGCGTCTGGGGTAAACCATGGAAAGCTGTGTAGGTATGTATATTTGCGTGTGGACGTATGTATATACATGTGTATGGGGGTGGGTTGGGCCATCTCTTTCGTCTGTTTCTTTGCGCTACCTCGCAAACGTGGGAGACAAAAAAAAAAAAAAAAAAAAAAAAAAAAAATATTCATTATACTTAATCGCTGTTTCCTGCATCAGCAAGGTAGCGCCAGGAAACAGACAAAGAATGGCCCATCCACTCATATACATATATATATATATATATATATATATATACATAAATGCCCATACACACACATATACATACATATACATGTCAACATATTCACACATACACAGACATATACATATTCATACTTGCTTGCCTTCATCCATTCCTGTTACTACCCCACCACACACGTAACAGCATCGCTAACCCTCGCTTCAGTGGGATAGCACCAGAAAAACAGACAAAAAAGGCCATATTCATTCGCATCCAGTCTCTAGCTGTCATGTGTAATGCACCAAAACCACATCTCCCTATCTACATCCCGGCCCCACAGACCTTTCCATACATTCATATACAAATATTTTAGTGCATATCCATAAGTCAGGACCATAGTACCAAGACTACATTGCTGCTAGTCTATTTGTTTACCATATGACATTTTCATATCTATTAACTACAAACATAGAAAGACACTCACCAAGATGAAGAGCCAAGAGGTCATCAGGGCTAGCCACGAGTACTGCAAAGAAAACAAGCTGTCAGTTTCCAAATATGTAAGGCAATCAAATCAAAAAAGCATCTCCCCCTACACTTCAGTGAGGTAGCACCAGGAAAAAGACAAAAAGGCCACATTCGTTCACGCTTAGTCTAAAGTTGTTATGGGTTATGCACCGAAACCACAGCAACCTATCCACAACCAGACCCCATAGACCTTATCATGGTTTGCCCCGACACTTCACATGCCCAGGTTCAGTCCATTGACAGCACCTAATTAATATTACTCATACTAATACTTGTATTAATAAAGTACCAGCATCATACCACACATTTTGGGGCATTTTTCTCATCTTTCAAAGAGCAAATCAGGTTGAGAAATCTCCCCCACGGAACATAACCCCACTAAATCTTGCAGTACAATGTGGTCCAATATCCAGTTGCAATTTCCTGGAACACATCCCCTGTGTTAACTCAGGATGTACATGAAAAAATATACCACTAAAAATGAAGCTTCAATGTGGTACAGTGTGATATAAGAAAATATGAGTGGTTAGAGGGACGAATAAAAAGTTTGAATGGAAAACATGACTGTACCAAACTGAGGCACCTACAGCTTATTTCTTTCTCAGAGAATGAATTTTGTAATGGGTCATAGCAAATTCTGAGGGAACAACTTACCAATATTTGAACCTAAAACAACTGTATTTTCTGTTATTTTTGCCAAGTCCAATTGTAATAAAGCAAACTTCTAAACTTATGATGTCCAATCAATATGCTAAATATGTACTGGTCAGCAGTTATCAAATTTGCAAGAAAGATTTAATAATGATGTGGAATGATACTAATAACAGGCATCAGTAAGACTATGCAACACATATGCTTTGTCTGCAAAGTTGTGAAAAAAGTGCTTTAACATAGCTCTTACCTGGCCATTGAAACGGTAGTGGTATGCATAAAAGGCAAAATGGTAAAGGTAGAAAAAGCGTAGCCAGTGTCGTCGAGTAATGGCTGTGTGGCAGCAGATAGCTTCGTATTGGTCACAAACCCACACTAACACAATTATGTAGAAGGCTGTTGAGGTGTCATTGAAGAACTCGGACATAATGGCTTCCATGCCTGCAAAAGAGATTCTATTAAAATGATTAACAATCACAGGAACAAAGAAACTAGGTTCAGTATGGAAAACGATCAAAAGTTTAAGGAACTGGAAAATAATATACCTTGAAGATTGAGAGTATACTGTACACAATCAGTGGTGCTGCAATGAATATGAACAAGAAATGGCACATTTTAAATATTCTGTACTACACAACTTTCAAACCACCAAACACATAGCAAATGCATTTTTTTTTTCATACATATTTGCCATTTCCCACATTAGCGAGGTAGTGTTAAGAACAGAGGACTGAGCCTCAGAGAGAAAATCCTCACTTGGCCCCTTTCTCTGTTCCTTCTTTTGGAAAAGCAAAAACTGGAGGGGAGGATTTCTAGACCCCTGCTCCCTTCCCTTTTAATCGCCTTCTACGACACGCAGGGAATATGTGGAAGTATTCTTTCTCCCCTATCCCCGGGGATAAGTAAATGCATTTATGTTACATTAACATTTTTTTTTTTTATACTATTCGCTATTTCCCGCGATAGCGAGGTAGCGTTAAGAACAGAGGACTGGGCCTTTGAGGGAATATCCTCACCTGGACCTCTTCTCTGTTCCTTCTTTTGGTTTCCTATAATTTTGATGTGATGATGATAACTCTCAACTTTACTTTCATCCTAAGAACATATTGTTATTAACTCTCTTTTCTATACACAAATCATCAGAATTACTATTGAGGTAGAAAAACTGTTTGCAATACATCTAATCTAAATACTGCAATGTAACATCATCTTACCAACAAGTGCAAGAATCACAGTTAACATGGGAGCTGCAGGGAAGGTAATGGCCACATTGAGTTCCAACATCTGGAGAAGGTCCACAATGAAGAGGAAGATCTGATGGTGGGAGTAACGCAACAGCATGGATACACTCAAAGTAAACACTACCATTACAAATGCTGCTGCAAGATAGTTGCTCCCACCCATCCACATACTCACAAAGCGGTAATGTTCTCCAGTAACCACATTCCTAAAGACAAACAACATTTCAAACAATATTCTCAAAAAACCTAAATACCTACAGCCTGCAACTGATTCACAATTACACACAACATAAAACTGAATGTGAACTGTAATGACATATAATCAATATATCTTACTATCACATAATGTATGTTCAGGATATAAGTGAATGATCTATGCAGCAATATATACAGACTTAAAGATAAAAGGCTAATATGCATCTACTTTTCCACTAACTGATAGCATCCATACAAAGAATATAATAAGTTTCCAAGAATAATATTCACACAAAAATGTTCAAGTTTCTGAGCCTAATTCAAGAGCATTTCATAAAATAACTTAAATGAAAATAATCATTCGTTTACAAAATTTGCCTATAAACTTCACAATCAACATATATATTTGCTTCATGAAAATTAAGATCACCACTTTCACATCTGTCCTTAAACCACTCATTGCAGTCTGTCATGAATTTAATATCCTATTCTATTTTCACATTAATTAAAATAGAAGATTATAAAAGAACCAAACACATCCTGTAAATAAATCTTCTCATTTCTTTACAACCTCATACAATGCTTTAAAACTCTTCTTTGACACTTGAGCTCATACACACTGGCTTTCCTTTATTTGTCACAACACCTCTATACCTATGACAAAACTTTTACACTTGTCCAAGGCAGTTCTATCATATCTAATAAAGCAGGCTTCCAAGGCAGTTCTATCATATCTAATAAAGCTGGCTTCAATTTTTTACATGAGTACCACCTCATACAACAAATTCAACAGAAAAATTTGAATGCTAGATTACAATTTTATATCATTCATCTCTCTGTAACGCGTGAATTTTTTCCAACTTGTATATGTTTAATGGTAAAAACAATAAGTCTATGAGAAAACTATACAATACCATGGAAGCATTACTGGCCATTTCTACAGGAATCATTGTTTTCATATGTACCTAATCAAAAGAAACTCTTAAAGCAGATATTCCAGTGTTACTTACCGGAGATAACCTTTATTTTCTTCTTTTTCAGCCAGACTCTTGATGGACCCCATGAGGATGTCATCATAGCCTAAAAACTCATCCAGGATAAATCTGGACAAAGAGTCACCAAAGCAGGCATCTTTCATGGGATCGAGAGTGACAATTTTGACTGGAATGTTGAGGCGTTGTCGAGTGGCTGGTGACAGTCGCAAAAATCCATATTCAAGAGAATACTCTACAATGTACTCATCCTCAGGCCACACTGTGAGGACATTAATGTTGCCATTAAAATCATATTTCCAGTTATGAAGAAAACATGACACGAGATTAAAATCAAATTACCAACGGAGTTTACATTACAAAAATACTCAAAATCTTAATAAATACAAAACAATGAGAGGATCCTTACTCAACATCACGTTACCAATCACCTGAATTCTCAATTATTACATTTCATCACATGAGACATCAACTGCAAAGGCATGGCCTTATCAAATAAAATCATTTATGTGATTTTTAGAGGAGTGTCTGATAACACATGGATAAAAACTTCAAAAGCTATAATCACGGCTCTAAGGATAGGTAGAAGCATCCTTGAGGGAAACTCATGGATGAGTAAAATTTTCATCCACACAGGACCAATCAACTTGTGCGTAAATCAAAATGATGGAGGTTAAAATCTAACCATAGAATTATGGTCTGGACTTGAATAGTCTTCAAAATCAACCGATAAATTCAAGACTTCAATGTTATAAATGCGATAATGGTTTAAATATCACAGTACATAATGAAGTATATACTGTAAACTGACAGAATCAAGATTACAAGCACCAAAGTACAATTATTTTCATATATTTCCTGACAAAATCAAGATTCAGATGTAACAATGTCACAGTACAGGTAGGCCCCAAACAGTCATCTTGAGTAATGCCAAATCACTTTAATGTCACCTATCAATTAGGGAACACAGATTCATTTCACTCAGCAATGAGCTGATTTTGAATCACAAAGATGGAGAGGTAGCAACGTCCAACATTAAACTATCAGGCGAACTATTTTGCATTGAACAATGAACTGTCAAGCAAACTACTCTGCACCACGATGTAAATATAACACAGTTTCAATTCAGACCACATTACCCACTCACACCACCACCATGTGTTTATGTGGAGCACATTTTCAGCTAAATTTTTATCATAATTTAAAGCTGTAAACCCCTTAATCATGTGTCAAAAACACCCAACATGTGACAAAAGTGAGCTCTGTAATATGAAATCAAGAAAAGTATTACACACAAAATAAAATTAAATGTTTTGATCTCTTTAGATACTGATGAAGAAGCAGAAGACACCGGTACAGCACATGGCTTACCTTCCATGACTGTAAAAGCAGTACTAGGTAATGCAGACGAGATTTAAGCAAGTATGCAATTTTTTTTTTTTTTTTTTTTTTTGCTTTGTCGCTGTCTCCCGCGTTTGCGAGGTAGCGCAAGGAAACAGACGAAAGAAATGGCCCAACCCACCCCCATACACATGCCTTGATTCAATCCACTGACAGCACGTCAACCCCAGTATACCACATCGATCCAATTCACTCTATTCTTTGCCCTCCTTTCACCCTCCTGCATGTTCAGGCCCCGATCACACAAAATCTTTTTCACTCCATCTTTCCACCTCCAATTTGGTCTCCCTCTTCTCCTCGTTCCCTCCACCTCCGACACATATATCCTCTTGGTCAATCTTTCCTCACTCATTCTCTCCATGTGACCAAACCATTTCAAAACACCCTCTTCTGCTCTCTTAACCACGCTCTTTTTATTTCCACACATCTCTCTTACCCTTACGTTACTTACTCGATCAAACCACCTCACACCACACATTGTCCTCAAACATCTCATTTCCAGCACATCCATCCTCCTGCGCACAACTCTATCCATAGTCCACGCCTCGCAACCATACAACATTGTTGGAACCACTATTCCTTCAAACATACCCATTTTTGCTTTCCGAGATAATGTTCTCGACTTCCACACATTCTTCAAGGCTCCCAGAATTTTCGCCCCCTCCCCCACCCTATGATCCACTTCCGCTTCCATGGTTCCATCCGCTGCCAGATCCACTCCCAGATATCTAAAACACTTCACTTCCTCCAGTTTTTCTCCATTCAAACTCACCTCCCAATTGAATTGACCCTCAACCCTACTGTACCTAATAACCTTGCTCTTATTCACATTTACTCTTAACTTTCTTCTTTCACACACTTTACCAAACTCAGTCACCAGCTTCTGCAGTTTCTCACATGAATCAGCCACCAGCGCTGTATCATCAGCGAACAACAACTGACTCACTTCCCAAGCTCTCTCATCCCCAACAGACTTCATACTTGCCCCTCTTTCCAAAACTCTTGCATTCACCTCCCTAACAACCCCATCCATAAACAAATTAAACAACCATGGAGACATCACACACCCCTGCCGCAAACCTACATTCACTGAGAACCAATCACTTTCCTCTCTTCCTACACGTACACATGCCTTACATCCTCGATAAAAACTTTGCAAAATGTGATACCATAATCTCTCTATCTATCTGTCTCTCTGATGCCCATTCCCTTCAGAAACTTCCTTAAGGGGATGCCCACAGCAAAAGACTCCCCATAACTGGTGAACTCCTGTGCCAATTCTTAGCCTTTATGCCTCATCCTAAACAGGCCACTCATGGGGGAATTCTAACAGTTTCCAGATGCTTCTTCTGTATACTTCTACCTAATGTTCCAACCTAATACCTCAACCTAATGCTCCCACCAACTACTTCTACCCAATGTTTCTACTTAATGTTCCTGTCCAATGTTCCTACCTACCACTTCTATCTACCACTCCTACCATTTTGCCAAAAGGAAGGGCTAGCATATTGTAATTACTGCTCACTGCAGGAAAATTAGGAGTTATGAAGAATGAGTTGTGTAACTTAAGTGGTGTCAAGTGTTATGTGTGACAAAGGAGAGGTTGCATATTTGTGGACAGAATGCCATCTGTCCATGTGTGGGTGGGACACAAAGAAAAGACAGCTACCTGGGTCAGGAGTGAAACCTGACGACTACTGAAGAGCTAGCTCACTAAGCAGCCATTACTAGCCTTCCTAATACCCATACAGGTAGTACTAGTAATACAACTCCCTGCTCAGTGGCTGCCTACCAACTACTACCAACCATGATACCATTACACACAATTATCATCAAACTGAAACATCAAGGGATGCCAGATGATTCTACATAACCAGTTCCACCTACAAGTTCACCTACATTTTCATTTCCTAACAATCTTGCCCTTCATTCCCTTAATCCTGTCACTTACCCCTACAGTTCAACCCACCTCCTTTAAGCAAGCTTCGCAACCATATCCAGTAAGAGCTCATGTTATTCATTCTGTAATTTTTAGCAAAATAACATCTATACTTGTACATTCACTGTACATCAACACATTTTGTCTTTCAAAGGAAAAAACATTTAAAAGGAGCATAGCCAGCTTGTATACATGGGTTCCTATAGGAAAAACATATTTGCTTAAAGTAGCACTTTATAAGAAAGCAGCCCATACATTAACTACATTCAACCTCTAAAATCAAGGTGTAATCAAACTAACTAATCTTGAATATAAGTTTTCATTAGTGATTCGTAAAACATCAAAAACTTACCAGCTTTTGCTAACATTTCCAGAGGCTCTTTCTTGGGTAGAGGTGAGTCATCATGCACAGGTGGTGTCACTTCCTCTGTATGGTTGGCATTAAGCACATCTGAAGCAACATCTTCAACACTTGGCAGCTCATCAAGGACCTTGCTCTCTGGTGTCTTCAACTCCAGTTGTGCTGCGTAATATCAATGGCAAAGAATTATTTTTAGGTTTCAAAAAATCAGCTCTGAAGGTAAATAATGTGCACAAGACAAGAGAACAGGTAGTGATGAATGAGAAGATGGAGTGAGTATTCTGAAGGTTTGCCTGAATGTGTTTGATGATAGAAAGGCAGATATAGGGTGCTTTGGTTGGGGTGGTGTGTGAAGTGAGAGGGTCAGGGACAATGGTTTGGTAAAGAGAGAAGAGGTAGTAAAAGCTTTGTGGAAGATAAAATCTGGCAAGGTGGCGGTTTGGATGGCACTGCAGTAGAATTTAATAAAAAGGGGGTGACTGTGTGGTTGACTGGTTGGTAAGGATTTTCAATGTATACATGGATCATGGTGAAGTGCCTGAGGATTGGCGAAATACATGCATAGTGCCAATGTACAAAGGCAAAGGGGATAAGGGTGAGTGGTCAAACTAAAGAGGCATAAGTTTGTTGAGTATTCCTGGGAAATTATATGGGAGGGTATTGACTGAGAGGATGAAGGCATGTACAGAGCATCAGATTGGGGAGGAGCACTGTAGTTTCAGAAGTGGTAGAGGATGTGTGGATCAGGTGTTTGCTTTGAAAAATGTGTGTGTGAGTAATACTTAGAAAAACAGATGGATTTGTATGTGGCATTTAAGGATCTGGAGAAGGCATATGATAGGGGTGATAGAGATGCTTTGTGGAAGGTCTTAAGAGTATATGGTGTGGGAGGTAAGTTGCTAGAAGGAGTGAAAAGTTTCTACCATGGATGTAAGGCATGTGTACGAGTAGGAAAAGAGGAGAGTGATTGGTTCCTAGTGAATGTCGGTCTGTGGCAGGGGTGTGTGATGTCTACATGGTTGTTTAATTTGTTTGTGGACGGGGTGGTTAGGGAGGTAAATGCAAGAGTTTTGGAGAGAGGGGTGAGTATGCAGTCTCTTGGCGTCTGGAGTGGGTAGTATTGCAGATGAACTTCTTAAGAAAGGCAGTGACTTTGTTGATGATTGGTTAGTTAATTTTTTAAAGTATGTAACGATCATGATGAGGAGCCTGAGGATAGGTGGAATGCATTTATCTATCTATCTATCTATATCTCTGATACCTGATCCCTTCAGGAAATCCCTCAATATGGCCATGGCAATAGTCTCCTTAACTAGTGAACTCCAGTGCCACTTCTTAGCCTTTAAAGGATCACCCTTATCAGGCCACTGGCAAAGGGCCAGTCTAGTGCAGGGAATGCATTTATAGTGCCATTTTATATAGGTACGTTGAAAAAAGTGAGTTGATTCTGCCTGGTATGTTGTATGGAAGAATGGTGATTGAAAGAGTGGTGGCATGCAAAAAGCATCAGACTGGGGAGGAACAATGTGGTTTCAGGAGTGGCACAGAATAGGTGGATCTGGTGTTGGCTTTGAAGAAACTTTCTGAGAAATACTTAGAAAAACAAGCGAATTTGTCAGTAACATTTAAAGATCAGGAGAAAGTAGATAGAGTTGATAAATATGTTATGAACATACAATGAGAAAGGAAAGTTATTAGAAGCAGACAAGAGCTTTTTCAAGAACATATGATGTGTGTGCAAGTAGGTAGAGTGGAGGGTAAGCAGCTTTAGGTGAAGGACAACATGTGGAGTAAGGAGTGCTTCCCTAAATACCTCCTATTCCTCACCCACTTCCTTAGCTTTCATCTATTCTCACCTTCTGCCATTCCACATTCAATCTCTCTAGGTTCTCACAATCCTCTTTTCCAAGCTCACACACTTTTACAGCCCCCTTCCCACACATATCATTACATCTTTTCCTAAAGCTCATACAAACCTTCATCCTCATCTCCACCAAGGACTAATCAGACATCTCACTAACTGCCCCTTTCGGTACATTCACATCCAAGAGTTTCTCATATGCACACCTATCAATTAATGAATAATCCAACAATGTCTCCTTTCCATCTTTCCTAATCCAGTGCATCCCTCTTTTTAAATCACGTCTTCTCAACGGCAAGTTCTTTTTCAGCACTGAGCTCTACAAGTCAAGCTGTCCACCATTTTTATTCACAAGTACCCCATACCCCCAATTATACCCACAACTGCCATACTGCCTACTCTCACATTTAATTCACCCATCACTAACCCTCAATTTCTCGCATAAACACTGCTGACATGCTCATGCAGCTCTTCCCAAAACATTCTGAGTCCTCACTTCCTTAATCATCTCATTTCTAGGTGCATAACCACAAATACTCACCCATCTCTTATTAAGCACTTCATTTTTTCCCACAGCAGTCTGGGGTTCTCACCTCTTAACATTCTTTCACACATTTCCACAACTCCTCCTTCAGCATCAGTGCTATCCCTTCCTTAGCTCTCATCCTCATATCAATACCTGACTTTACCCCTCAGTTACATTCCCAAATCATTCTTTCCCTTTGGGTGTTTCACTCAGAGATAGAACATCCCAGTTCCTCTCCTCAAACATACTATCTATCTATATCTTCTTTTCATCTCTGTTACATCCACACACTTTCAGATATCCCAGCCTGATCCTTTAAGGAGGATGATCACTCCTAACGTGGCTCTTTTTTCTTTTCCAACTTTTAAAAATCAAAGTTTCTTAACCATCATCCCATCCTTTTAGTCATAGAAAGTATTCTTTCTTCCACATCCCTAGGAGTAATGCCTATATACCTCTTTAAACTTCTCCCACATATGTAAGCAATGTCCCTAAATACCTCCAATTCATCATCCATACCCACAGATTCATTCATTCTTGCTTCTTGCCAGTCAACACTAAGTCTCTCTTAGTATGTGTTTTCACAAGCCTCTTTTTCAAGCTCACCCACTTTCACAACCCTCTTCCCACCCATATCATTTCCACATTTCCCAAAGCCTTTACAAACCTTCATCCTCACCTCTAAGTAATGTTCAGACATCCCACCCCTCTCAGCACATTCACATCCAATAGTCTCCCCTTTGCATGCCTATCAATTACTACATAATCCAAAAATCTTATATTACTTGTATAGTCAAACACATTTCAAACTACTCAACAGTATTCAATAATGTACTACGGACAAAATATGAAAAGCAGAATCTGAAAATACAAGCAAAATCTCCCTAAAACCCACTCCAACCAGGACAGGATGAATAAAGGCTATTATTCCTTATTTGAGGGTTAACAGACAAGTGATTTGAGAGTCAGACTGCAGCCTTTAAGTCAGTTAGATATGAAAATCAAAAATGCATACCTGGACTCAATCTACTTTGGTTGTACTGCAAGTAAAAAGTGTTTTCCAGCGAGGTTGTATAATAAGAGTACAATGTAATCAAACTTCCTACTCCAAAAGAGTTCATCCTTTCCTGCTACTCAATGAAGCACAGCCTTTAAGCTTCAGGAGTCCCTGGAGCAGGGGTCCTGAGGTTATATAACATATACATTTCTTTTCTTTCTTTCATACTATTCGCCATTTCCCGCATTAGCGAGGTAGCGTTAAGAACAGAGGACTGGGCCTTAAGAGGGAATATCCTCACCTGGCCCCCTTCTCTGTTCCTTCTTTTGGAAAATTAAAAAAAAAACGAGAGGGGAGGATTTCCAGCCACCCGCTCCCTCCCCTTTTAGTCGCCTTCTACGACACGCAGGGAATACGTGGGAAGTAGTCTTTCTCCCCTATCCCCAGGGATAAACAAGATAAGTCACACAAAAGTCGTGCAATTCACCAGTAAATTCTAGCATAACCACAGTATGGCAGATAAGATCTTTTTCCAATAAATCAACTTTATTTTTGGTTATCATATAACAACACTAGAGCAACCATACATTAGAGTAGGAAAGTAAACAAGAAAATCCTTTAAAGTAGAATAAAATTCTTCATTAGTCATAGTCACTTCCCTCCCAGGCCATGTTTCATTCTGAGGTAAAACCTTTCCAACATGATAGTTCAGGATATAAAGCACTACACAATAGCTTTCATTAAAGATAAATAACATTAAGTTATACAAAGGGAGGATCATGGTTTGTCTCAACAAAAAGAATCATAAAGATTTAGTTTCTTGTATTTACCAGAATTTTAATGAGGATGCTCAATAGTTTTACGAACCATTTACAATACCATCCTACGTCTTGAAAAAGCTAGCTCACCATGTCGATATGGCTGACACTCTTTGCACAGGAAACAGTGTGTAGGATGCTGCCCATTATTTACTCAGCTCTTTTTGTTCACAGGAAGCCACCCACTAAAAATTAAAAGTATAGCTGCTGTCCCATATACATATATAACATTTATATATATTTATATATATATATCCCTGGGGATAGGGGAGAAAGAATACTTCCCACGTATTCCCTGCGTGTCGTAGAAGGCGACTAAAAGGGGAGGGAGCGGGGGGCTGGAAATCCTCCCCTCTCAATTTTTTTTAATTTTCCAAAAGAAGGAACAGAGAAGGGTGCCAGGTGAGGATATTCCCTCAGTGGCCCAATTCTCTGTTCTTAACGCTACCTCGCTAACGTGGGAAATGGCGAATAGTTTGAAAAAAAAAAAAATATATATATATTTATTTTGCTTTGTCGCTGTCTCCCGCGTTTGCGAGGTAGCGCAAGGAAACAGACGAAAGAAATGGCCCAACCCACCCCATACACATGTATATACATACACGTCCACACACGCAAATATACATACCTATACATCTCAATGTACACATATATATACACCCACAGACACATACCTATATACCCATGCACACAATTCACACTGTCTGCCTTTGTTCATTCCCATCGCCACCTCGCCACACATGGAATACCATCCCCCTCCCCCCTCATGTGTGCAAGGTAGCACTAGGAAAAGAAAACAAAGGCCCCATTCGTTCACACTCAGTCTCTAGCTGTCATGCAATAATGCCCGAAACCACAGCTCCCTTTCCACATCCAGGCCCCACACAACTTTCCATGGTTTATCCCAGACGCTTCACATGCCCTGATTCAATCCACTGACAGCACGTCAACCCCGGTATACCACATCGATCCAATTCACTCTATTCCTTGCCTGCCTTTCACCCTCCTGCATGTTCAGGCCCCGATCACTCAAAATCTTTTTCACTCCATCTTTCCACCTCCAATTTGGTCTCCCACTTCTCCTCGTTCCCTCCACCTCCGACACATATATCCTCTTGGTCAATCTTTCCTCACTCATTCTCTCCATGTGCCCAAACCATTTCAAAACACCCTCTTCTGCTCTCTCAACCACGCTCTTTTTATTTCCACACATCTCTCTTACCCTTACATTACTTACTCGATCAAACCACCTCACATCACACATTGTCCTCAAACATCTCATTTCCAGCACATCCACCCTCCTGCGCACAACTCTATCCATAGCCCACGCCTAGCATCCATGCATACATATATACATATATACATACATACATATATACATATATATGTATATATATATCCTCCCTAGGGATAGTGGAGAAAGAATACTTCCCATGTATTCCCTGCGTGTCGTAGAAGGCGACTAAAAGGGAAGGGAGCAGGGGGGCTGGAAATCTTCCCCTCACTTTTTTTTTTTTAATTTTCCAAAGGAAGGAACAGAGAAGGGGGCCGGGTGAGGATGTTTCCTCAGAGGCCCAGTCCTCTGTTTTTAATGCTACCTCGCTGAGGCGGGAAATGGTGAATAGTATGAAAGAAAAAGAATATTTTATTTTTATTATACTTTGTCGCTGTCTCCCGCGTTTGCGAGGTAGCGCAAGGAAACAGACGAAAGAAATGGCCCAACTCCCCCCATACACATGTATATACATACGTCCACACACGCAAATATACATACCTACACAGCTTTCCATGGCTTACCCCAGACGCTTCACATGCCTTGATTCAATCCACTGACAGCACGTTAACCCCGGTATACCACATCGCTCCAATTCACTCTATTCCTTGCCCTCCTTTCACCCTCCTGCATGCTCAGGCCCCGATCACACAAAATCTTTTTCACTCCATCTTTCCACCTCCAATTTGGTCTCCCTCTTCTCCTTGTTCCCTCCACCTCCGACACATATATCCTCTTGGTCAATCTTTCCTCACTCATCCTCTCCATGTGCCCAAACCACTTCAAAACACCCTCTTCTGCTCTCTCAACCACGCTCTTTTTATTTCCACACATCTCTCTTACCCTTACGTTACTCACTCGATCAAACCACCTCACACCACACATTGTCCTCAAACATCTCATTTCCAGCACATCCATCCTCCTGCGCACAACTCTATCCATAGCCCACGCCTCGCAACCATACAACATTGTTGGAACCACTATTCCTTCAAACATACCCATTTTTGCTTTCCGAGATAATGTTCTCGACTTCCACACATTCTTCAAGGCCCCCAGAATTTTCGCCCCCTCCCCCACCCTATGATCCACTTCCGCTTCCATGGTTCCATCCGCTGCCAGATCCACTCCCAGATATCTAAAACACTTCACTTCCTCCAGTTTTTCTCCATTCAAACTCACCTCCCAATTGACTTGAAAGAAAAAGAAAAGATATATATATATATATTTTATCATTACTTATTATACTTTGTTGCTGTCTCCCACGTTAGCACAAGGAAACAGACAAAAGAATGGCCCAATCCACCCACATACACATGTATATACATAAACACCCACACACGCACATATACATACCTATACATTTCAACATATACATACATATACACACACAGACATGTACATATATACACATGTACATATACATACATGCTGCCTTCATCCATTTCCTCTACCACCCTGCCACACATGAAATGGCACCCCCCTCCCCCCACGTGCACGCGAGGAAGCACTAGGAAAAGACAACAAAGACTACATTCGTTCACACTCAGTCTCTAGCTGTCATGTGTAATGCACCGAAATCCATTCCTGGTGCCACCCCACCCTGTCCCACATGAAACAGCATTAATGAGATGGCCTCCATTGCCTGAGCCTTCTCAGCTAACATAAAAAAAAAAGTAATGTTCTATATCCTCTCATTTCAAGTACTTAAGAGAAACCCATAGCAGAAATGCCAGCTGTACAAAATAGAGCAGTGAGTAGTTACAAAGATTTGCGAACTGCACAGCCCAAAAACGCTTACAGCAAGTCATTGTGTCAGTTATATGAAAGGAATACAAAGTGCTATAAGAGAGGACTGGGAGTGTCAACATTTCCATTTAATAAAAGTGAGAAATAGCTATAAAGACAACAAAAGACCAATACTATTAAACTCAACAGTAAAGTGCTCACCATCAGAACCATTCTGTGAACCTATTTCCTGCTCCTCAAATTCAGCTAAACCTGGTGAAAAGAGGTAAGTCAACATTAGTAAAATATCTAAAAATCAACACGGGAGAGGACATTGTATTTAGTCACCAAGTGAGAGGATAATAGTAAAAGATCTCATGCAAAAACACTTCAGAGAATGTGTTATTCAACTGTTACTTAATCATACGAAACTGAAAAGCCAAATATGGACTGAGCAAAAAGCTCTTTTATCGAATGCTCTTTTTATATTAGGGAACTGCAGTATATTCATATAAAAGTGTGGAAAAATTAACATCTAAGTTATGGTCATAACACACACATAATATACAAAATCTAAACAAATTATCAATTTACTACTATAAAGGTTACTAAAAATACCTTATAACTGAATGCCTTTAGTAGTCATATAATTACACCACTGGAGTTCTGCCAGTATATCGTATTAACCCTTTGGGCATGGCATGTGGGCATAACCACCCTGACATATATAATAAGTACGACAAGCAGGTACATTCCACAGCCAACAATAAAATTTTCCATTAGTGGCGACATGAGGGCATCTTCTATCATCCTTTAAATCCCTGCCACACATATGTAGATGCTGCCATCTGTTGAGCTGCTATGCAACTGCTTGCTTTGTTGATGGGTGGGTGGGACACCATGACGTAAGAAGGTATATGAATTACTATCATTCTTAATAATATAATTATTGTTTTTGTAAGTTATACCCTGCATATGTAATCAGCAGCATGATATCTATGATCTGATATACCAATATTTCCTGTGTGGAAGGGTAGTGACAGGAGTGAATGAAGGCAAGTATGAGTATCTCCATGTGTATATATGTCTGTGTATGTATATGTATGTACATGTTGATATGTATATGTATGTATATGTGCATTCATGTGTGTATGTTATATATAAAATACCTCACACACATGAGGGGGGAGGGTGTTGTTATTCCATGTGTGGCGAGGTGGCGATGAGAATAAATGAAGGCAGAGTATGAATTATGTATATGTCTGTGTGTGTATATATATGTGTACATTGAGATGTATAGGTATGTATATTTGCGTGTGTGGACGTGTACGTATATACATGTGTATGTGGGGGGAGTTGGGCCATTCTTTCGTCTGTTTCCTTGCGCTACCTCGCTAACGCGGGAGACAGCGACAAAGCAAATATAAATATATATATATATATATATATATATATATATATATATATATATATATATATATATTTTTTTTTTTTTTTTTTTTTTTATACTTTGTCGCGGTCTCCCGCGTTTGCGAGGTAGCGCAAGGAAACAGACGAAAGAAATGGCCCAACCCCCCCCCCCCATACACATGTACATACGTCCACACACGCAAATATACATACCTACACAGCTTTCCATGGTTTACCCCAGACGCTTCACATGCCTTGATTCAATCCACTGACAGCACGTCAACCCCTGTATACCACATCGCTCCAATTCACTCTATTCCTTGCCCTCCTTTCACCCTCCTGCATGTTCAGGCCCCGATCACACAAAATCTTTTTCACTCCATCTTTCCACCTCCAATTTGGTCTCCCTCTTCTCCTCGTTCCCTCCACCTCCGACACATATATCCTCTTGGTCAATCTTTCCTCACTCATTCTCTCCATGTGCCCAAACCATTTCAAAACACCCTCTTCTGCTCTCTCAACCACGCTCTTTTTATTTCCACACATCTCTCTTACCCTTACGTTACTCACTCGCTCAAACCACCTCACACCACACATTGTCCTAAAACATCTCATTTCCAGCACATCCATCCTCCTGCGCACATCTCTATCCATAGCCCACGCCTCGCAACCATACAACATTGTTGGAACCACTATTCCTTCAAACATACCCATTTTTGCTTTCCGAGATAATGTTCTCGACTTCCACACATTTTTCAAGGCTCCCAAAATTTTCGCCCCCTCCCCCACCCTATGATCCACTTCCGCTTCCATGGTTCCATCCGCTGACAGATCCACTCCCAGATATCTAAAACACTTCACTTCCTCCAGTTTTTCTCCATTCAAACTCACCTCCCAATTGACTTGACCCTCACCCCTACTGTACCTAATAACCTTGCTCTTATTCACATTTACTCTTAACTTTCTTCTTCCACACACTTTACCAAACTCAGTCACCAGCTTCTGCAGTTTCTCACATGAATCAGCCACCAGCGCTGTATCATCAGCGAACAACAACTGACTCACTTCCCAAGCTCTCTCATCCCCAACAGACTTCATACTTGCCCCTCTTTCCAGGACTCTTGCATTTACCTCCCTAACAACCCCATCCATAAACAAATTAAACAACCATGGAGACATCACACACCCCTGCCGCAAACCTACATTCACTGAGAACCAATCACTTTCCTCTCTTCCTACACGTACACATGCCTTACATCCTCGATAAAAACTTTTCACTGCTTCTAACAACTTGCCTCCCACACCATATATTCTTAATACCTTCCACAGAGCATCTCTATCAACTCTATCATATGCCTTCTCCAGATCCATAAATGCTACATACAAATCCATTTGCTTTTCTAAGTATTTCTCACATACATTCTTCAAAGCAAACACCTGATCCACACATCCTCTACCACTTCTGAAACCGCACTGCTCTTTCCCAATCTGATGCTCTGTACATGCCTTCACCCTCTCAATCAATACCCTCCCATATAATTTACCAGGAATACTCAACAAACTTATACCTCTGTAATTTGAGCACTCACTCTTATCCCCTTTGCCTTTGTACAATGGCACTATGCACGCATTCCGCCAATCCTCAGGCACCTCACCATGAGTCATACATACATTAAATAACCTTACCAACCAGTCAACAATACAGTCACCCCCCTTTTTAATAAATTCCACTGCAATACCATCCAAACCTGCTGCCTTGCCGGCTTTCATCTTCCGCAAAGCTTTTACTACCTCTTCTCTGTTTACCAAATCATTTTCCCTAACCCTCTCACTTTGCACACCACCTCGACCAAAACACCCTATATCTGCCACTCTGTCATCAGACACATTCAACAAACCTTCAAAATACTCATTCCATCTCCTTCTCACATCACCGCTACTTGTTATCACCTCCCCATTTACGCCCTTCACTGAAGTTCCCATTTGCTCCCTTGTCTTACGCACCCTATTTACCTCCTTCCAGAACATCTTTTTATTCTCCCTAAAATTTACTGATATATATATATATATATATATATATATATATATATATATGTGTGCACCAGGGCATATGAAGCATCTGGGGTGAACCATGGAAGTTTGTGGGGCCTGGATGTGGAAAGGGAGCTGTGGTTTCGGTGCCTTACACATGACAGCTCGAGACTTGAGTGTGCATGAATGTGGCCTTTGGTGTCTTTTCCTAGGAGTACCTTGCACGCGAGTGGGGGAGGGGGTGGTATTTCACGTGTGACGGGGTGGTTATGGGAATGGATAAAGGCAGCAAGTATGAATATGTACATGTGTATATATGTATATGTCTGTGTATGTACATGTCTGTATGCATTGAAATGTATAGGTATGTATATGTGCGTGTGAGGGCGTTTATGTATATACATGTGTATGTGGGTGGGTTGGGCCATTCTTTCGTCTGTTTTCTTGCACTACCTCGCTAATTCGGGAAACAGTGACTAAGTATAATATATATAAATATGTGTCTGTGTGTGTAAATGAGTGGATAGGCCATTCTTTGTCTGTTTCCTGGCGCTACCTCACTGATGCAGGAAACAGCGATTAAGTATAATGATAATAATAATAAAGGAACAGAGAAGGGGACCAAGTGAGGATATTCCTTCTAAGGCTCAGTCCTCTGTTCATAACGCTACCTCACTAATGCAGGAAATGGCGAATATGTATGTATCCCAATTCTTTCTATATAACTCCCTTTGAACACTTTTTGAGTATTTTTTCTATTTGTGAGTAGTTTATGAATGTTCTAGTATTCTCTGATATCAATATATATGTACTATATCCTTTTATAGGTAGATGTGGGCCTGTGGTGAGTCTTGGACAGTACAAAGCAAAGTAAACTGTTTGTTTACATTCTATCAGCTGTGTGGCACTGCCATAAAGTTAGGTTACATTAAACTGTCACATTTTTTATAAACTACATGTGTTTGAAAATTTCTGTGCCAGATTTGGGAAATATATCAAAAGTTCAAGATGAAAAAGCAATAGAAAATGTGGTAATATGAATTTCATTTTTGCTGGATAATTGACACTTTTCAAGAATTGGCATGAATCTAATTATGTACCCATTTTGTCTACATAAGAATGTAAAAACACTGTGAGAATGTAGCAAGAAGTAGTACCATACTCATCTGTTGGGTGTGGTCATTATAATGGAAAGACAGCTACCAAACATGAGTATCATCTGTTTCCAGGTGTACTGGAAGAATGGTGGTAAAAAGATGGTGGCAAATGCACAACATGCAAAGTGTGTCCTGTGATTTGTTAGGTGTGAGAATGTAACAGTAGTGCAACAAGAGTACCCATACTGCTTGGTATGAGAATGTGATAGTGGTGCAGTGTGAGTATTGCCAAATGTATGGTGTTCAAAAAGCTCCTAAATATGACTCCACATGCAGTTGTATTACAGATAAGAAGACAAAGGGTACCTTTCTGAACCACACATAGGTGGTTGTTATCATTGACCTGAGACAGAAGCCACTGTTGCGACATATATGACATAATGATAAGAAGCCCCTGCAAGTGCTTGAAAAGACTGTCTCTTGAGGTTGATGGAGGTCTATGCTTTACTGACCAACATGTTTAATGACAGCTGGTGTGGTTGTGGGGGAACATTGCTTGTCCTCCAAATTCACCAGTTTAATGCTGCCTGATTTCTTTGTGTGAGGGGTTTGTGAAGAACTTTGTGTATGCTCAATGACCCAAGGAAATTGATCATCTGAAGAACATAATTGCTGTAATTTACAGGCAAATCACACCAGTGATGCTGATCAACATGTAGCAAGAGTTGGCTTGTCATTATGAACTCTGTCGTGTCCATAATGGAGGTCATATTGAATCCTAATTGGTTTGTCACAATCTCCCATCTTTGTAGGTAATATGTGCCAAACATCGAACAATATATGTGTCCATTTCAGAAATTTTCACTTATACATGACTCAAATGGATCAACCTGCATTATCACCTTCTCTCATACCAAACTAAAGTTAGCACTTTAGATGATAAGAAATAATTGCAAATATTTCATGAGTATCTGATTTAAACATTTCATGTTATGATCAAGGTCAAATTGCAGTTTACATCATGACTCCCAGTGCTAGACAACAGACTGGAAGATGGATGGATGCATGCATGGATGGCGTAAAGAAGACAGAAGGATGGACAGAAGTACAATGACAATGAGAAACAAAGCAATCACTAAGTGTCTGCTATGTTACAGAGGCAACACTAAAAACAATCAGACTGCCATCTGCTGTGCTACACAACTGAAACAAAATGGTGCCAAAGTAAATGTTGTTTCCAAAATAACTTGTCTACCAACAGGATCAAGGAAGGCTTCAGGTTTCATCTAACAGGATATAAAAGACAGGCAACTACAGCACCGTCAAGTCAATGACAAATCTGTGTTAACATGGTTTAATAAATAATAAGGCCTAACAAAAGAGAGAAAGGAATTTAGGGAGCTAATTGTTCTTCCTTTAAACAATGCCCCTCCCGAATGAGACATGGATGTTGCCTCTTTTCCTTAAACTCAATCTAACTGAAGATGAGAGGATGATTGAGAAAAAGCATGAATTGTTGAACTTTAGCCTACTAACATTTCTTTCTACCCTATCATCATTGAATTAATACAAACTATATTTAAGGACATCCATACATTGAAAATATAGCAACACTCATACAGATATTCCACACACCCTCTGTCCACTCGCACTTTCACCTATAATCCCAATTCCACTTCATTTGCATCATCCATTACAATGGGCTTCTTCCCTGGATCAAGTTCAGCCATACTTGCACGCACTCTGAAGGCATTCTTAGCCACCTTCATCAATGCACGGAACCTATGCAAATACTACTACATTCTGAACCTGCTAGGGTAGGGCTAAAGACCCCAGTTTTGTGGACTTGATTCTTATGAGATGCATGTGTGCATGTGATCTACCTCATGTACACAGGAAAGCATTTCTATATAACAAACTAACGGACATGTAATCTCTCACTTTAATTTCTACCTCATCATTCATGCTCATACTTACCATCAACCATCATAGGCTGAAAACTTTCATCAAATCAATAAAATGCAAGCCATCCATAAAAGACACTGAAGTAAAACTGAGACAATTGGAATAAAAACCAACAGCCCAAGAAAGTATTCCCTGTCTGTACTGAAGAAATTCTTCCTTACACAATCTCTACCATTTACATCTTCACTTCTCTCACTTACAAAACAGACAACTACCAAACAAATTTATGGGGCCAATACTGCTGAAGCAAAAGTTACTAAGCCTCTAGATCACTTACACTTTTACTTGTGGTCACCGTTTTACTGGCTGCATTGCCAGAATCTGATAGCCACAAGATCCTGACACACCTAAATGCTGCTGCATGCTTGCTCACACCCCTGCTTGGCCTAGGCAAACAGGGATACACCTTCCAGAACTGGTGGGCATGACACTCTGTGTACACATAACCTCAGGGACAGCAAGTTCCACCTATATCCTAACCAAGAAATATCAAAAACCCTTTCTCAATGATGTGCATAGTGTCATTTGCCAGATATATATGGAATCATCAATCAGCAAGGGGATGACATTTACACTGCAGGCCAACTCAGTAAACACTTTAAGCACATGCCACTGCTAGCTGAACTTCCAGTGAAGGTGAAATGCCTAATAAATCTAACATTGGGTTAATTTTCAGAACCTTTAACCAGTGAGTGCAACTTATGAAGCACTTTCAAAATCAGTACAGCATAACTGCTCACTCCATTAAAAATTTATTACACTTACTGGCAAAGTGTATATTTACTAAGAGGTATTGAGGAAAGACCACCAGTACTTAAGCACTTACCATCTGAAGTCTGGTGCTAGTGGTAAATGACTACTCATCAATATGAGCTGTTATCTTTCTAGAAAAAATAATTTTGAGTGATTATAGTGTGGCAAAAATGGGTGGGTGGTATTACTTGACATACTGTTTCAAACTGTTAGTTCTGTTAAGAAGTCTTCCAACACGGAAAATTCTCAAAGAAGCTTGGCAGAGATCCAATCCATTTACTTAACACACAATATAAAAATAAGAACTTCAAGTAATATTAAGCAACACTGTTGGACCTCTGTAATCATTATTAATAAGCATATTCACACTTTCATTGAGTAAAAAAGGAGCTTTTAAGGGTAGCACTCTGATTTAAGTGTGGACGACAACCCATTCAATAAAGAGAAACAAACAATTTAAATTACCAGGAAGAGTTCCATCACCAATAGGCCCCCGAAGTGAGCTGGGCACAAGCTGTTCCTGAGAGGTCTCCTCCAAACTGCCAAGATCACCACCCTGAGTAAATCAATATGCAAATTAGATATACAGTAAATCATTCAGCATTAATGAGATTATTGCTTTGAGCTCTTCCAAAATACTGTGCATAGCCACAGCCAATCTATATATTTCAGCTTCTTTATTTCACATGCTATAAGAAGGATATGAATGATTCACGTGGTTTCAACTACTCAAGGAATTTGAATTCTTAAGCAAATAAACATTACAGCTTAACAATAATTTTCTAAAGACTGACAATGTCACTTAGTATGGAATATAAAATGTATTAATTTTCAGTGCTTCCAAAACCAGCTTATTTCTCTCTCAGAAGCTCTCCCTGATCTTAACATATCATTTTTATCTTTTATTACTATAAATAATTGCTGTTCCCTCGTCAGCGAAGTAGCGCCAGGAAATGGATGAAAAATGGCCCATCCACTCATAGACATATACATATAAATGCCTATACATGCAAATATACATACATATACATATCAATATATACACATATACATACACAGACATATACATATATGAATATATACACAAGTATATATACACAAGCAAGTATGAATAAACTTGCTTGCCTTCAATCCATTCCTGGTGCCCTGCGTCAGCAAGGTAGCAAAAAAAAAAGGGGGGGGGGGGAGACATACATTCACACTCAGTCTCTGGCTGCCATGTGTAATGCACCAAAACCACACCTCCCTATCCACATCCAGGCCTCACAGATCTTTCCATGGCTGATCCAAGACTTTTCACATGCTGCAGTTCAGTCTATTGACAGCACATTGACCCCAGTATACCACATCATTCCAATTCACTCCATTCCTTGCAAGCATCTCACCCTCCTGTATGTTCAGGCACTGATCACTCAAAATCATTTTCACCCCATCCTTCCATCTCCAATTTGGTCACCCGCTTTTCCTTGTTCACTTCATCTCTGACACATATATCCTCTTTGTCAACCTTTCCCACTCATTTTCTTTCCTCACTCATTTTCTCCATATGTCCAAACTATTTCAACACACCCTCTTCTGCTCTCTCAACCACACTCTTTATATTATCACACATCTCTCTTACCCTTTCATTACTTACTCGATCAAACAACCTCACACCACATATTGGCCCAAAACATTTCATTTCCAACACATCGATCCTCCTCTGAAAAACCCCATCCATAGCCCATGCATCACAACCACATGATAATGTTGGAACTTCTATTCCTTCAACCATACCCATTTTTGCTCTCTGAGATAATGTTCTCTCTTTCCACACATTCTTCACCTCTCCCAGAACTTTCACTCCCTCCCCACTTTATGACTCGCTTCCACTTCCATGGTTCCATTCACTGCTACATCCACTCCCAGATATCTAAAACACTTCACTTCCTCCAATTTTTCTCCATTCAAATTCACATCCCTTCCTGCATTACTTTCAACAACAAGAAACAGGGCAAGGAGCCAAGTAAGGAATTTTCCCTATAAGGCGCAGTCATATGTTCTTAATGCTATCTCCCTCACATGGGAAATGGCAAGAATGTATGAAAAAAAAAAAAATAAGAGTATATACTATACCCAGGGAGGTAAATGCAAGAGTTTTGGAAAGAGGGGCAAGTATGAAGTCTGTTGGGGATGAGAGAGCTTGGGAAGTGAGTCAGTTGTTGTTCGCTGATGATACAGCGCTGGTGGCTGATTCATGTGAGAAACTGCAGAAGCTGGTGACTGAGTTTGGTAAAGTGTGTGGAAGAAGAAAGTTAAGAGTAAATGTGAATAAGAGCAAGGTTATTAGGTACAGTAGGGTTGAGGGTCAAGTCAATTGGGAGGTGAGTTTGAATGGAGAAAAACTGGAGGAAGTGAAGTGATTTAGATATCTGGGAGTGGATCTGGCAGCGGATGGAACCATGGAAGTGGAAGTGGATCATAGGGTGGGGGAGGGGGCGAAAATTCTGGGGGCCTTGAAGAATGTGTGGAAGTCGAGAACATTATCTCGGAAAGCAAAAATGGGTATGTTTGAAGGAATAGTGGTTCCAACAATGTTGTATGGTTGCGAGGCGTGGGCTATGGATAGAGTTGTGCGCAGGAGGATGGATGTGCTGGAAATGAGATGTTTGAGGACAATGTGTGGTGTGAGGTGGTTTGATCGAGTGAGTAACGTAAGGGTAAGAGAGATGTGTGGAAATAAAAAGAGCGTGGTTGAGAGAGCAGAAGAGGGTGTTTTGAAGTGGTTTGGGCACATGGAGAGAATGAGTGAGGAAAGATTGACCAAGAGGATATATGTGTCGGAGGTGGAGGGAACGAGGAGAAGAGGGAGACCAAATTGGAGGTGGAAAGATGGAGTGAAAAAGATTTTGTGTGATCGGGGCCTGAACATGCAGGAGGGTGAAAGGAGGGCAAGGAATAGAGTGAATTGGAGCGATGTGGTATACCGGGGTTGACGTGCTGTCAGTGGATTGAATCAAGGCATGTGAAGCGTCTGGGGTAAACCATGGAAAGCTGTGTAGGTATGTATATTTGCGTGTGTGGACGTATGTATATACATGTGTATGAGGGGGGGGTTGGGCCATTTCTTTCGTCTGTTTCCTTGCGCTACCTCGCAGACGCGGGAGACAGCGACAAAGTATAATAAAAAATAAAAAAATACTTTACCCAGGATCATTAATACCCAGCATTAAATTTATCTATGATCTTTCTTGAAAAGGCAATATCGCTTAAAAAACTACATCTATCCTCCCCCCCCCCCTCCCCCCCCTTTTGTGTGTGTGTGTGTGTGTGTGTGTGTGTGTGTGTGTGTGTGTGTGTGTGTGTGTGTGTGTGTGTGTGTGTGTGGGGGGGGGGGGGGGGGGGGGGTGTTAAGACTTCAAATGCAGTTTTCTTCTAAGAAAGCACTAAACACTAACGGTTGATCTCTCTAAAGCTTTTCTTGACTTTAATATTCCACCTGAAGATCTTTTTTTCTACTCACTGCTGAACAACATTCTTTGGCATAAATTCATGTTTTTCTTGGAAACCCTGTTTTTACTGAAGTAGCTATATCTGTCTTAAAGAAAATGGTAATTTTGTTCAGCTCTCATCTGAATTTATATTGAGAGAAGTTACTCGAGGCAGAGGAGTAATCCCTCCTTGTATGGAATACTGCTCACACATTTGAGGGGCTCTTCAACCTTCTTTATTGACTGTTCTTGACTTGAACTGCTTTCTCTTTCTGCAATGCTGATTCTCTTGTTTCCTCAAAAATATTACTTTGCCTCCTGCTCAGTAATAAATGCATGTATGCCTTCTCCTCTGTGTGAGTTACACAAACAAACAGCCAACTATAACCCACAGATACTGTGTGCGCAGTGGCAATTTGAGTACTAGCCAACTTACCATTTGTTTTTTCCTTCCACGTCTACACAATGGAACTTCACTTCTTACATCCTTTCCAACTCTTAAAATATGTTTCCTTCCTTTGTCGCTAATTCATGATCACTTGAAGCATGACAAATTTTCTCCAATCAAGAAAAACAATGATGTAGAGTTTTTCTGCCTTGAAATGCATGAGATTCTTACTGATCAAGTCCACAGAATGTGACTCCAGTAACTCAGCCACATCATCATCATCAATTTCTTCAAAGCCAAAACTGCTGGCAAGTCATAAATGTTTGCTGGATCTGAGGAACTGTTTCATACGAAAAAAAAGTAAGACACCATACATGAACTTGCCCCCGAAACCACATGATAATGCCCACATGATTCATATCACCATACTGTACTTCTTACACCTCACAGGCTTACCCTTTCTATAAGCACCTTTGAGAAGCTGGTAGAAATTTCTCCTCAGGTAATAGACTTTGAAGGTGGCATCCATGGGATAACACAAGGAATTAGTATTCTTAGGGTGGAACTCCACACTAACATTTGGATTCATCTCAATCATGTGTTGAGGATGGCCTAGTACACCATCAATAAGCAATGCTTCATTGACTAAATCATACTGGCACAGTAGCGCTCTACAGCTGAAGAGAAAGAGCCAATAAACTAATTATTAAAAGTTTTGGTTAGACTCAAGCCTTATATGGATAGAATATCGTGTCACATGTAATATCAACTTATACAGCTTTCAAATCATGGGATTTTCTGAATCAAACACTAGCAAGGGCTTAATTTTCAAACTTCCCTCAGCATTCCTTTTTTGTACCTGCACAAGCAATGTCTTATTACCTTGAACCATGAAGCACTTTTTTATTCACTACTAGTGAATATTCTATCTGGCATCCTTTCCCAAAATGACGATTCCATCAATGTTAAAGACTTGTTGAGATGTGTAATTTTCTTTTTTAAATGTTCCAGGTCCAAATGTGCTTCCTCAGTATCAGCACTGGCAGCCTTCCCATACAAAAAGTTATGAAAACCATGACACTTTTTGAACCAAAAGTTCCTTTTTGATTTGTATCACCTTCTTCACTCATCGGGTTATCATACAATAACCTTGACCCTTACTGGATAATCAATATAGTCATGAACATGTTCCTCTGACTCTGGTCCTCAATCCAAGTGCTGAGGAGGTTTTCCTATTTCTCAATCACATTGCTCCTCATCTTATGCTGTCTATCTCTTCATATCCCTGACACCCATTCCTTCCAAGAACTCCCATCAAAAGACTGGCCATGGCAAAAGAGTTTCCAATTATCCCTATCCTTACATGCCTACCTTACATACATAATTCTACACATTCCTCCACAATTTTTCTCCTTCAGTACTCTCCATTCTATTCCCCCATGTCATAGGTGGTCTTCCTCTCACAGCAAATCCTTTAATAATACTATCACACACTCTCCATGCATTCTTTCCATATGCCAAAATCACCACAAAGTATTATCTTTCACCCACTCTACCACTCCACAATTCATTCCCTCTGCATTCTATCCCATACCAAATTTTTGATACAACCTTTCATCTCTTTTGTAATTCCATCTAGTCATTCCACATGCTCCTCTCAAATAGCTCGTTTCCACAACTAATTCCACGTATATTCTTTGGCTGCATAAGTCAGGGTCAGGAGGACTATGCTGTCCTAAATCTTTTCTTCACTTCTACACTTACACATTTACCCTTCATTATCTAACAAGAGACCCAATGACTCTTCTACCCTGTACAGCTGTCTCCCTTATCTTTCCTTCCATATCATCTAACTTACACAAGACAGCTCTTGAATAATTAAATTCTCTTACCTCTTCCAGTCTTTCTCCCCATACACAGTTTAGCACACTTTCTTCTCCTACTCTAAAGATCTTTAAAAAACCTAAACTTTCACTGTTTCCTTTCACCACTGCTTTACTTTTAGTCACATTTACCTCAAGTGCCTATGCTTAGACACATCATAAAATGCATGTACAACGTTTCATAACTCCTCTTCACTCTCAGCAAACAACACAGTATCATCTGCACACAGGCTTGTCACTAGACACCATACTTCACCTAGTTTTGTTTTCATCTCTCTCATCACTCCATTCACATATATGCTCAAACACCACAGAGACATCAAACAGCCCTGCCTCACACCCACATTTATACCGAAACTTTCACTTGACTCACCATCCACTCTTACACGTGCATCTGCTCCTCTATAGAAGGGTTTCACACCATCCAACAATTGCTCCCCCACCACATATCCTTAACACATCCTATAAAGCATTCCACTCAACCCTGTCATACACATTTCCAGATCCAAAAGAGATACATACAGCTTCTTACCTTTCACTCAATACTTTTCCAGTCATTCACACTGCAAAAACCTGATCCACTCATTCCCTACCTTTCCTGAAACCTCCTTGCTTCTCACTTATTCTGCATGTAGTCACTTCCATCACTCTATCAATCAACAATCTTCTAAACACTATTCCTGGTATACTTGACAGACTTATTCTCCTATAATTGAAACATCCACCCTTAGCACCTTTTCCTTTGAATAAAGTTACAATAATAGCTTTCACGTAATCCTCGGGTACAACCTTCTGCTTCCAAGCAAAATCACATATCAAATGCATCCCTTCTATCACACTATTTCCTCCATACTGCAACATTTCAGTCATAATCACACTTTTTCTTCCCTACTGCAACATTTCAGTCATAATCCCATCCATTCCAAGGGCCTTTCCTAACTTCAACATCATTATCGCCCTTTTTAATCTCCCTTATTGCTACACACCTTACACTTGTATCCTTTTCCTTCCATTCCCCAAATCCATGCATGTAACACCTAATGACTCACCTTCTCCCACATGCATCAGTTCAAAATACTGTTCCCTTTTCCTTTCATTTCCTCCTTTTGTTTCAACAACTCCTCTTCCTCCTCCTCATATTTACATTTCCACTCTTAAATACATCTCTTTCTTTTTTCACCTTCTTCCAATACAGTAGCTTATTTTCCTTAAACTTTTTACCAAAGTTCCTTACAAAATCTTAATCTACTCTTTCTTATATTCTACCCTCCTTTGCTAAACTTCCACTGATACACTCCTTTTAAGCAATCTACCTAATACATTTTTCTCCTCTTCTACAGCATTTTCAACCTAATCTGTGCACCACGCATTTCCCCTTTCATTCTTATATCTCACAACTTTGTATCCAACTACTAACTGTACAAACTTTAACAGTCTTTCTCTAAACATTACACACAAGCTTAAATAAAATATCCTGAGACTTTATCACCAAAGGGAAAGATTACTTTATATATTAAAAATATACAGGCAAAACACTTTCTATTTTTTCAAATCTGTCATTGTATCAAGCATACATATCACATCATTAATTTGCCCTTATTCTCAAATGTCTCAAATACAAAATGTCACAGGAGGAAAAGTCAAGTCAGGGTTTGAGTGTGTCACATTCCGCAAAGAAAAACAGTGGCACAAAAGAAATGTTCTTCCCATAACTCATATAACTAGTAATGACAAAAGTGAAGAGATAACAAGCTTACTGAAAAACTAAGCATTACTGACAACAGAAGAAAGTACCTGCTCAGTATTTTGCTGGTCATCTTCATGCATTTCAGACACAATCCCATCACTGTCTGTCTGCATCTCTGTTACTGACCCATCCCCATCTGTAACCACAGGCTCCCCTCCACCAAACAACCTGGAAAACAACACACTGCTGAAGTTAGGTAATTTAAGCCTAACAAAGGAATTAGAACAATTAATTAGCAGCATACAAAAAACAACTCTTGCTCAGGGCAAGGACAGCCTGTCACCTCATAAGATTCTACGCATCAACCAAGTACAGAATAATGAATGGCACAAGTGGAATGATTCATTTTTCAAGAAAACAAACATGGCATCAACATCCCTAAATACACTAAAATGTGAAAATGTAACTTTAATAAGAAGTTCATCAAAATAAGATTTTGTACTTTTGCTTTATAAGTTGATCAGATACAATATAAAAATCTTGATACACAAATGCATACCAAAACATGTGCATGATTTGTGATTTTTAGCATATGGAGAGACTGTGGAATATGTCTAGCTCAATTGTAAACAAAAATCAGAATACTTTACACTCATAAGGTCATCAGCTTCCCACTTTCTACATGATTCAAACATTAAGTCTGTAATGTATATGATTTCAGCTGCTCTATATAGATATGACACACAAGTTTATCAGTCAGCAATCCATTCTACATACTATAATGTCTGAATGAGATATTTCAATATTCTATGAAAGGAGGTGCAAACTGACTTTTTCAGCAGTCTCTGAGAGTAGAAGGCTATACTATAGAGCTGTAATTATAAATATTAGAAGGCTAAACTGCAGTGCTGCAATTATAAATAGTACAAGTTAAAACTAAAAGCAGCTTTATATATGTTAGTGGTATTTCCTACTATGTAGGCTTGAATACATTAAGGTATGAGAAGGTACCCCAATTGAGAGTAAATAACACTGAGTCAACTATCTTCACCCAAGAAAGGAGGTCACATGTGAGAAGTCACCTTAAAACCATGGTATCACCAAGTAACACAATCTCAATTATTTTTCCATTTCCCATTGGCCTGCAGGGAATCTTTCCTGACAGTATTTTCAACCTAAAGGTCAATGGATAATCATGCCAGAGATTTTCTTTGTAAGGCTCCAGTCATGTGCAAAGTCCTTACTGAGGCCTTGCCTTGAAAAAATAAATATAAAAACAACGGGACAAGAAAAACAGGAAGATTCATCCTTATAATCACAGTACTGTATCCTTAAGTAAGATAATCTCAACTGTCCTTCCATTTCCATGAAGCCTGGAACACAGGGGTACCATGCCAGAAATTTTTTTATTTTCTTGAAGGCTCCAGTCATGAAATTTTTTCCCTTAATGAGGCCAGGTCTTTAAAAAAAAAAAAAGAAGGTTATAGATGTCATGAAAGAAATTAGAAGGTAAAAAGTTTCAAAACATAATGCAAGGAGAATTCGATCATCTCATTACAGTAGCCCACTCTTAGTTGGCAATGGGTACATAATAACCACGTAATGCAGTAACTGCTACCAACATTATAATGAGTCTAATTAATGGCTGGTCAAAATAACAGTAATGCAAACTTGTATACAATCAGTCAGATAAAGAAACATATGCTCACAGAATGCTTGCTGATTCTCCCTTTGTCACTTTGCCTACATCCCGGATTGCTGATAAAAAAAAAATACTTTAAATGTTTATAGCAAACATGAACAAATACTATAATAAGACTTACATGTCGATGTCAGAGCCAAGTGCACCGAGAAACTCAAGTTGTCTTTGCTGCAAACGCTCCTCTTTCTCATAACTCTGTTCCACTGTGTAGTCTTCACCTGATAAAATATAACACACACTTCAGAGAAAAGTGCTTTGAAAAGATGAGGAGCACTTCCCCAAATATTCATTACTAACACATCAATGGAATGAAACAAACAAATTTATATTTTCTGAGAGAAATCTTCCAAAATAAAGAGTTTGGTAGTCAGAAGTATAAAATCACCAGGCAGTAGCCATGACAAAAGAGTCTCCATGACTGGTGAATTCCAGTGCTACTTCTTAGCCTTTCATGCCTCACCTTTAAAAGGCCAATGACAGAGGGCATCACTAGCGCAGTGGCTCTAGAAGCCCTACCTCATGTTCCTATTGGCTAATTCCACCTAATGAGCCTACCCAATGTTATAACCTACAACTTCTAATCAATGCTTCCACCTAACATTCCTACCAACTACTTCTACCTAATGTTTCTACCTAATGCTCCCACCTACTACTTCCATCTATTGCTCCTACCATTTTGCCAAACAACAGGACAAGCAAACAGCACTCTGCATGAAAATCTAAAGCTACAAAGGATGAGCTGTGTGAATTAAGTGCTGTCAAGGGTTATAGGTGGCAAGGAGAGATTGTACATTTGTGGACAGAATGCCAGCAGTCTACATGTGGGTGAGATAGTTACCTGGGTCAAAGGAGTGCATCTTGACAACCACTGAAGTGCTAACCACAACACACCTGTCACTAACCCTCTCAATACCCATGCAGATAGTAATGGTAATAAACCTCCCTGGTCAGTGGCTGCCTACCAAAAACTAGCTACAAATTTCTATTCTATCTAACTATATCTCTGATGCCTGTTCCCTTCAGGATCACTCAAGGGAGTGGCCATTGCAAAAGAGTCTCCATAACTAGTGAATTCCAGTGCCACTTTTCAGCCTTTAGTGCCTCACCCTTAAAGGCCACTTGCAGAAAGCAACTCTAGCGCACTGTTTTCAGAGGCTCAAGAGGTATGAAACCTACACATACATTATAAAATGTCTACATAAAAATAAAAATTGAACCTCCTCTAATCAACAAAGTCCCTGCAGACTCTTGAAAATACCTCCATAATAATATCTCATTTTATGTATAATGCCTAAATGCATATCATTATCATTATCATTGCATGCAACCCTAGGAACCCTATAATGGGGCTCCTATCAACAGTGAGTCTGCACTCCATTTGGAAACAAAGAGAGGTTGGCTCTGCTGGGGGGAAAAGGTCTTAGATAAGAATACACTGACAATGATATGGCACCACTGAAGGTGACTTCTCACTTGTGGAGTTACCATTTGCAGGTGAAGCTCAAAAAAACCCTGTTTATCTTAATATTACTATTATCATCATTAGTATTAGTATTATCCTTTTTCATATCTCTTCACCGTTCCCTGCATTAACGAGGCAATGTCAGGAACAAAAGACTTCTTAACTCCTTTGAAGTAATATTATAGGTGGGGAGGACTTTCAGCCCTCCATTCCAACCCCTCTTAGTTACCTTCCACAACTTGCAGGAGTTATGTGGGTAGCATTCTTTTTCTGCTTCACTCACACATGAACTACTAGCATTCTGTCCACAAACACACTATCTCTCCTTGTCATATGTAACACTTGACATCACTTAATTCACACACCTTATTCTTCGTAACTCTAGATTTTCTTGTGGTAAGCACTAGGCGCTAGCCCTGCCTTTTGGCAAAATGGTGAGAGCAGTAGATTGAAGTAGTAGTGATCTGTTAAGGGTGAGGAACTAAAGGCTAAGAAGCAGCACTGGAGTCATGGGGACTCTACTACTGTGGCCAACCCCTTGAGGGAGTTCCAACTGGAACACGTATTAGAGATATAGAGAAGATATAATCATCATCATCATTATTATTATTATCATCATTATCATTATTATCATTATCATTATTATCATTATCATTATCATTATTATTTTCTTTCTTTCTTTTAATCTATTCGCCATTTCCCGCGTTACCGAGGTAGCGTTTAAGAACAGAGGACTGGGCCTTTGTGGAATATCCTCACCTGGCCCCCCTCTGTTCCTTCTTTTGGAAAATTAAAAAAAAAAAAATCATTATTATTATTATCATTAGTATTATTATCATTATTATCAGCATCATCATTATTATCGACATTATCTATCTATGGGTATAGAGGAGAAAGAACACTTCCTATGTGTTCACTGTGTTTTCGTAAAAGGCAACTAAAAGGGGTGGGAGTGGGGGGCTGGAAATCCTCCCATAATGTTTTACTTTTCCAAAAGAAATAACAGAGAAGGGGACCAAGTGAGGATTTTTCCCTCTAAGACTCAGTCGTCTGTCCTTGACGCTATCTTACTAACTCAGGAAATGGCGAACACATATGAAAAAAATTCTTATTATCATTATTCAACCTAAGGGAGAGAAATGAGCAGATGTGGTGCATTTCAGATACCTTAAGTGGCCATGGCAATGGATGGAAACATGGGGCCTGAATTAAACCATAAGGTGGATGAGGGGGTTAAGATCCTGGGGGTAATAAGGAGTAACAGGACAAAGATGGGTATGCTTGATAGTGCAGTAGTCCCAATGGTGCAGTATGGAAGCTTGGCAATGACAATAAAGGAAACAGTGTGGGATTAGGATGTGTTGGATATGAAATGCTTTATGACAACATGTGGTAGGATGAGGGTTGATCAAGCAGGAAATGATAGGGTAAGGGATAAGTGTGATAGTAAGAAATGTATGCTTATTTCCTGTGTGGCAGGGTAGTGACAGGAATGGATGAAGGCAAGCAAGTATGAATATGTGCATGTGTATATATGTATATGTTGATATGTATATGTATGTATATGTGCTTGTTTTTTTATTATTATTATTTTGCTTTGTTGCTGTCTCCCGCGTTAGTGAGGTAGCGCAAGGAAACAGACAAAAGAATGGCCCAACCCACCCACATACACATGTATATACATACACATGTATATACGTATATATACACATATACACATATATATGTGTATATGAGCGGATGGGCCATTCTTCGTGTGTTTCCTGGCACTAACTCGCTGACATGGGAAACAGCGAATAAGTGTAATAAATGAAATAAAATATAAACAGATTCAACCAAACTATCCCACTCTCACCCACACAGCACAGCATTTGAACCAATCACTCCACTAAAACACTGCACACACATCTGATACAACACATCCTGGATGGCTTCAACTGAACACAATCCCCATTTTGCAAAGTATCAGTGGCAACAGATATCAGTAAAGCATTCAACTCTGTCCATACAAACATCCTTACACAAAAGATGCTTAATACATTACCCTCTACAAATATCAGAACAAATGTTTAATCCAACCTTACAGCTGGCTGCTAAACTTTAGTCACGTTCAAGGGCTGCACCTCCAAAACCAAGGTAAGCTCAACCATGGAAGTTCCTAGGAAGCACTTAAACACTTCAATCTCTCCCTACATAACCTCTCGTTATCTGTAGACCAAAGCATGAAAGTCCTTTCACATGCAGATGACCTCAGAATCACACTATAGTATCCTAACACTACCAAAAAACAACAAACATACAACATACAACACTACAACATACAAGAACACCAACCCAACCAAAATAGAATTTATGCATCATCAAAAGGGATAGACAATCACCATCTTCACCCGATGGACTTGAATCCAACCATCACTCTCCCATTGCCCAGAATGCACAACAATACTCAGGTGTCACTCAGAACACACACATGACATTCACTCCACTGACATGATGGAAGCAAGGGAAGCCTTTAGCAAGGAAGACATGCAAAGTCTTAATAGGTATTTGCTTTTTCTTTCCAATATTTCTTAAGAAGAATACAGTCCATGTATTCCAAGTTGTGGAATGTGGTGCAAATCTGGAGGCAGCCATCCCCCATATTACTAAAAACAATCAGCAAGAGGCAGATCTCCTTTATTTCTACAAAAGTAGTGCTTCTATGGGTGACTATGGCACAGTATTTCATTACCTAAATCTTTTTCTTTCTTTAATACTATTCACCATTTCCCGCATTAGCGAGGTAGCATTAAGAACAGAGGCCTGGGCCATTGAGGGAATATCCTCACGTGGCCCCCTTCTCTGTTCCTTCTTTTGGAAAATTAAAAAAAAATGAGAGGGGAGGATTTCCAGCCCCCCGCTCCCTTCCCTTTTAGTCGCCTTCTACGACATGCAGGAAATACGTGGGAAGTATTCTTTCTCCCCTATCCCCAGGGATAATTACCTAAATCTATGGTTCCAAAAAATATATATCTTTGAGTTTTCTCATACTCCCAAATCTGAAGATGATTGATTATTCATAGCCTTAAAGAAAACTGAAGAACAGAAATGAGAAGTTGGGCTTACTTGGATTCCTAATAACTTCAACTCGCAAGATACCTTCCCTGGGCCAATCATCACGAACATGGTCCAGGCAAGTGATGGGTGCACGAGTAAAGGCAAGGTGGATGTATACCAGCAGGAACAAAGTTGTCAAGGCCTGAAACATGATTATATGAACTATCATCATTTAAAAATAAATTTCAGAGAAGTAAAATTAGGAAATTATAATGGGTTCACTTGATAAGTTCAACTTTATACAGAAACATATTTGTGTGGACATTCTCTTCTTCAAGAAATGTGACAAATAAAATGAGAAACAGAAAATTAGAATCTATGTTCTCTCAACGTCAATACCTATGACAATGTTTCTGCTTTTATAAACAAATGGTACTCAATCATATTCTGCAAATCTTAATTGTCCATGACATCATTTCACCATATCTATAAAATCATAGTTCACCCTTAGGATCCCCTTAATATGCATATCATGTTTCAAGTTTCGAAAACATGCACTGACACACAATGTAACCAAGAAGAGAAGAGAGGAAGGATATGTAGTATGTTTGAAGAAAGAAACTTGGATGAGCGAAATGAAGTCCAAGGATAAATGGGAAGAATGGTTTGGAAAAGTCTTGGGAGTAAAGTCAGGGGTTGGTCAGAGGAAAAGAGGTAAGGAAGGAGTAGTACTATTACCGAAGCAGGAGTTGTGGGAGTGTGTGATAGTGAGAAAATAAATTCTAGATTGATGTGGGTAAAACTGGAAGTTGACTGAGAGCAATGGGTGATTACTGGTGCTTATGCACCTGGTCATGAGAAGAAAGATCATGAGAGGCAAGTGTTCTGGGAGCAGCTGGGTGCATGAGACAGGGTATTAGTGAAGGGTGATTTACATGTGAAGGGGAGTAATGTTGGCAGTTGAGGGCATAATTGGTGTAAATGGGGTATTCAGTGTTGTGAATGGAAATGGTGAAGAGCTTGTGGATTTATGGGATGAAAAAGACTGGTGACTGGGAATGCCTGGTTTAAAAAGAGAGATATATATAAGTATATGCATGTGAGTAGGTGAGATGGTCAAAGGGCATTATTAGATTACATGTTAATTGATAGGTGTGTAAATGAAAGACTTTTGGATGTTAATATGCTGAAGGGGCAACTGGTGGGATGTCTGATCACTATCTTGCGGAGGCGAAGGTGAAGATTTGTAGAGGTTTTCAAAAAAGAAGAGAAATGCTGAGGAGAAGAGAGTGGTAAAAGTAAGTGAGCTTGGAAAGGACACTTGTGCGAGGAAGTACCAGGAGAGATTGAGTGTAGAAAGGCAAAAGGTGAGAGCAAATGATGTGAGTGGAGTGGGTGAGGAGTGGGATGTATTTAGGGAAGCTTTGATGGCATGTGGCATGAGATAGGTGGAAGGTGGGCAGATTGGAAAGGGTAGTGAGTGGTGAAATGAAAAAGTAAAGTTGTTAGTGAAAGAGAAAAGAGAGGAATTTGGATGTTATTTACAAGGAAGGAGTGCAAATGACTGGGAGATGTATAAAAGAAAGTGGCAGGAGGTCAAGAAGAAGGTTCAAGGGTTGAAAAAGAGGGCAAATGAGAGTTGGGGAGATAGAATATCATTAAACTTTAGGGATAATAAAAAGATGTTTTGGAAGGGGGTAAATAATGTATGTATGACAAGAGAACAAATGGGGACATCAGTGAAGGGGGCAAGGGGGAACTGGTAACAGGTAGTGATGAAGTGAGAAGGATGGGATGAGTATTTTGAAGGTTTGTTGAATGTGTTTGATGATAGAGTGGTAGATGTAGGGTATTTTGGTCAGGAAGGTGTGTGCAAAGTGAGAGAGGGTCAGGGAAAATGGTTTGGTTAAGAGAAAAGAGGTGGTGAAAGACTAGCAAGAGATGAAATCCGGCAAGGCAATGAGTTTGGATGGTATTGCAGTTGAATTTATCAATAAAGGGGGTGAATGAATGATTGGTTGGTTGGTAATGATATTCAATGTATGTATGGATCATGGTGAAGTGCCTAAGGATTGGAGGAATGCATTTGTGGCACCACTGTATAAAAGAAAAAGAGATAAAGGTGAGTGTTCAAACTACAGAGAATAAGTTTGTTGAGTATACCTGGAAAATTATATGGGAGGGTATTGACTGAGAGGGTGAAGGTGCATACAGAGCATCAGACTGGGGAAGAACATTGTGGTTTCAGAAGTGGTAGAGGATGCATGAATCAGATGTTTGCTTTGAGGAATGTGTGTAAGGAATACTTAGAAAAACAGATGGATTTGTGTGTGGCATTTATGGATCTGGAGAAGCCATATGATAGGGTTGACAGAGATGCTTTGTGGAAGGTCTTAAAAATGGGAGATAAGCTGCTAGAAGCAACAAGAAGTTTTTATTAAGGGTGCACAGCATGTATGCGAGTAGGAAGAGAGGACAATGATTGGTTCCCAGGGAAGGTTGGTCTGTGACAGGGGTGTGTGATGTCACCAAGGTAGTTTAACTTGTTAATGGATGGGGTGGTGAGAGACGTAAATGCAAGAGTTTTGGAGAGAGGGCAGGCATGCAGTCTGTAAGGGATGAGAGGGCCTAAGAAGTGAGTCAGGTTTTGTTCACTAATGATACAACATTGGTGACTGAGTTTGGAAGAGTGTGTGAAAGGAGAAAGTTGAGAATAAATGCTAATAAAAACAAGGTTATTAAGTTTAGCAGGGTTGAGGGACAAGTTAGTTGGGATGGAAGTTTGAATGGAGAAAAAATAGAGGAAGTAAAGTGTTTTAGATATCTGGGAGTGGACTTGGCAGTGAATGGAGCCATGGAAACAGAAGTAAGTCACAGGGTTTGGGAGGGGGAGAAGGTTCTGGGGGTGATGAAGAATGTGTGGAAAGAGCGAATGTTATCTCGGAGGGCACAAATGGATATGTTTGAAGGAATAGTAGTTCCAGCAATATCATAATGTTGTGATGTATGGGCTATAGATAGGGTTGTGTGGAGTAAGTAATCAAAGGGTAAGAGAGATGTGTGGTAATAAAAAGAGTGTTTTTGAGAGAGCAGAATAGGGTATCTTAAATTGGTTTGGACATATGGAGAAAATGAGTGAGAAGAGATTGACAAAGAGGATATATGTGTCAGAATTGGAGGGAACATGGAGAAGCAGGAGACATAACTAGAGGTGGAAGGATGGAGAGACTAGGGACTAAAGATGTAGGAGGGTGAAAGGCATGCACGGAATAGAGTGAATTGGAACAATGTTGTATACTGGGGTCGACTTACTGTCAATGGATTGAACTAGGGCGTGTGAAATGTCCAGGGTAAACCATGGAAAGTTCTGAGGGGCCTAGATGTGAATAGGGAGCTGTGCTTTCAGCACATTGCATATGACAGCTAAAGAATGACTGTGAGCAGATGTGGCCTTTCTTCGTCTCTTTCTTGGCACTACCTTACTGACATAGGGTGGCGATGCTGTTTCCTGTGGGACAGGATGGTGCTGGGAATGGATGAAAGTAAGTAAGTATGAATATGTACATGTGCATAAATGTATATGTATGTATATATACATGTATGTGCATGTATGTATATATGTGTGTTCTGTGCTGTCTCCTGTGGGAAGGAGGTGACATTGGGAATGGATGAAAGTGAACAAGTGTGATTGAACCAGGGGATGTGAAGCATCTGGGGTAAACCATGGAAAGTTGTGGGGCCTGGATGTGGAAAGGAGCTGTGGTTTCGGTGCATTATACATGACAGCTAGAGACTGAGTTTGAATGGATGTGGCCTTTGTTGTCTTTTCCTACCTCGCACGCATGCGGGGAGAGGGGGTAGTCATTTCATGTGTAGCGGGGTGGCGAGGGGTATGAATGAAGGCAGCAAGTATGAATTATGTACATGTGTATATATGTATATGTCTGTGTATGTATATGTATGTATAGGTTGAAATGTATAGGTATGTATATGGTCGTGTGTGGATGTGTATGTATATACATGTGTATGTGGGTGGGTTGGGTCATTCCTTCATCTGTTTCCTTGCGCTACCTCACTAATGCAGGAGACAGCGACAAAGTATTATATAGAAAAATAAATATACGTGTATGTGCATGTATGTATATATGTGTGTGTTCTGTGCTGTTTCCTGTGGAAGGGATGGCATTGGGAATGGATGAAAGTGAACAAGTGTGAATATGTATATATGCATATATGGATATGTATACATATGCATGTATATATATGTATATGAACATATAGGTGCATATATGTATATGTGTATGTGAGCAGATGTGTCTTTCTTTGCCGTTGTATATCTATCTATTCATATCTTATTTATCATTTATTCATTATACCTGATTGCCATTTCCCACATCAGCAAGGTAGCACCAGGAAACAGACAAAAAACAACCCATCCACTCATATACACATATGTATACATAAATGCCCATACATGTACATATACATATCAACATATGCATACCCATACACAGACATATACACAAGTACATATTCATACTTGCTTGCCTTTATCCACTCCTAGCGCTACCCCATCCCACAGGCAACAACATTGCTACCCCTTGCTTCAGCGAGGTAGCGCCAGGAAAACAGACAAAAAAGGCCACATTCATCCACACCCAGTCTCTAGCTGTCATGTGTAATGTACCAAAGCCATTGTTCCCTATCCACATCCAGGCCCTACAGACATTTCCATGGTTTACCCCAGTCCGGTGAGCACGTCGACCCCGGTATACCACATCATTCCAATTCACTCTGTTCCTTTCAAGCCTCTCACCCTCCTGTATATATTCTGGCCCCGATTGCTCAAAATCTTTTCCAGTTCATGCTTCCACCTCCAATTTGGTCTCCAGCTTCTTGCTCCTTCCTGACACATTTTGACATTTTCTTACCTTGAGAAGAACAATAAATTCAATGAGTCTTCTCATTGGCTGTGGAAAAGCACGAGCATAAGCAACAGCCAACCTGAAAAAGAGGGCTTGGAAGAGGCGTTCCCTCACATTAGCAAGGCCACCATTGTTGTTATTATTGGGTCGATTCTGAGCATTATTTCGATTCTGTGCATTGTTGCCTGCATTGACATCCTCTTGCTGAGGTGGAGGTTGTCCTGTTGGGGGAGGTTGTTCTGTGGGTGGTGACTGCTGCTGAGAAGGTAGAGGCTCCTCTGTTGGTGAAGACTGTTCTGAAGATGAAGTGGTGGGTGTTGTAGATGAACTCTCTCTAGATGATGAAGGTTGTTCTGAGGCTATAGCACTTGGGAGTTCTTCTGATGAGGATGTGGGTAAAGGCTCTCCAGATGATACAGTGGACAGATGCTGTTCAGTTAGGGAAGAAAATGGTTTAACTCTTAATGAAGGTTCCTCTAAAGACTGGGATGCTTGCTCAGAGGTGGACTGGGCAGCACTCGGACACTCTTGGACTGAAGAGGATTGATCTGAGATAGACGGCTGTCTAGATGCGGACTGAAAATCTGTGCTTCCTGATTCAGACATCCTGCTATCAATTCTCTCCTGAAACATAAATCTGAACATTATATAGAGAATATCTCCTTTTATTAATATTGATTTTGATTAGCTTAGTTTAAATTGTTTTGTTTTTTCTCAGATTCACTATACCAATATCCTTTTCTCTCCTTCTTCAATGCCATAATCAAACCTAAGTACTACAGTACACAGCACCCCACACAAATTGGAGTTTATTTTACTCAAATCATTTGATATAATTTCTGTCAATATAGTTCGTAAGTGAATATGTGCTGATCTCTGAACCATACATTTACTGACAGTAGCACTGCTCTCATGAGATGTCTGCATTTGTCTCTCCAACCAAGCCTTGAACATGAAGCATGCCCCTGAATGTATCATCGGAAGCTGATGAATGAGAGTACAACCTCGTTAAAAACCACCCACTTCAAAGGAATCCATCCTTTCCTTGCTGCAGAGTGTAGTGTGGCTCTGAAGACATTATAGCCCCTGGATGGGGGGGAAGGGGGGGCTAGGGTTATGGCTGCTTGAGGTTATACTACAAAAGTAAAGATATATATCTATATTCATTCATCTATATCTACCCTGGGACTAATTTCTATGAAAGAGTCCTGGTGTTACCCAAGACCTTTCTAAAGGTTTCTGCAGCCCAAAGTAATGTTATTTCCAGTAACATGGAAATATAGATTCCTTTGGATTGAGAAGCTCTTTGACGAGACTGCATTCCCAATGATATAGCCTCATCAAAAGTGACTTCGCTCGCGGTGTAACCTCAAGCAGGCATAATCCAGTAACACACATGTACGTATCTTATTTCATATTTGTTTGCCATTTCTCATGTCAGTTAAGTTGCACCATGAACATACAAAGAAAAGTTAATTTTAGCTATTGGGGGAAGTTAGGTGAGGTTTTTATGAGGTCTATTGATTTTTTGCACTTACTTCACCTAATTTTATGCTCTTATCCCTAAATTTTCCTGTCTTTTGCCCACCAACCTGTCAAGTACGTATATTCACAAGATAAAAAGGATGATGTTCAAATTATGCAACAGCAGTAGAGATCACTTCTACTGAGTGTAAGAGTCCAGTGATGTATGTTTCTTCAAAAGAAACAAGTTCAATAGCTGGCAGCCCTAAAATGGAATCTTATTGGGTGGTTCTCAGAATTTATATAGATTTCTATAAGTGTCTCACATACTTTTACATAAACTAAACCACATTTTCCCTTATCACCACTGTGCTCCCCGCTATCTGCCTCTATATCACTGTAAATAAAAAAATATCCAAATCACACTCCACCTGTATTACTGTGCTCTCCATACAGTACAATACCACTGCAAGAGAAAGTCAATATTTCACTGCTAGTTGCAAGATGCCCTACAAGTGGTCTTCATAACTATTCATCTAAATGCAGTATATTATTCATAATGCTCTGCAATGTAATTACCCTCTACTCTTTTACTTATCATATGACATTAAACAATTAAACAAAAGGGGAGGCATAGAAATCTAAGAAAATGTTTGGTGAGAAAATATGAAAATGTGTGAAACATGTCTAAAAATCATCAGAACCTATAAAAACTATACCTCACACACACAACCAGCTGACACAATTACTTTTCATAGTTATCTTCAAAAATGTGTAATCATTAAAGTCTTATGTTTACATCCAGGTACAGGGCAGTTTGTATGCCTGTGTGCATTTAAAACCAATCTAATGCTATCTAGCAACTGAATGCATTTCAGCATACATACTCCACGATTTGACAGCATGCAGCAAACAAGAGCATTGGTAAAATTCAATTAAGACACTGAAAATTACCATATACATTGGTTCAAGGCCAAGTTATGAGGTTTTCATTGGGTCTGTCAATTCTACAAGTCCTTTGCCCCTTTCATTTCAAGCTATCCCATATATTCCCAGATCTTCAAATTCCTCATTATCATTGACCTTTGTATTATGATAAGATGTATAAAAGTAATATAAATCACCTGCAAGTCTAATTCTATTCTAAATGCAGCAAATGAGGAAGGATGCAGTTTAAGGTCACAGCAAATTTATTTCTGAATAATACTAATTTCATAATGCAATAGTGGCATACTGGACAGATATAAGACAACTGAAGCAAGATTTGGAACACTTCTTTAATCATAATAATTAGTACAACAGTTATGAATGTCCAGGAAATTGTGGGGGCTAAACAATATAAAAGTGGATAAAACACAAATAGACATCAACAGAATCAATGGAAACCTCACCCAGTTACCAAAATGTATGTGTCCGAGTAATATACCAACACTATATTTATATATATATATATATATATATATATATATATATATATATTTTTTTTTTTTTTTTTTTTTTTTATACTTTGTCGCTGTCTCCCGCGTTTGCGAGGTAGCGCAAGGAAACAGACGAAAGAAATGTCCCAACCCCCCCCATACACATGTACATACACACGTCCACACACACAAATATACATACCTACACAGCTTTCCATGGTTTACCCCGGACGCTTCACATGCCTTGATTCAATCCACTGACAGCACGTCAACCCCGGTATACCACATCGCTCCAATTCACTCTATTCCTTGCCCTCCTTTCACCCTCCTGCATGTTCAGGCCCCGATCACACAAAATCTTTTTCACTCCATCTTTCCACCTCCAATTTGGTCTCCCTCTTCTCCTCGTTCCCTCCACCTCCGACACATATATCCTCTTGGTCAATCTTTCCTCACTCATTCTCTCCATGTGCCCAAACCATTTTAAAACACCCTCTTCTGCTCTCTCAACCACGCTCTTTTTATTTCCACACATCTCTCTTACCCTTACGTTACTTACTCGATCAAACCACCTCACACCACACATTGTCCTCAAACATCTCATTTCCAGCACATCCATCCTCCTGCGCACAACTCTATCCATAGCCCACGCCTCGCAACCATACAACATTGTTGGAACTACTATTCCTTCAAACATACCCATTTTTGCTTATATATATATATATATATATATATATATATATATATATATATATATATATATATATATATATATATATATTTATCATTTATTTTGCTTTGTCGCTGTCTCCCGCGTTAGCGAGGTAGCGCAAGGAAACAGACGAAAGAATGGCCCAACCCACCCACATACACATGTATATACATACACGTCCACACGCGCAAATATACATACCTATACGTCTCAATGTATACATATATATACACACAGACATATACATATATACACATGTACATAATTCATACTGTCTGCCTTTATTCATTCCCATCGCCACCTCGCCACACATGGAATAACAACCCCCTCCCCCCTCATGTGTGCGAGGTAGCACTAGGAAAAGACAACAAAAGCCCCATTCGCTCACACTCAGTCTCTAGCTGTCATGTAATAATGCACCGAAACCACAGCTCCCTTTCCACATCCAGGCCCCTCAGAACTTTCCATGGTTTACCCAAGACGCTTCACATGCCCTGGTTCAATCCATTGACAGCACGTCGACCCCAGTATACCCCATCGTTCCAATTCACTCACTCTATTCCTTGCATGCCTTTCACCCTCCTGCATGTTCAGGCCCCAATCACTCAAAATCTTTTTCACTCCATCTTTCCACCTCCAATTTGGTCTCCCACTTCTCGTTCCCTCCACCTCTGACACATATATCCTCTTGGTCAATCTTTCCTCACTCATTCTCTCCATGTGACCAAACCATTTCAAAACACCCTCTCCTGCTCTCTCAACCACACTCTTTTTATTACCACACATCTCTCTTACCCTATTATTACTTACTCGATCAAACCACCTCACACCACATATTGTCTTCAAACATCTCATTTCCAGCATATCCACCCTCCTCCGCACAACTCTATCCATAGCCCACCTACTTCCACATTAACTAACACCACATCTTGGGACCCCCTGAACAAACTAATACAACTTAAATATAAAAGTACAAAATAATAAAAGCAGAATATAGAAGCAGCAAGGAAATATACTGGAAATCATAAACTATACTATCCATAGTCTACTACCTAAAATATCAATCAATACACTGAGTACAGTATTTTGAGTATTATACTGGGTAATTGTGCAAGTGCCAAATGCACATCATACTATTTTGGATAGTTTGGCAGCAATAATCAAAGTATACTAAACCTTACCCTACAGCCACAATGATAGCAAAATAATATCAACGTTAAATCTGTCTACTGGTAATGCCGTGACCCATGAAGAAACGTAATGAATTAAAAAGCATGGTGTTACATCTCTAGAATGGAGAATGTGACACATACTCAACATCACATGCACAAGAAAGCTATAAGCTGCTAACATACACATAAAATTCAATAACTGACTGGGTCATTTCACCAAATTTACTGCAATGCTCCTCTGATATCTGACCTAAATTTTTGTGTTTTGGGCTACCACACATTTTCCCTGAGGTAAACTCAAGAATACTAATGTATCCCTAATAGCTTAGGCTATTAAGTAATCATCTTCTGCAATGCTAGTGTAGTACTTAGAGAATAACAGTTGAAGAGCAAGATTTGGGGCACTATATTTCACTGAATGATATCAAATAATCTTGTTTTAATATGAGTTTCAAGTATTATAAAAAAAAATGTAGGGGTTATTTAATCAATATAAAACTAGGTATTACATGTAAATAAAAAAAAATCACAAGAACCTAAACAATTCATCTAACATTCCCTAACATAAAAAATTATTCTAAAAATACATCTATATTGAATTTGTTTACATCATGGGATTGCATGGCCTCTCACCCCTGGCCCCTCACCATGTCATGTTTGTTGACATCTGGCACTAGTTGTGCAATGTTCAATCATGGATATGATTAGTGTATTATTATTATTAGAATTCTAAAACTAACATACTTACTGACTGCTAGGGAAAACTGGTGAGGTGTTAATTAGTTCTGTTCATTTTTCAAAACTATTTTACCACAAATTTTTCCTGATATATGAGCCTTTCTATGGTGTCACCTTATTCAATAACAATCAATAAATTATATAATTATAAATAATGATCTCCAACTATTGCTGTACTTTTTAAACATCATACTAACATTGATAAACAATCTCTTTCATTATCCACAACTAACGGCCAAGTGCAGCTAGAACTAACCTTAGCCTAACCTTTAACAAAATGAAACCGACTAGTCGGCAAAATAGCCACTGCCCTAACATAAACCCCATACCAAAACTTTATAACGTTAGCATTAACTCTCCGCCAACACATACTAGGTACAGGTGCTCTTAGGAAATTCAGACTAATTTCCCTCTCGTCCAAAAATACACCAACAAATCTGCAAGAAAACATTATCCAAATAACTCATGAAACAACTGCATGCAATTGTTATGCGACATGAAGTTTACTGCTCACAGCTGACCTCTATCTGATGTTCCTCATCGCGTCGTAGAAGGTCCTGATGACGCGCTTTTTCATGAGCAATTGACGCCGTAACTGCTTTATAACCAACACATATGGCAGGTAAGGGTGTAAATTTCACCTCTGCAACAAAATGCTATATAGTATGTTTCTGATCGATGGATGTGGACAATATCAGCTGATTGTTTATTCTCCCACAATGCATCAGGCACTGGGACTTCAGGCGTAATGTTATTACCTTGTATGACCTGTTTTTCTGCAAAACTTTCTAAAAAAAAATTATGAGGGAAATCAAAGAAATAACTAGGAATAGCAATTTCTCAACACAACAGTATAATAAGTAAGAAAGTGACGAGCCTATAATATTTATCTATTTATTCCTGTACCCCACCATTCCTACCCTACTTTTATCTCTCTCGAGTAAATTGTTTTTTCCCAAGGGTTGTCATCACAAACAGGTCTTATTGAAGAGAAGTCATGAATAAGGAAAGAATTTAATAAAAAAATAGGAAAAAAATAACAAAGAAGGAAATCAACACTGGAATGAAAAAGATAAGAATATAATATCTATTTTAATCATACGTAATCGCCGTTTCCCGCGTTAGCAAGATAGGGCCAAAAATGGACGAAGAAAGGCGACATTCGGTCTCATTATATAGTATACGATAATATAATATACATGCCAGATGAATGGGAGAGACCTAACTTCAGTAGACGAAGTATCAAAATAATGTCAAAGTTTTCAACCATGTTACTGATGTAATCAAAATGGCGAACAGTATGCTAGAAACAATAAAGAACTTAATCAAACATTTGTGGCCTGAAACACTGTACAGTATATTGTATAAAACTTATATAAGACTCTCCCCCTCCCCTACCTGGAGTTTACTGTTCAGACTTTGTCTCCTTACTTAACAGATGGATATCGATATGACTGAAATACTACAACGTAGTGCCATTAAAGCAGTCTCAAAACTAAATATAATTATCAAATGAAGAGCGATTTAAAAAATGGATATAACACCACTGGAAAAAAAAGAGTAATGATGAGATCCTACTGAAACTTTTAAGATTATTAGAATGAGATGGTTTGACAAGACAAAACTCTTTGAAGAAAACGGGAATGATTTAAGAGGGGACATGCATAAACTTTACAAGATGCACATTAATAAGAATATTGAAAAGCATTCTTCTCATAGAGTGGTGGATGACTGAAACCAGCAGCACTTAGGGTGGTCTTGCCTCTGCAAAATATAAAGGCCAAGTGAAACTTTTGTAATACGTACACAGCTCAAACAGTGTCAGCCAACTGACGAAATGAGAAATTAATATGAGGATAGTGATATACAGAGACAAGTAACCAAGTAACTATGGTGAGCAATAAAGCACTAATATGTGCAACTTTGGTTGGGCATTTTTCCATTAGTAAGTTTAATGTGTGAAGGAAAAAAATCAAGCTCAGAAAGTGAAATCGTCAATCCTTACCAAAGAAAAAAAAATATGATTCTAAGAAAACACTGTTCTGCAGTGCTAATACGTACAGTGTTTTGAGAATACAGTAAAATTTACCCAGCATGATTTATTGGAGTGTATTTTATTAATTAATATTATATCTGGTGATAGTAAAGAGGACTCTGTATATCAGGGAAAAATTGGTGTTAATGTAAAAATATGTAAAACTTTTCAAAAACCAACAGAACCTATGGAAACCTCACCAAATGTCCCCACCAGTCATCAAGTATTTAAATGTTTAGTATTCTTATTACAATACACTAATCATACTAATGACTGAGCACGATACAAATAGTGCTAGATGTCAACATGACATGGTGAGAGGCCATACAATCCACAGCAGTAGGCAAATTCAGTACTGGTATATTTCTGGAATCATTTTGCCTATTAAGGAAGTTATAAGGATTTTTTCATGTTGATGATTTTCCTGTAATATCAACTTTACATTTATCAAATCCCCACATTTTCCATATTCTGATATGACTAATGAAGATATAATGCTCCAGATCATGCTCTGCAACTCTTATTATATTCTCAAAAGCACTGCACTAGCACTGCAGATAATTACTTGGTAGCCAAAGCTTACAGCAATGCAGAGGGAGATGAGTTTTTCCTCAGGGAAAATGTGTGGTAGCCCAAAACCAAAATACAGGTCTGATTACCAGAGGACTATTGCAGTACAGTTGACAAAATGACCCAGTTGACTAATGAATTTTATATTTATGCTAACAGTTTATAACTTTTCAGCATATGATTTTGATTGTGCATCACATTCTCCATTTCAGTAATGCATTGCCATACTTTTTAATTCATAAAGATTCTCCATGGGGGACACCTTCACCAACAGATGGATTTAATGTTGATATTTTTCTACTGTCATTTTTGGCAGAAAGTAAGTTTTTCATAGATCTTGATTACTGTTGCCAAATTATCCAAAATGGGGATGATTATTGGTGTATTTCCTCAATACTTTTGCTTTCTGCTTGTATCTATTTGCACTTCTTTATTAAAGCTATACTAAGTGTGTTTAGTGGGACTCAAAATATGGAGTTAATTAATGTGAAAGTAGGCAATACACTGTCTGTTTGTTTCTCTTTATCCCAGATGCCTGTTCCCTTCAGGAATGCCCTCAAGGGGGTGTCTGTGATGAAAGAGTCTCCATAACTGGTGAGCTCCAGTGCTGTTTTGTAGCCTTTAGTGCCTCACCCTGAACAGACACTGGCAAAGGGCTACTCCAACGCAGGGTTTCCAAAGGCTCCTACCTAATGTTCCTACCAACTACTTGTACCTAATGTATCTATCTAATGTTCCTGGCTAATTTTCCAAGCAACTACTTCTACCTATTACTCTCACCCAAAGTTCCTACTCTAGTAAGAAATCAACAGAACACTTGAAAACCCCATCTAACTTCTCTAGCATCTACTCGAGCAGCTAAGCTGTATTTAAATATTTGATATTCTAGCTGAATCTACCAGTCACACCCATGATTGCTGTACAGTGCTACTGCAGATGAATGTCAGCAAACAGATGAAGGACCTTGTGGCCATGCGATCCCCATAGCAGAACAATTCAAGGTTGATATATTACTATTACCATGTACACTTTTGGCATCTAGTTGAGGTTTTCAAAGGTTCCATTGACTTTTATTGGTGTTTCACCTACTTTTACAGTATTCAGCTCCTCATTTAATGGACATTCATGGCTATTGTACTAGTTATTATATGATATGATTAAAGAGGTACTTTAAATCTTCCTTCTTGTGTCTTATTCTCCCTCCAGTATGCCACCAGTGGAAAATTACATTAGGAGTATTCCAAAGCTCATCTGATGTGACCTTAAACTGCATGTTTACCATTTACTGCACTGAGAACAAACTTATACTTGCACGTGGTTTACATATAACTTTTATATATCTTGTGATAATACAGAAGTCAATAGTGGTGAGGAATTTGAAGATCTGGGAATATGTGGGATTGCTTAAAATGAAAGGAGGCAAAACAACTGTAGAGACCAACAGACCCAATGAAAACCTGACTCAACTTGGCCTTGAAGCATTATATACCTAAATTTTCCTCATAATTGAAATTTACAATGATACTGTTTGCTGCATCCAGCTACATGGTGGAGAAAGTATGCTGGAATGCATTTAGGCACTAGATTTCATTAGGTTGTCTGTGAATGCACACAAACACAAAAACTGCCTGGCCCTTGGATGTGAACACAAGACTTTAATAATTACACATTTTCAAAATAACTATAAAAAGTAAATATTTCAGCTGGGAGGGTGTGTGAGATGAGGTTTTTATACTTTCTGATGATTTTTAGACATGTTTCACATATAATTTTTTTACCCCACATTTTCCAAGATGTTTGATTTTCTTTCTAATCAAGTGATTATTGTCGGATGATAAGAAAGAAAAGTAAAGGTTAATCACAGTGCAAAACATAATGAATAATAACCCATAGTTAAGTAAGTAATTATCAGGACCAGTTGAGGGGCATCTTGTATCTAACAATGAAATAACATTGACTCAGTTTGGCAATAGTACTATACTGTGTGGATAGCACAGTATGTCTGGTGGAGTGTGATTTTGTTATTTCTTTTATTATCATTCAGTAATACAAAAGTAGATAGTGGGAAGCACAATGCAGATGAGGAAAAATAGAGATACATTTATATAAAAGTATGTGAAACACTTCTAGAAATCAATATAAGTTATGAGAACTAGCTAGTATAACTCCATCTTAGTGCTGCCTGCCTATTAACCTGTGTATTTTGAAGAAACATACATCACTGGACTCACATTCAATAAAGATGATCTATATAACTGTTGCATGACTTCAACATTATACTTTTATCTTATGAAAACACATACCTGATAGGTTGGAGGGCATAAAACTCTAAAGAAAATGTAGGATTAATCAACATAGCAGTAGATGGAGCACTTGCTAAATCAGAAGAACCCATGAAAACCACACCTATATTTCTCTTTCGGCTGAGAGTTACTTTGCTTTGTATGTTCCTGGTGCAACTTCACTAACACAAGAAATGTCAAACAAGTATGAAAGAAAATACATATATATGTGCTACTGGACTCCACTTGCTTGAGGTCACACTCTGAGTAAAAAATCACCTTATCCACCTGATGAGGGGGTTTCACTGGAATACAGTCTCATCTAAAAACTTCTCACTCTAAAGAATTCTACATTTCTCTTCTACTGGAAATAGCAATTCTTTGGTCTACAGAAGCCTTTAGACAGGTCCTGGTTAACTCCAGGACTCTTTCAAAGAAACTGGTTCTATGGTATATATGAATATATGAATATAGATATATATCTTTTTCTTTGCAGCTCAACCTCAAGCAGGTTATAAACCCAGTTCCCCCCCACTATCCAGAGGTTACTGCAGCTCCAAAGCTGACTGGATGGACTCCACTGAAGTGAGGAGATCTTTGACAGGACTGTACTCTCTTTTATTAACTTAAAAGTGACACAGCCAGGTGCATACTTTAGGTCAAAGGCTCGTTGCCAAAACACATGCAGACAGCTCATGAGTGCAAAAGTATTCCATGCATGCCTTTCACTCTCCTACATATTCAGGCCCTGATGGTTCAAAATCTTTTTCATTCCATCCCTTTGTCTCCAATCTGGTCCTCCCATTCTCCATATTCCCTCCACTTCTGACACATGTATCCTCTCTGTCAACTTTCCCCTTCTCATTCTCTCCATATGTCCAAACCAATTCATCACACCCTCTTCTGCTATCTCACCCACTTTTTTTTATTACCACACATCTTTCTTAGTTTCATTACTTGATCATACCACCTCACACCACATACTTTCCTTAAGCACTTCATTTCCAACACATCCACCCTTTTCCACACAACCCTATCTATATCCCATGTCGCATTCATATGATATTGTTGGGAATACTAATACTTCAAACATACCAACTTTTGTCCTCTCAGATAACATTATCTCTTTCTAAACATCCTTCAGTACTCCCAGAACCTTTGCTTCCTCCCCTCCCTATGACTCACTTCCACTTCCATGGTTCCACTCGCTACGATGCCCACTCCCAGATATGTAAAACATTTCACCTCCTCCAAATTTTCTCCATTCAAACTTACATCCCAACTAATTTGTCCCTCAACTCTGCTAAACCTAATAACCTTGCTTTTATTCACATTCATTTTCAACTTTTTCCTTTCAAACACTGTTTCCAAGCTCAGTCACCAGCTTCTGCAGTTTCTTACTTGAATCTGCCACTAGTGCTGTATCATCTGCAAACAAAAACTGACTCACTTCTCAGGCCCTCTCATCCCCCAAAGACTCAGCCCTCAATCCAAGACATTTGCATTTACCTCCCTCACCCCCACATCCATAAACAAATTAAACAACCATAGTGACATCACACACCCCTGCCACAGATCATCCTTCACTTGGAACCAATCACTCTCCCCTCTTCATACTCATACACATGCCATACATCCTTGACAAAACTCTGTTTCTAGCAGCTTACCTCTCACACCACATATTTTTCAGACCTTCCACAAAGCATCTCTATCTACCCTTTAATATGGCTTCTCCAGGTCCATAAATGCACATGCAAATCAATCTGGTTTTCTATGTATTTCTCACACACATTCTTCAAAGCAAACAGCTGATCCACACATCCTCTACCACTTCTTAAACCAAACTGCTCCTCCACAATCTGATGCTCTGTGCATGTCATCACTCTCTCAATCAATCAATACCCTCCCATACAACTTACCAGGTATATTCAACAATCTTACACTTCTGTAGTTTCAACATTCATATTTATCCCCCTCGCCTTTACAGAGTGGCACTCTACATGAATTCTGCCAATCCTCAGGCACTTCACCACGATCCATATAAATGCTGAATATCCTTACCAACCAATCAACAGCATAATCACCCCCTTTCTTAATGAATTCACCTGCAATACCATCCACTCCAGAAGCCTTTCTACATTTCATTTCCACAAGAATTTCACCAACTCTTCTCTCTTGTACAAACCACTCTCCATGACTCACTTTGCATACAACCTCGACCAAAACACCCTACATCCACCACTCTACCATCAGAAACATTTAACAATCCTTCAAAGTACTCACTCCATCCACTCATTTCATCACTACCTGTTATCGCTTCCCCATTTGTCTCCTTCACCGATGTTCCCATTTGCTCTCGTTTTTTGCACATTATTTACCCCCTTCCAAAACATCTTTATATTTTTCCTAAAGTTAAATGATACCACCTTACCCCAACTCGCATTTGATCTCTTTTTGAACCCCCGGCACCTTCCTCTTGACTTCCTGTTGCTTTCTCTTATACATATCCCTATCATTTGCACTCCTTCCCTGTAAGTACTGCCCAAATGCCTCTCTTTTCTCTTTCACTAGCAAGTTTACTTCTTCATTCCTCCACTCACTACCCTTTCTAATCTGTCCACCTCCCGACTTTCACATGCCACCACTAATACCCTTAATATCTCCCACTCCTCACCCACTCCCCCCGCTTCATTTACTCTCACCTTTTGCTCTTATACACTCAATCTCTCCCGGTTTTTCTTCACACAAGTCTCCATTCCAAGCTCACTTACTCTTACCACTCTCTTTTCTCCGACATTGTTTCCTCTTTTCCGAAAACCTGTACAAATCTTCACCCTCGCCTCCACAATATAGTGATCAGACATCGCACCAGGTGCCCTCTCAGCACATCAACATCCAAAAGTCTCTTTTACATGCCTATCAATTGATACATAGTCCAATAATGCCCGTTGACCATCTCTCCTACTCACATATGTATACTTGTGTATATTCCTCTTTTTAAACCAGTACTCCCATTCACCAGTCTTTTCCTTGCCTGGCTCTTTTATTCGGGATTTTATTTGGGATTTTCATTTTGGCTGGCGCCAGACGATACTAACTGGGTTCGGCGAGGCCCAAGGTGAGTTAGAGTAAAGCTTCATTCTGGGACTTTTATTCTGGCTGGCGCCAGACGATTCTATTCGAGTTTGCGTGGCCTACGGGGCTTTAAAGTACATTATATCCCTTGCACGCCTTTCACCCTTGAGCATGTTCAAGCCCTGATCATCTCTCAAAATCTCTTCGCTTATCCTTTCATCTCCTTTTTGGTGTACCCCTTCTCTGTCCCCTCCACTTTTGACACATATCTACTCCTTGTCAGATCCTTATTTATTCTCTCCATATGTCCAAATCATTTCAGCACGCCCTCTTCAGCACTTTTATCCGCACTCTTGTTTATGACCACATCTCTCTCTCACCCTTCCTCGTCTATAGACTGCTATGACTTCAAACATACACATTTTCGCTCTCCCAGATAAGGCTCTTTCTTTCCATACATTCTTCAAAGTCTTAAGAACCTGCAGCCTCTCCTCACTCACCCTAATGTGTCCCTATGACTCACGCTTGCGTGGTTCCATTTGCTGCCACATTTACTTCTAGGTATCGAAAACACCGCTTCCCACCAAATTTTTCTCCACTCAAACTCACACTCCAACTAACCTGTCCTCCAACTTGATAAACGTATGAATGTAAACCGATATTATTAATGGGAAACATATATAAGTTGCTCAAAGTTCGTGGTATTTAAGTAAAAGGATGTTCTGAACTATCCATTAACGTAGATTAAGGAAGTAATGTTATACTTCGTTACTTATTGATGTTACCCAGGCCCTGCGAAGACGCTGGGAGTAGAAAAGTGAATCTCGCTGCTGGCGTAGTGGTCAAGCGAAAGCTAAAGACCTTGAATGGACGAGGCCAGTAGAGGTAGGCTCCAGTTGCTCTGGTATTCAAGGAATGCGTTTCAAGTGTCCTTGACAGTCGTGGACACGCGATGGAATGCAAGGGAACTGCGTGTGTGTGTGTGAATTGGAAAAGTTAACTCGCCTATGTACATAATAACCAGGTTCGAAGATGTTTTTAAAGTAAAATAATAGATTATACTATGGTATGACTCGACCTTAGAGTTCTGACGAGTATTCTTACCCCAACACTTTTTACAAATATGACAGCGTTTCGATAATTAATTGTCTGGAAACAATCATGTCGAAACTTGTATTTACAACTTTGACTTATGATACATCAATGTTCAACCTGTTCCTTGGAGAACAAATGTCTACAGATTCTAAGGAAAATCGGGCCAAAATGACCAATTCTCAACCTTGTCTTCAGCGGTATGACTGAGCTGGTACCAAGTTTTTCAGACCCTCAACCTAACCATCAGAGCAGAGGATGCTAAGAAATGGACCTATAACATATCAGCTGGGGAGTACCTTGCTGTTCCCTTGTGCCTGGCAAATTCTCTTTTGTTTTGCCTACCATGTCTTCCCACGTATATAGGATAAGAATCTAGAATACTAGCCAAGAATCTCGTCATAGACTATCAGAACTTATCTGGTCTTACCTAGATGCAGTAGGTCTTTCCTTTTGTCCTCTGCCTTTTCATACGTTCTTCCGCCCCTTCACCTTACCTTTGCTTTTTTACCCTTTCCTTTAATACAGGCTCTCCCCATCCCTGGCCTGATAGAGGTAGAGAAGGGAGGGAGGTACAGTGGGCTTCACTACCCCCTAAAAAAGCGACACAATGAGGTCTGACGTCACTGTGGCCAGCCCGTTACCCTTGGAAGTGGTTCAGCGCAGTGCGAAAGAGGGAGGAGGGACCACGGGAGGGGGGGGGGGGTTTACAGTCGAAGGACGGGAATGGTGGTGGTAGTGGTAGGTTGAGGGAGGGGGGAACTCAAGGCTGTGGTCCAATACAAGAAGTGAATCTGGTCCGTCCTGTGTGGTGGGAGGAGGGTGAGGGTAGTAGTTTAGGATGGAGACTAGCAAGGTAGGGTCCAGACGCCCTACCTGCCCAAGGAGCATTATAGCAACAACCCGCAGGTGGCTATATGAGTCGTAACATCCACTGGCGACGGAGGGAGGAGCGACCATGCGGTGTGTGGGTTTTTAAATGATTCTGGCAACGAGGGGAGGGGTAAGGTTGGTCGGTATGAATGAAAAATACAATTAACGTCGAGTGTGCCGTTACTGGTTGTATCAGGTGGCGTTCTTATGAATGACGTTTTGGTCGCCAGTCATGATGAAATCATCGCGATTCTAAATACAATATGGGCGAATGCTGAGTCGCGCGGGCTAGCGTTTCCCAAACACTTTTGATCGCGACATTGCGTTCGGAGGACCACTGCTCTTAGACTATTCCTGATTGGCTACACTCATCCTTTTCTTGCGTAACGGTATGAATCACAGCGTCATCGCGTACGTGTACACTTATCACTTCCCCATCTAAATCTTAAGGTTATCAGGAGTGACCCTGCCTCACTTTATAATAAGATTTCTTACATAACGCTTACGATCGTTAGCTTATCACTACAGGTCAGTACACGATTATCTTACCTAGAATGTGAACAGACGATTAACTTATCCTAAATATATCCACATAGTGAAATATAATGTGTGGGAATGCTAAAGTTTGCGATAAGAATTTACAGAATAAGAGCTAATACGCAACTGTTACTGAATCTGTGTATATTGTCTTGATGGCCTGAATATTATTATTATTATTATTATTATTATTATTATTATTATTACTATTATCATTATTATTATTATCATTGATATTATTTAGCTTCAGGGTCGGAAGAGGATGTATAGATCAGGCCTCTGCTATGAAAAACTTGAGCGAGAAATACTAAGAAAATTATTTGTATCTGGCACTTACGGATCTGCAGAAAACGTATGACAGTTATCCTTCAAGGAAAATGTAACGAATATATGGTGTGGGAGAAAAGCAAATGGAAGTGAGGAATTTTATCAATGAAATGAGGCGTTTGTAATGAGGGTTCCAGGTGAAGTGAACCTGCGTTTAATGTGTTTCTAGGTGAGGGAGGTGAAGACAAGGGTCTTGAAGAAAGTCTGCTGGGGTAGGATGGTCATGAAGGTGACTCTGTTAGTATTTCTAGATGACATGGCTCTGGTGGCAACTCGAAAAAAGAAAAGATCGGAAGTTAGGGTATGAGTCTGGGAAAGTGTATGACAATGGAACTATGGGAGCTGAATAAATCAAAGGCCCTGAGTGTGTTGAGGTGTGTATAGAGGGAGAGGTTAGTGTCTGTGAGGTCAAAGATGGGTACGTCTGGTAGTGCACTAGTCCCGAAGGTGCTTTATGGATACGAGTCTCCAGACAAATGCCGAAGAGGGTGGCTACGTTACAAAATGAAATGCTTGGGGAGAATTATAAGTGTAAGGAGATACTGTGAAAAAGAGAGAGGCGTGGTAGTAAGTGGAGTTATGTTTGAGAGAGATGAGTACGGTGTTCTGAAATGGTTGGGACATTCAGAGACAAAGGGTATATACGCGTCATACGTGGAAGGAACAAGGAGGAGGAGTGGGGAAACTGAGGACGAGATGGAAGGATGGAATGGAAGATGCTTTGAGTCGCCGAGGCCTAAATATGAAAGAGGATGTGGAGTATGCATAGAGTAAAGCGAAATGGAGTGAAAAGGTTAGTGGGGCATGGCTGTAGATAGGGAGCTCTGGTTTAGGTGCATTATCCACGACACCTTAGAGGATGACTGTCGGCAAATGAATGCCCAGTTCTTCGTCTGTTCCTGAACTTACGCGGGAAATGGAGAACAAGTGTACAGAGTCAAATATCTTCATGATACCCTGACCAACGTCCCTCTGGTATGTCGTAATTAGTCATGTGTATATATATATATATATATATATATATATATATATATATATATATATATATATATATATATATATATATATATATATATTAGTTGGCTGAAGGACTTCACCTCATATGATTATGAAGTACAGGCCCTCCAACAAGACCAGACCTCTACCCACTATCCCTGAATAAGACCACCGCCTTCCCCTCTAACCTCTCTACACCTGAACCAGATACCCTAAACCAGTACCGCGGAACCGGATCCATTAATCCTCCTGCCCTTGAGCCAGACCACCCCAGCCTTCCTGCCTTTTAAGAGCAGACTTTAAATTTCCCGATTCCTGAATCAGACCCCGTATTACTGATGCAGATCCCAAAGACACACATTTTTCCAAGACACGCCCTAAGCCCTCTTCTGTTGTTTCAGACCTCTTAATCCCACCCCAGCTGAGCTGAACTAACCCCTATTCCCTTGAAACGTCTTCCTGAACAAACCCCATTAAGACACCTCGCCGACGAGTCTCGCCAACCCATCAACCTTTCTATGAAAGACCAAGATGCAAATGCCCTATGATGCTACAAGAACTTATGAATGAAACTCATGACCTCTAACCCTTGTACTACGCACGTTGAAAAAGAAAAAAAAATAAAAATCGCGTGGTATCTAGTTTACCTTTAATCCTAACTGTATACCATTTTACTGCTTAACACTTCCTGCTTGAAGTTTTTCAATCAGCATCTTGCTTGCTCAACCTGTCCTCCATTCTCTCCGTTCTGATCATCCCTCGAATTATTGAATGATCTACGGTTATCTTTCAGCAACTCTGGTTGATTATATATACAGGCATTTCCGGACGACGCGACAGCTGAAAATAACTGACATTAATGCCTTCTGATTTAATCAAATGGGCCGGTAGCCGCTCAAGTCACCTTTACTTATGCCCGAGATGACTGCATTAGGGAGGGACCGCATTGTCGTCAGGAATGCACAAGTCATATGACAGAGATGAAAGAGGTTCCTCTTTGTCGAGAACAAACACCGCTCCTGAGTGTATGTGTGTGTGTGTTTACGAAGGTATTCACGTACAGTCTCCTTACCATCACCATCCCTACCTCTCCGGGTTGTAACAAACGCAAATTCTGACAGATTGACGGTACTTATAGAAATCCAATAGAATCTGCTTTCAATTTCGAAGTTTTTTTTACATATTTATAATCGTTAATCGCACAAAGCTCTTCTGAAAGGGGAGGAATATGAATGTTGGTACCTCAAGCTGTTGAATAAATACGTGTCCGAGACAGTTTTTTTTATGAATTGCTTACTGGCTCATGCTACCTACATCCTGTCTTGCTACTTAGGGAAAATTGAGACACCCAGCCTAAACCAGCACGTATAACTTGCATGGTTAGGGTGACTAGTGTTGATAACAGCAAAGCAACCGAAGAGAGAGCATAGCAAGTGTGAAAAATCGAGTACGAGGCTTTACTTAATTCAATTTGAACAGCATCAACGAGACTCGAAAGACAGGCACGTAGGTTGCACTGCGTTGTGACAGACCATCACCACTCTGACCTTCGCTCTAGAATTCCCGGAAAACAGGCGTGTGATACAGGTTGGCTGGGGGACCCAGAGGGAAGGCCGTCTTCCTGGTGCGGGAGGCGAGTGCTGGCTGGCCCGTGTTTGGCTTAACGATGAACCAGTCAGTATTTTAGTGTCTACTGGAGCAAAACACTGAACACTGCCAGATTTACATAAACATTTTGTTGACTAGTTGATGTCGTGGGAAATCTAGTGTGCATCGATCAATCTGTTTTTGTTCTATTCTATCAGAGCGACCATGGTTTTTGGACGTGTTTGGGCTACGCTATCCGTTAGCTGTTGGCCTCGCGGAGAGCGGTGGGCTTCATATTTAATATGTAAATATGACGGTATGTCATTGTCATCTAAACAGTAATAGCGTTGCCTCTGGAGCTCAGACTAGTCCTCCATGACGACTTACATCGAGAAAGACGTCCTTTTTTTTTTTTCTTAACTGTCTAAAGTCTGATATTATACGGAGACAGAGGTCATTCTGCATATATGATTTCTGTCTTTAATGACGAATTCATTGAACCCTTTTTCTCAGCAGCGTATGACATGAATACGAAAACAGGTCTCTGCATAAGGAATAATTTGGTTTTAGAAGTACATCGAAACAATTGGTTGTTTACACGTCCTCGAGGTGTGGTCGCTACTGCTTCTCCCTCCGTCTGAGTGGTCATATTCCACTGTCTCAGTAATAAGTTGTGAAGTGGAAATTAAAAGCCAATAAACATAAGAGCTGAGGTGTTTATGGCATCATTAATAACAATTATCTGACTGGAAGTACAGGTTTTTGTAACGGTGTTATCGTTTGACGGCCGTTTAACGATATTTGGGAAGTACAATGTAGTTTGCCGAGTGATGGGGCGCTGGCTACTGGGGGGGTCAGACGATCATTGCAAACCTCAAGAGATCATTAGCATCCATCTCAGGAACCAGGAACATGTTGGCGGTGGCCTCCATGTTTCTGATATCATTACGGAGGCACGCTGCCCACTGCCACCACCTGGCTGCCCGCTGGTCACCGTCATTAATTCTGTTCCTCAAAAGAATGTGGTGAAAACAAGGATATGATGTAACCCAGCGACAGCCAGCGAGTATACTCTCTTCTAGACTTTTGGAGTCGAACTGATGTATGTCTTCTCATCCAATTCTTTATCTAACTTCTCATCCAACGTCTGGTAAAAGCGTTGCTTTGTGCAAGCGATCTCATCTCACAAATGCCTCACATGCTACACCGTCCCAGTCATATTTTTTTCTCTTTTTTGGTTTGATCTACTTCCCATTCAAGAAATCATGTCGCGAAAAGCCTTATATCTTTATACTTGCATACGTTTGTTTTTCAACTGTTTCTATAAGTTTTTAGTCAATAGACTGTATCTTATCATTCTTCAAATAATGCTACCGACTACAGAACAAGTGAGAGGAGCAAACAGACGAATCTTCAGATAAGTCATCGACAAATATTGCTGTAAAAGTACCTCCAAGGTGTGGGTAGAGTGGTATGATGACATTTATGTACTGTATGCCAGTAGTTACATTACAGTAACCCTTGACAAGAAGTAGGAGGGGGCTGTTAATACTGCATAACACTATGAGCTGTCGTCCTAGAATCGGCCATCCTGTTACACTGGATAGTCAAAGTTGTATCATGTTCCTCTGATCTTAAGTTGTGTTCAAGGTTTAAGCACGTTTATAGACACTGTGGTTCAATTTCGCTACCGACTCATTCCGCTCGTCAATAATACATCTCTGACTTTAATGTACTCGTGCTTTCAATTCGCTCTTAGCACAAATGAATTTAATTAGATGTAAATATTGTATTCTTAAAGTACATTTATAACCCCTTCAGCAGCAGACCCTGTAAAATATATATGGCCATGAGGTTCAGTTTTTGAGCAGAATGACAAACATTAAATTTAATCAATGTTCGCCAGTGGATGTTGAAAGTCGAGATGGATTTGGATATATGTTATCACGTCATCAACTTGAACTTTCAATTGAGTAATTCTCAAATGTTTTTCTTAACTCCTCTTGGACTGCCACTGTTGAAGCAGTCTCATGGAGAGATGTGATCTTGGAGGGGTGTGGGAGACGACGATTTTATAAGACCAATTACACTGATAAAAAAGCAATGATATCAGTAATCTTGATGACACCAAGTGTTCTGTCGGGTCAGGTAGTCTAGACCTGATGAGTACGTATGACGAGGCTTGTGTGTGTTATGACCTTACTGAGGGAGGAACCTAGTGCGAGGCCACACCTGTGTGTTGAGCTTAAGGTCACAGAGTTGATAAAGGCCGGAGTACCAAGGGCGGGGTCAGGATGACACAGCTGGGATGATAGTGCTATAAGGTCAGGGGTTAGAGGTAGGCTTTGGCAACGTAGGAAAACTATATCGAAACGGGAGTGGCAAGTTTTTTTTTTTTCCATTACGTCTGTGAATGTTAAAGTGGTACGTGGGGATTACATGGTGTTGTGTGTCGCTGGTATCAGACTGCGAGGTTCTGCTTTGGATTATTTTTTTTTCCTTCAGTGTTAAAGGCTCCTATTCCGTGGTGACTGGTGGAGTTGTAAAGGAGTGCAAGTGAGGGTTTTTTTTTGTGGTTGTGGTTTTGGAGGAAGTTGAGCTGGTCTGTTGGACGACTGCTAAGGCTGTATGTGAAGATGGTCTGCTGATATGTCTGTTGTTGTGATCTCAAACGTAGTTTGTAGGGGTGTTATGGTTTGTAAGGGGTGTTGTGGCTTGTAAGGGTGTTGTATCAGGTTTGTAAGGTTGTGGTTTGTAGAGTTGTTGTGGTTTGTAAAGGTGTTGTGGTTTGTAGGGGTGCTATGGTTTGTAAGGGTGTTGTGGTTTGTAAGGGTGTTGTGGTTTGTAAGGGTGTTGTGGTTTGTAAGGGTGTTGTGGTTCGTAGGGTTGCAGGATGTAGGGTCATGGAGGTCCTCAGGGGATATGTGGTCGTGATGCCATCACTGAGGGGGCTGTGGTGGTCTTCGTAAGTGGTAAGTAATTTGGAAGTTTATTCTTTCGGTTGTCTCATACCCGACTTCAGCCGTTGTGGGCTAGTTTTACATAACACTTCGTGATCACGATCGTTTTCTTCTCTTCTAACAATCATAGGTCAGTGTTTTCCTTGTGATTTATACATGCTTGGGAAAGTTCTTGTTTAACAGTCTTACCGCTCGTGATGAGTGAGGCCGAGGGGTATGGGCTTACGAAAGCAGTTTAAGTTCTGTGTACGCACTCTCTTCAGAGAAGTCTACGATAAAACAAATGAACCTCAGCAGTCCACATACTTCATAACGCCCTAACCTAATAAATCACTTCTTCTTTTTTTAACTTAAGTTGTTTATACATTCCAATGCCATCTTGTTTTTCCCCCCCCCCCGACTGATAAAATAAGAATGAATTGCCTTGAACTCGCGCGTAGTCAAATGTCAAGGTGGTTGCGTGGTTTGTGTTTGTTACTATACACCTCCCTGGTCAACCTACACATACCTGTTAACCCTCGTTTGGTAATGACCCATTAGAGCGCTTCAATAATTCACTTCTACCCGGTGATTATCCCCCCTTTTATTTTTCTTTCTTTTTTTGTTGATAAAAAACACGTGTCTGGAAACCCAGCAGGACCGTGCCCTGTCCGTGTTCGTAGCCTGCGCGGGCGGTGTGCGAAGTTCGTAGAGCCAGCAAGCGTTGTATCGCGTCCGTAGATGCAGCGGGGTTGTCGTGTGTCCGTAGATGCGAGGTCGTGTTCGTGATCCTGTGAGGTTAAGGCGCGTCCGTAGATGCAGCGGGGTTGTCGTGTGTCCGTAGATGCGAGGTCATGTTCGTGATCCTGTGAGGTTAAGGCGCGTCCGTAGATTCACCGGGCGGTTGTTGTATCGTGTCCGTAATCCAACGAAGTTGTACTGTGTCCGTAGGTCCAACGAAGTTATGCCATGTCCGTTGATCCAAGGAGGTTGTGCCGTGTCCGTAGAAGCAGCGGTTGGGCCCTGTCCGTAGACCCAGCAAGGTTGTCCTTATATTGTGGGGGTGTCACGTACATGGACCGCCCGTAAACTCTTAATTTTCTTACCACGGGAGTTTAATCAGTCTTATCGTTCAACGTACACGTCAAGTTTTTACCAATATGCCCGTTACGTATGTCGCCAGAAGCTACGTCGGTCTTCAGAATATTCGCATTACGATTAGCTGAATTTATAATAGTTTTAGTCTACTTTCATTGATGTTCCATGAATGCAGTTTTCAGTCTTCTATGAATATTTGAAAGAAATTTGCACGGGCAAGAAGCATATCGCGTCAAAGATTGGTAAATCAAAATTACGCACTGCTCTTGTACAAAGCCATAGTCATGTCAAAGTTTTGCCTATAAAAAGAACAAACTCCTTAGCCACAAGTCTGGAACACTGTGAAGAAGAACATGGAGATGCGGCGGTGTGGAATTTGACCTTTGAGAGATAAAAGGTCGGGGTCATGGGGTCAGATGTTGCCTCTTGAAGTTGTAAGTTTCCGGGATAACGTAGGTCAAGTTAATATGATAATCCAGAGGGATCTTATGTGACGCCTTGAACGAGTGCTTTTCTTGGCCTCGGAGAGAGGTATGAGGTAATGAGGGCAGCTTCAGCTTCTGGTCTGGCTAAAAGTAAGCTAGCGAGCATACACGAAAAGATATGAAGGTCCCTTGACACGCTCCTCTTTATGAGGTCGAAGGTGAAGTCAAGTAGGTCGCCTGCTTGTTTATCTTCGGTAAAGCTCCAGTCTCAAGACAAGTGACGGTCGAAATGAAGTTTTGTTGGTCACTTCGAAGGCTTACTACATGCTGGAAGATCGACCTTCGCGGGTGGAATATCAGAGGTGAGAGATCACACAGTTTCATCTGTCCTAACAAATCAGCCTTCAGTTTTGTACGGATATTTTGGTGATACTCGGACAGTACATTGGTTGGTTCTTTTTGAAAACCCCGTGCGTTTTTGGTGGTCTGGCTGCTTCAAATGGATAAAAAGATCCATGTTTACATAGGCCCAACTGATGCCACTGCTGAAAAAAAGAATCTAGAGGATATGTTGGTCTCCTTGAGATGTGTGTTTGGAATATAGGACCTTTTTTTTGGGTGAAAGGACTGACTTGTTTATTTTTTCTTTTACCCCGTTGGCCATTCGTCAGGGTGTAATTTCAGGGACAAAGTCACAAAACGAATTCTTGATCCGTCTTTCCAGGAACACGGAACACCTAATGTGGATAACAAGGACTAGCGAAGAACAAAGAACAATTACAGTGATCCCTAGAGTGCTTGTCATGAACGCTGTTCTTCTAATAGTAACTGAGCATGGAAGCCTTACAAGAACTTAACACTGACATACACAATACATAAGAGTTGCTACGCAAAGAAAAAAAAAACTCAATCTAAATACGGAACCCGTAAAGTGAATATAGAACGCGTCTGGTTAACATGAAGAGCAAAAAAAAAGAGAAAAGTTACATCATCGTACGTATGATTACCATGGTTCTGAATGCTTACAATGGGTCGTGGTTGACTTACACAAAACATGATGTACCTTGAGAGCATGTGGGCCACTTCCTGTAGTCTTGAAACACGCAAGTACTGGTGGTGGCTGCTCGAGACCACAGACTCATCAAGGTAGCCTTGGCTGACGCGGTGAAAAAGTTCTCTGGGAATGAAAACGAAGTTCTGAGGATGAAGGTATTATAGTTATGTGACATTTTGAGGAATGTAAATGAAAGTAAATCATCTCATGGATAACTCAAATTAAAACGTGTTTTGTACCTTAATTTTATAATACACACACACACACACACACACACACACACACACACATACACATGCATATATATATATATATATATATATATATATATATATATATATATATATATATATATATACATATCCCTGGGATAGGGGACAAAAGACGACTCTGTGGGTCACAGAAAGCAACTAAGAAGGACAAGACCGAGGGGCTGGAAACCCTTCCCCCTTGTATTACTTGTCGAAACAGAGGGAACGGAGCAAAGAGCTAAGTGAGGATTTTTTTTTCCTCAAAGGCTCAGTCATCTGTTCTTGACGCTACCTCGCTCATTCGGGAGATGGCGAACATGTATGTATGTATGAAGGTGCAGTAATCTCAACAATATCATTATGGATAAGGACAATATGTGGTGTGAGGGGGTTTGATCGTGTACGTAATGAAAGGGTAAGAGAGATGTGTGGTAATATGAAAAGAGTGTGGTCGAGAGAGCTGGAAAGGGTGTGCTGAAATGGTTTGGACATATGGAGAGAATGAGTGAGGAAAGGTTGACAGAGGGGATATATGAGTCAGAAGTTGAGGGAGCAAGGAGAACACGAGGACAGAAATTTGAGGTGGAAAATCGGAGCGAAAAAGATTTTGAGCGATCGGGGCCTGAACATGCAAGAGGGTGAAAAGCGTGCACGGGTTAGAGTGAATTGGAACGATGTGGTATACTGCAGTCGACGAGCTGTCAGTGGACTGAACCAGGGAATGTAAAGCGTCTGGGGGTAAACCATGGAAAGGTCTGTGGGGCCTGAATGTGGAACGGTAGGTGTGGTGGTTTCGGTGCATTACACAAGACAGCTAAAGAATGGATGTCAGTGGATGCAGCCTTTCTTCGCCTGTTCCTAGCGCTACCCCGCTAACGGAAGGAAACGGCGATCAGGTGCCTCAGATTAGTGGAAGTGAATCCCTCATGAACTCCTGTCAAACACGTTGACGGACTACATCAACGTGAGTCGTTAGCAAGATAATGAACAATATTACATCATCGGTAAAGGTACTTATAAGAGACCCGAGGGCATGAAATTGGCCAGGAGATCGTGAGAATTTATGGTAAGGCGTTTACCCAACGAACAATACCAAAAAAAGAAGATAATCCTGTTCACCTTCAGGTGCCGTCCTACACAGAGAGACAAGAACAACGTCCTCTCCGCTAAGGTAGTTCTTAAGGGTGTGGATGTGTGTGTGTGTGTGTGTGTGTGTGTGTGTGTGTGTGTGTGTGCCCTTCAGTCAACCATATTTGGGCAGCGACACACTGAAGGACAGGAAGTGATCCTGGGAAGAAGAAAAAAAAAAGAAGAGAATCGTATGAGTTCCAACGCACCGAAAAGGTCGAAGGGCTAAGGGCAAGGCTCAGCAGATGACCGGAAACGAACCTACCATTGAACAGTTGTTCCGAAGCTTCTCGAGCCACGCGTAGGACTCGGCTCTCTCTCTCTCTCTCTCTCTCTCTCTCTCTCTCTCTCTCTCTCTCTCTCTCTCTCTCTCTCTCTCTCTCTCTCTCTTCCCTCCGCTCGGTGCATCTTATAACGTCAGTTTGACGTTACTAAGAGATTTTTCAGGGAATGAATGTTACGTTCGTGGCATTAGCTAACACACTTTAATGTTTGTTTTGTATAAATATTCATCTATGTCTTAACTCACGGTTGCGACTTTAAAAGCTAAAGCCGCATATCATCTGGAAGGCTTCTGTGCATTATAACTAGCCGGGAAAAACTGCCTTCGAGGACGTGATGTGGTTGGGAAAGGTAGAAGGAGAGAGAGAGAGAGAGAGAGAGAGAGAGAGAGAGAGAGAGAGAGAGAGAGAGAGAGAGAGAGAGAGAGACGGAAGTCTTTGAGAGGGGATTTCGCGAAGTGAAGGCATTCTGAGGCAGAAGGAATGGGCCAAGGTTTGTTTACATGGGAGGGAGCGGAGGGGTTGATAATTTCAAACTAGAACCAACGTATTACATGATACTGAGGGAGCAGAGGGGTTGATAATTTCAAACTAGAACCAACGTATTACATGATACTGAGGGAGCAGAGGGGTTGATAATTTCAAACTAGAACCAACGTATTACATGATACTGAGGGAGCAGAGGGGTTGATAATTTCAAACTAGAACCAACGTATTACATGATACTGAGGGAGCAGAGGGGTTGATAATTTCAAACTAGAACCAACGTATTACATGACACTCTGTAGGATCCTCTGTGTGAGAGGTATAGGAGCATTCCTCATTCCTCACCCATCACTCACTACCCCCGAGGCCACGGTGACTCTAAGCCTACGTCACTGATGACACGCCCACTGCTTGTAGCAACGAAAATACTGGCCATGCGCGTAAGTCGTGGAGTGATACCACTTATTTCGAATATTCTGTATTCAGAGACTACTTATTTCGAATACTCTGTATTCAGAGACCATTTATTTCGAATATTCTGTATCCAGAGACCACTTATTTCGAATATTCTGTATTTAGAGACCACTTATTTCCAATATTCTGTATTGAGACCACTTATTTCGAATATTCTGTATTCAGAGACGACTTATTTCGAATATTCTGTATTCAGTTACCACTTATTTCGAATATTCTGTATTCAGAGACCACTTATTTCGAATATTCTGTATTCTGAGACGACTTATTTCGAATATTCTGTATTCAGAGACCACTTACTTCGAATATCCTGTATTCAGTTACCACTTATTTCGAATATTCTGTATTCAGAGACGACTTATTTCGAATATTCTGTATTCTGAGACGACTTATTTCGAATATTCTGTATTCAGAGACCACTTACTTCGAATATCCTGTATTCAGTTACCACTTATTTCGAATATTCTGTATTCAGAGACCACTTATTTCGAATATTCTGTATTCAGAGACCACTTATTTCGACTATTCTGTGTTCGGAGACCACTTATTTCGAATATTCTGTATTGAGACCACTTATTTCGAATATTCTGTATTGAGACCACTTATTTCGAATATTCTGTATTCAGAGTGTCAGTATTGTCATACGACATCGCATCATAATAACCCCGCCAGCCTCACCTCTGACATACTGAACGTTTTCCACACTGCCTTGAAGTTTCGCGTCCTGTCCTACGCTCAGCGGCCATGTAGCCATGACGGGCAGCGGTCCAGCTGATCCCCGCCACCAAGCCCAGGTCCTGGGGTGTCGCAACAACCGTTCCTTTTACCACAAGCTCAGCCTATCGTCCCCTCAGGATGTAAGCTTCAAACCATCTCACCAGCGTAAGGTGTAGGCTTCAAACCACCTCACACCTCAGGTTGTAAGCTTCAAACCACCTCACCAGCGTAAGGTGTAGGCTTCAAACCACCTCACCAGCGTAAGTAGGCTTCAAACCACCTCACACCTCAGACTGTAGGCTTCAAACCACCTCACACCTCAGGGTGTAGGCTTCAAACCACCTCACCAGCTCAAGGTGTAGGCTTCAAACCACCCCACACTTCAGGGTGTAGCTTCAAACCACCTCACCAGCTCAAGGTGTGGGCTTCAAACCACCTCACACTTCAGGGTGTAGGCTTCAAACCACCTCACCAGCTCAACGTGTAGGCTTCAAACCACCTTACACTTCAGGGTGTAGGCTTCAAACCACCTCACCAGCTCAAGGTGTAGGCTTCAAACCACCCCACACTTCAGGGTGTAGCTTCAAACCACCTCACCAGCTCAACGTGTAGGCTTCAAACCACCTTACACTTCAGGGTGTAGGCTTCAAACCACCTCACCAGCTCAAGGTGTGGGCTTCAAACCACCTCACGCTTCAGGGTGTAGGCTTGAAACCACCTCACCAGCTCAACGTGTAGGCTTCAAACCACCTCACACTTCAGGGTGTAGGCTTCAAACCACCTCACCAGCTCAACGTGTAGGCTTCAAACCACCTCACACTTCAGGGTGTAGCTTCAAACCACCTCACACCTCAGAGGTTAGGCTTCAAACCACCTCACACCTCAGGGTGTAGGCTCCGTACTACTCACTGCCCAAACCTGTAGTTCTCACACTTCCTCATCTCTCCCAGGGTCATAGGCTCCACAGCACCTCCATAAAAACAACTGGTCTAAGAGGAATTACTTTCATAAACAATTTTTCTTTCTTCTGATCACAAATCCACCTTGGATGCCGCCATCTACGCAGATCTGTTGTAACCTCACCTCGTAATTCTAATAATGGATATATTATCTTTTTTTCCCCTTGTGTGTATTTAACCAGAGAGAAACTGGATTGGGACTATGATAAGAAAAAAACGAAAACACACACACACACACACACACACAAAAAAAAAAAAAACATTTCTCATTAACAGCCATGGGAGAACAGCCGAGCGACGAGACAAGGAGAAGGTGTCTTCTGAAGAGGGAGGTCAGTGCTGGGATGTACCTGCTGTAGAAGGGGAAGGGGTAAGGGGGTAGCATATGGATGGTTATGACAAGCTGTCCTGTGACCTTTACATACAAGAATGACCACAAAGAGCGTCTGTGACCTTCAGATAAGAATGGCCACCATCTCTCTGATTCTGTATCGAAAAAGTACAAAAAGATATATTTCCTGCCTCAGGTCCACACATATTCTTTACTGCTCAGGCATCATCACATGTAGTCTTATCTATCATTACGTCCCGTCCTCACATCATTCCGTACAGACCATCACGGACCATACAGATATCTTCACATACTGTCCATATACCCTCACGTACCGTCCATGTATTCTCACGCACCGTTCTTGTATCCTCACGCACCGTCTTAATGCTCACGGACCTCTCATCACGTACTGTCACACACCGATGTTACAGTTGGTTAAGAGAAATACCAGGAACCATCAATAAGGAAACTAAACTGATTTGTTACCCTGAAATGATCCAAAACGCGTATTCTAAACATAAGCCAAGCCCGAGTCATGCAATGTACTCTTCCATTAAGTGTGTGAGAACAATGCCAAAGCTTTAACGTAAATGATAAAAGTTCTAAGCCCACCGTAGCTGATAAGAATGATCGCTATACTTATACATCTGAAAAAGAAGACCGTATTTGGACGACAAGTGACTCATGAGTACCAGTTTTCCTCTATTTGGACGACAAGTGACTCATGAGTACCAGTTTTCCTCTATTTGGACGACAAGTGACTCATGAGTACCAGTTTTCCTCTACTTGGACGACAAGTGACTCATGAGTACCAGTTTTCCTCTATTTGGACGACAAGTGACTCATGAGTACCAGTTTTCCTCTATTTGGACGACAAGTGACTCATGAGTACCAGTTTTCCTCAATAACAACTCATGCCATGGCATCACCCATCAATCTTTACGCCAAACGTCTTGAACACGATAGAGTACGACCTTCGGTCACGACAATATACGACCCTTGGGAACGACAGCACTACCCTTGATTACATGTGACGACCCCTCCCTTGATTATGCACGTCAACCCCCGTCGTCAAAGAATGCTCAAGGCTCTAACCTCCTCCCCCCCCCCCCCCCCCCAAAATCAGACACCACATCTCTAGGTATAGCAGACCAAGCCGAAATGGTTCTCCTCAGCTCGAAAACATCTCTGGCAAGCAATGTGTGAAGAGGGAAACTCTGACGTTCATGATGAGAAAAAAAAAAAGAAACTACCTTAAAAAAAAGACGTTAGCAATATTCTTGCCAACCAGCACTTTGAAACTCGTATCATTTTGTAAACACGAAGTCAGACAAACTCAGCATATGCATGAGGGTGTAGATGATGAGGTCGTCTCTCTCCCGAACCAGACCCCGTTGTGACAAATGCCGTCTCTTCCCATGGCGTCCCACCGTCAGAACAGCACTACTCCAGGGACACAGTGTTGGACCCAGGAGAATCACCTTTATTTATTTTTTTTCAACGATAACTTAGCAAGTTTATATTACCTTCCACGAACACCAATAAGCCTCGAAAACACCTACTGGTCTGTTGCTGTTTGGTTTCATATTTTCTGAGACAACTCCACGCCAGTTCCACGGACAAATGAATATCCCGTGATTCCCCTTAAGAGGATCTGATCTCACGTCAGTGAGCAATAGGAACGTCTCGCAGGCATCCTGGTGGGGTCGGGCGAGTCAGAACTAAGGTACAGCTGCTCCTCAGTCGCATCCGACACTAGGGTACGATCCCCTTGAAGGGATTCAAACACGCCTTACCTTTTCCTATCAAGGTATTCCCGTTCCTTCAGCAAGATCACAGCTCCGGCTTTCAAAACCTTCCCGTCCTGTGCCTTTGCTTGCATACATCGTCCCTCCGCTGTCTGAAAAAAATTCAGGTATGTATGTGTTTTCATCGTTTCAACTTCATTCATCGGCTCTCTCTCCCAGCATTTCAAACTCCGGCATTATTCATCGCCTGCCGCCGAAGCTAAGCGGATATAAGTAAATGTTACAAGATATGACTCCAGCTCTTTAACTGTCAGCTGGAGGACTTCAGCTCCTACGAAGGTCTACGTATCACGCCAGGCGTCCGTCAGTGTGTTTGTTGTCCTCGTCCACTCGATGGTCGGGGTGACCCAGGGCCTCAGTCTGCCATCGCCCCTGTATGTTTATACCGACACTGTATCTTGAGCGGAACATTCTCTCTCTCTCTTGCTCACCTCCAGGTTTTAATATATATATATATATATATATATATATATATATATATATATATATATATATATATATATATATATATATATATATATATATAGTTTCCTTAGGGGGAGGTGGAGACCATATCTACAGCCTGGTCTCCCTAGGCTAATGTACCATTCATCATCACTACGGTGACGTCCTCACCACGACGTGAACCCTGACACTCTTCCTTCCTCTCTTTCCCAAATTCTCCAGCTGTATCCAGCTCCTACCAGCTGTCCTGGCGGGGGTCGCGTGACAAGCTAAACTGAGGACCCCAGCAGCTGATAAGTGATGCTGTGTGTGTGTGTGTGTGTGTGTGTGTGTGTGTGTGTGTGTGTGTGTCGGGTGTGATAACACCATTGTGTTGCAGGGCTACACACGTCTGGGAAAATAGTAAGGGTTCATTTCGACAGGTAAAGGTCAAAGAAGGAAGGTCGGGATCACTGAGTGACGTAGGAAGAGAAAGGAGAAAGAGTGATATTCTCTGTAATCCGTACTTAAAGCGACGTAAATAATGCAGTGTGGTGTGTTGTGTCTCACGCGTTGACACTTCGACTTTACATTTCTAGGGGTCTCTCTCTCTCTCTCTCTCTCTCTCTCTCTCTCTCTCTCTCTCTCTCTCTCTCTCTCTCTCTCTCTCTCTCTCGTGCTTACAACCTGACGTCATGCCGCTGGGGCGTCACTGGATATCCAAACGACGCCAGTTTTATCACAGTCACGTGAGGTGAAACATTTCATCTCACTGCATCAAACAACACGTTCGAATCCCTTGATTATCAGATGTATGTTGCCATGGCTGAGAGAGGAAAAAAAAAAACACATTTGATAAGGAAGAAGAAAAAACAAATAATACCAACGAAAGTATATTGATCGTGTATTTGTGACTGATGTATTACTACTACTCCGTGTGTGTGTGTGTGTGTGTGTGTGTGTGTGTAATGCGAAAGTCCTTCGTGTGTAAGTAGGCCGGCGATGCAAGTTTTTGTAAAAAAAAAAAAAAAATAGATAAATTGGAAGAGATACCGTTAGAAGGCGGACGAGGAGTTAGAGAGACAGAGAGAGAGAGATAAAGGACAGAGCCTTAGGAGCCAGACTTGTTCGCAGGGTCTCAAGACACGAGCGGGTTTATCTTAAATGTTACTTGTGTGCGAAGAACTTTTGTCCTAAGAAAGCTTTGTTCTGTAGCGTGATGCGAGGTCGACTGGCAGTGTATATATGACCATCTGAACCCTCGTTATTTGCGCTCTTGTGGATCAGTTATATCAACAATGATGAAAGGTCGTGTGTGAGGGCGCGAGAGAGAGTTTGAGTGTGACTCCACCAAAAGGTATATACGCAGTGCTTACCCATCCACTGCTGGCAGGACTTGAAGCGAACGAGATGGGAAAGGTAGCCTACATTACCCCGTACGTGTAGCCCGGTACAGAGAGGTTGGGAAAAGGCACCGCACCTCAAGACGCAGGAATTTTTGTAGTCTGGGGCAGGTGGTGGTGAGAGACTGCATCACCGCAGCGAACGCAATGCTCCGAAGGGAGAACGATCATACCAGCGAACAGTGGTCCGCCCCAAAAAATCAAACAACGACGTTTTCCAGCAGTGGGTGTGTTGGGTGGTGGTGAAGTGGGAGGGGCAAAAGAAGCCATGAAACATATCCGAATTTTTACGTGTTTACACGTATCTGCGGCGTTTACATGTTTACCATTATTTGCTGGTGTCTCCAAATACTCGTCTGCGTTTACAGGTTTGAAAAAAACATTTGCTTGTGTTTACACGATTAGCAGGTACATGTTGCTGTTTACAAGTTTACAAATCTTTACTTGTGTCTGCAAGTTTGCAAATATCAGACAGGTATTTGCTGGTGTCTATAGATGTATTTTGGCCATGAGAGGACTCATGTAGAGAGTGTTTTAGGAGGAGCTGAGTGAGCGTGTCAGTAGTTTTGATGCGAGAAATAGGGTATTTTTGTAAAGGGTGATTTCAATGCAAAACAGGAGAATGCAGAAGTTAAGGGTATAACTAGGGGTGTATGGGGTATTTGATAAGGTGAATGGAAATGGTGAACAGTCTGTAGAACTGTATGCTAAAAAAAAAAAGGACCGGTCATTGGGAATAACTGGTTTTAAAAGAGAGACATACAAATGTAGAGTAGGAAAGATGGTAAGCGGGTATTATTACGTACTTATTAATAGGCGTGCAAAAGAGAGACTCTTGGATGTGAATGTGCTGATGGGTTTGTAATTACCTTCCCGATTTGTCTTACAGTACGGAGGAACAAGTAGATTGAGTCTCCTACATGTCATAGACTGCAACAAGAAAAAAAAAAAAAATTCAAAAAATCTTTTGACCTTTTACTCTTGTGTTGTAAATTAAGTACAATCTGACATGCATATTACTCCATAAAGGTTGGCAGAACTGAGGGCGATCGCTGATAAAGATTCATGAACTGACCGGACCAGTTTTTTTTTTTTCTTTTTTCATTTCTTGGAGGTATTTTGTGTGCGCTGGGGCGCGTCCGCCATTGACAAGCTGAGCACGACGGGACGGCCCCTTGAGCACGATGGTACGGCCATTGAGCACGACGGTACGCCTCCTTTAGCACGTCGTTACCATCCCTTGAGCACGACGGTGCGGTCCTTGAGCACGACGGTACGGCCCTTGAGCACGACGGTACGGCCCTTGAGCACGACGGTACAGCCCTTAAGCATGACGGTGCGGCCCTTGAGCACGACGGTACGGCCCTTTAGCACGACGGTATGACCCTTGAGCACGACGGTACGACCCATGAGCACGACGGTACAGCCCTTGAGCACGACAGTACGGCCCTTGAGCAAGAGGGTACGCCTCCTTTAGCACGTCGTTAGGATCCCTTGAGCACGACGGTGCGGCCCTTGAGCACGACGGTACGGCCCTTGAGGACGGCGGTACGGCCCTCGAGCAAGATCTCTTACATACGATGGCCAGGGGGTCGGATCAGAGGTGATGCCATGACACCTAATGTCCGTACCGTCGCGCTCGTTAATCGTACCGTCCCCGTCAGTTGTCGTACTGTCGCGCAGTCGTGGATCAATGGTCGTGCTGTCGTGCTCAAGGGTCGTATAGTCGTGATCACAGGTTGCACCGTTGTGATGAAGGGGTTAACTACTTTTTTGTGGGGGGGTGCAGCGGAGGGAAGGCAGATGAGATCCTCGCCGTAACCCAGAGGAACAAGACGAGGTGAGGTCGAGGGTCAACACCTCCAGCGACCATGAAGGACCAGCGACCATAAACGCGAACGGAATCAAGGACCAGCGACCATAAACATGAACGGAATCAAGGACCAGCGACCATAAACATGAACGGAATCAAGGACCAGCGACCATAAACATGAACGGAATCAAGGACCAGCGACCATAAACATGAAAGGAATCAAGGATCAGCGACCATAAACACGAACGGAATCAAGGACCAGCGACCATAAAAACGAACGGAATCAAGGACCAGCGACCATAAACACGAACGGAATCAAGGACCAGCGACCATAAACACGAACGGAATCAAGGACCAGCGACCATAAACACGAACGGAATCAAGGACCAGCGACCATAAACACGAACGGAATCAAGGACCAGCGACCATAAACACGATCAGAATGATATATTTGGATACACATATGAAATATATTGTAAATACATTTGAATATATGAAATGTTTCAATTCTTTTAACCTTACTATCATTATTGATGGTGCGTATTCTTGCAGAGAGCTTAATGCATATACAGTTCAGCAGTTTATGGAGCCAGTACGATTGAAGTGTAGCAGGGTGGGGGTGTATATTACTCTTGTTGATGTGGGGGTTCAACCCAAGCCTCATTCAGTGCGTGTATGACTGTTAGCTCAAATAAGACCATCGTTCGCGCTGATTAACTTCGTGTTTTCATCTCGTCTCTATTGGCTTTCGTTGTGGTATATTCACCTATTTATTTGCCGCTTGTCATCCTCTTCCCGTTACCATTCGTTGATTGCTTTTCCCTTTCAATACACTATCGTCTTCATCCGTTGCTGATCCCGTTTTCTTCTCTCCTTCAGTCTTTTAATCATGTTTCCTTATTGTTGCTATTCACTAAAATACTGTCCCCTGTCGCGGGTGTTTCATATGTACCTGATTGTATTGACTGTTTCCTGGGGACCTTGGCTGACTGTTAGCGCCCCTTCCTTTAGAGACATGCCCCTCGACCTTCCTGTATACCTGTCCACGATCACCACCCTCACAGTCAAATCCTCAGCTACAAACCATCGAACAACATTCATGTTGTACTCACATTAATCTCTCTCTCTATGTCGACACACATGAATGTTTAAACTGAAAAGAAAAAAAATCACAACAGCAACTAAAGTAATACATGTACACAAAGATGAAAGAATAACTTCATGTATCGTTATCGCTTTAGGTTATTACATTCTGGAACTTACATTGTGCTTAGGTTAAAAAAAAAAGGAATCACCACAAGGCATAACATTTTCACGAACTGAGTCTGTCTTGTGGAGCATCTGACCTGGTGGTGGTGACCGGGAGTATATAGAGGGTGAGGGGTGACCAAAGTATTGACCTCAAGTATAGCTGGGTGAGATTCTTCCAGTCACCCTCAGCCCCTCTGACCTTACTGTTCATTGTCTGATGGAGGGAGCGTAGCAACGGGTCATGAAGGCCTAGTTTTGCACCACGTACAAAAAGGAAACATATATACATGAATAAGAGAAATCTGCAGATTTTTTTTTATCATGTTTTAAGGCAGTTCCTCCTTATATCCGACTGATATTTTTAATATCTCTCGATATCTCACCTATGTTTGAGATTTTACAGTTACAGATCGTTTTCAAACAGCGCAGCCTAGGAGAATTTCCCTCCTCCTCTAGTGTGACTCTTGTCAACAGGGCAGCCCAAGAGAACGTGTGTTTCTCCTACAGTGACTACTGGGTCTTCAGGCTGGCAAGCCTCCGCTCCCTTCCCTCCGTCCCCAACACATCTCTCATATCCACCTTCGCGCGACCTTGAGACAAATTATATATTACGTAAACAGAACTGAAATTCAAGTTACCGAAACGTTTTCGATAAATGACTTCTTAGAAAATGTGAGTTGTTCTTTACGGTCAGGAGTTTTATGTCTTTTTTTTATCTTCTAAAGTTCACTTGTAATATAATTCGTTAGAGAAATCTGATCGAAGACAGAAAGTTGTAACTTCAAGATCGCTTGATCGGAATGTCTAGTACAGTTTCTTGGCTTTGCGCCGACATGATTTTTCAGCTTCACGATCCATCCTGCTGTTTTTTTTTTCTCAATTACCTCGTCTTACTCCCAGCCACCACGACCACACTAGTTTACCCACTGACACATGATATTTATCACGTGTGTTGCACTACAAACACTCGTTCGTGGTGGTGATTTTCACCTTCATGCGTTTGCACAGCGTATATATATATATTTTTTTTTTTTTTTAAACTATTCGCCATTTCCCGCGTTAGCGAGGTAGCGTTAAGAACAGAGGACTGGGCCTTTTTTGGAATATCCTCACCTGGCCCCCTCTGTTCCTTCTTTTGGAAAATTAAAAAAAAAAAAAACGAGAGGGGAGGATTTCCAGCCCCCCGCTCCCTCCCCTTTTAGTCGCCTTCTACGACACGCAGGGAATACGTGGGAAGTATTCTTAATCCCCTATCCCCAGGGATAAGCGTATATATATATATATATATATATATATATATATATATATATATATATATATATATATATATATATATATATACATTGTTTTCACTTGATGTATGCTGGCCAGCGTGTTCTCGCCTCATGAGGAATGTGTACGCGACGGTAGACCTCCCCTTCGGAGGAAGACCCACCCCACACCTTGCCTCCTATCAGAGGATAGCCCTCACTCCCACGACATGACGGCCCTCACTCCTATCAGACGACGGCTCTCTCTCTCTCTCTCTCTCTCTCTCTCTCTCTCTCTCTCTCTCTCTCTCTCTCTCTCTCTCTCTCTCTCTCCCCATCGGGGGACCAAACACATTATTGTTTCTTACTCTCGATTTCATCACAAGGCGGACGAGTTTTTGTTGGTGTTGAGCGGTCCGCGTCCCCAGGTCGGACAAGGGCTGGGATGACCGGCCCTCCTGACCCCATGAGCGGCGTCAGTGGACATTATTTCCTCAGTTGGATGCACAAGGATGCCTTAGGTAGAGCCCCTCTCATGCTCCTATACCGTCACGGGAGGGGGAAGGGGGAAGCTGTTTTTGCTTTACCTATCATGAAGATTTTCATTAGCATAATCTTCTCCAAGTCTTCCCTTCTGACCAGAAGAAACTGTGGATAAGGCGTTGTGGCTCGGGCGTTCATACATACGTCTTGGAAATGTGTATCGAAGCCTTTCAAAGAGAGTGTATCGTTTGACGACTCTACCTTAGGATGAGGTGTGTGGTCGTAGGCTGTCTTGGAAAGAAATGTTCCTGGTGCCTCGGGGGAGGACGCAGCAGCGGGTGGAACCACGGGGGTTTAAAGTGAGTGGTGGGGTGGGAGAAGGGGTTATCTAAAGGCCTAGTGGCTCTCAGTGGTGTTGTATGGATGTGAGTGTTGGGTCCTGCATGCAAGAGTACAGAATGTGGAGAACGAGGAGCGGTGAAAGGAAGCTGATCTATCAGTGACTCATTCGTGTCTGAATGATTAATTCAGTAAAAAAAAAAAAAAAATGGTGCTTTCTCTCAATAACTGACCTACGTTACTACTGCATTTCCAAGGCTGTAAATGCAGTAAGAGCAAGTAAGACCTTGAACGCCTGAAGAACTTGTTCAGGATTAACCAACTGGTGGTTATGACTAGGCAATGTCGGCCATAAATGACCCTGACAATCCACGGGCCCAGCCCCATTAAATATCTGGCCCTCTGATTTTAATGATCTCTTGCAAGACAAATATGTTTGTTATTCGTGATGCACGATAAGCTTGGTTAGAGCTGGCAGGTGGAGGTGGCGGCGTCTTGGAAGAGACTGAAAAACTGCATTTAACGGGGTGTACATAAGGTCAGACGGCACCCACCGTGGCTGGTTGTTGTGGTATTCACGCCTCAATCACAGGTGACGACTGTTACACGACCAGTAATGCATCCGTTCACCAGCCCCTAAGGGAAGTATGAACACCCAGGTTGGGTGTAGGCCAACCGTTGCGCCCAGGATTCGAACCCATCGACGCCCCCTCCTGACACATGATCTGTAACGCTCACCACTGCAATCAGCCACGGAGGCCCGTGTGTGTGTGTGTGTGTGTGTGTGTGTGTGTGTGCACATCGCAATATGACAAGGAATGATGTCAACTCATTGCAACTTATTAAACTGGCTGACTTCCGTACTTTAATCAAAATATTTCTTTTTTTTCTACCTGAAAGTCGGAAAAAGTCATAGGATTGGTCGGTCAGTTACACAAAGTGATGAGTGGGCACAAAGCTTTGCATCCTCCTTAGACAAACACACATCATCCCCACACTTCTTGACCTGTGGCCCTAGCTGGTAGGCGTGGCTGACACCCTGATCGTTGCAGAGGCCCTTCCCTTAAAAAAAAAATAAAAAAAAAAGAGTCCTAGGGTAGGATATATAACTCAGTAAACCGAGTGAGACTTTGTTGTGTGTTCGTCAGTCTTCAGAGTGTGTGTACACACACACTAATTCAGTGGATAACACCACTAGAATTCAGTTTGGACATAGAGGAACCTAGATGTGTTTTCGCAGTCAATCAGCCTTAAAGGTCCCTGTCGAAAGGCTAATCTACTAATGCGGTAAGTTCCTAAAGGAGTATAACGAATGACGTTATAACGCTATTATTCTTACCGCCTGATTGTGTTTTTCCTTTCCAACGAAAAGGTCAAAGTTTGGTGTAGTGTGGTTAGTTTGTCAGGACCAAGTGCGGCCTCGCATTGGCAGGCACTTTCCCGAAGATTAATTGAAAAAAAACTTGTTACATGTTTAATGTATAATGATTTAGAATGATGTATCTAGCCTTGTTCTGAGGTCAAAAGTTCAGAAAATGAACATCACGCAATCAAATAAATAAGATAATTTAAACAGCGATGGGAAAATGCCTCTTACAATTAAATCGTCAAAAGCAGCACAAAAATATTTCTGCCGTGAACCAAAGATGTGATCCAATCTTATATGTTTAGTTTCATCAACTGACTGATGTGATCCACTCATATATTTAGGTTGATTAGCTGAAGGTGACACCAAAACGTAGAGTGAGCAAGGCTCAGTTAGTTGATGTATATTGTTATGTATACTCACGAAAAGAACTTTATACTTAACGACCACGTAAGTTCTTTGCGCCGCTGTTTTCAACGGAGGAGCGAATGGTACTGAAGTGAACTGGGAAACTGGTGCCAAAGATGTTTACACATATCAACTCTATTAGCCATTAGCCGTAACATTGTACGTGAAACTTATCGAGGAATACTGTGCATGGTAGAACAACAATGGGGTGTAAATGAGTGATGTACAGCAGTATGAAAATAAGACAATGAAAGAAATATAAGCAGACGATGAGCGAGACTGGTAAATGAAAGACGGCTGAGATAGATCCAAGAATAAAAAAAAAAAAGGAAGAAAGCTTGATAGCCTAGCCGTGATGGCATCGAAGATGACGACAGCATGATAGCTAAGAGAGCGACAGTATGCGCCAGCCTAGTCGCAATGGCATCGAAGACATCACGATAGCCTAGTCGCATGAAGACGAAAACAGCATGAAAGCCTAAGACAGTATGCCAGCCAAGTCGTGATGGCATCGAGAGCCTAGTCGCATCGAAGACGACATCACGAGAGCCTAGTCGCATCGAAGACGACATCACGATAGCCTAGTCGCATCGAAGACGAAAACAGCATGATAGCCTAAAACAGTATGCCAGCCTAGTCGTAATGGTTTAGTTGAGCAATTGTAATGGCTTAGATGAACTGTTGTAACGAAACTGATCGCTATATACAAATAGGTTAGAAGTGAAAAGTGATGGTAAGGTGAAAAAGAGGAGGAGGAGGAGGAGGAGGGGGAAATAAAACTAACGTGATAAGCTGAAAAATGTGACAGCGAGAAAATAATAGGAAAGAGAAAATTCAAATTGTCCAGCTGTTACTTGTTTGGGTGCGAATGAAGTGAATGTTAAAATCTCTATGTACTACACGTCAAGGCTCGACAACAGATTATGGATATATGATGCATGCGATAACTGGGCTTTCCCATGAATTAAAGTGTGTTAGAAAGGCGTACAATAATTCTTATGGTTTGCACATCACTAGGCGCTGCCATGAGTGTTAGAGCATTGCGGTTTGTGTTGCTGGCGAGATCCTGAGTAGCACAGGGAGGACCTGGAGGCATTGTCGTTAAGATAATGATGTCTGGAACTTGATGTACACTGTCTGGAACTAGAGATAAACTGCCTGGAACTAGAAATTCATTGCTTGGAACTAGTGATAATCTACCTGGAAGTAGATACATTGCCTAGAATATACATATAAAAAAGAACCAGTCTGGAACTAGAAAATAAACTGCCTGCAACTAGAAATAATATACTTCCTGTGTTTGATATCATCACACACACACACACACACCTTTACTTCCTTGCAAACTTTCCGGCGTGAACTTGTAAATGTGAATCAGATGGCATGCTACCCTGACACTTGCAAAATCACCCCCTTTCAATACGACCTGGTCTTTGACCAAAAACTTAAAAGAAGCAGATTTAATAAAGACCAGGATAAAAAGAAAATAAAGACAGTGTCCTGACGTCGTGCTCAAGGATCGAACGATCGTGTTTAACGTTTTGGTTGTTTTTTTCTTTGCAAAATACAGAGAAAGCACTTCGCAGGGCTTCATGTCGAGGGTAACAGATGCCCTTCGCGGCCCGCCCCACCACTTGTGGTGTGGCCTCTCACCGATTGAGAAACACTGTCTTATGGCACACAGGATTCACGGATCAGCTTCCGCGTCTGGCGTTTCACGGGCGGCGTCACCAGTTCCTGTCATGGCCAATATTGGATCAAGTGAAAGTCTATAATGTTAAGGACGGACAAGAACACAATATGAACATAAACGTGGAACATGGGCTGTGTGATGAGGATGATGATAGCTACGAAAGATAGAAACTGTGAGAGAGAGAGAGAGAGAGAGAGAGAGAGAGAGAGAGAGAGAGAGAGAGAGAGAGAGAGAGAGAGAGAGAGATTGGGCGGTGTTCGAGAAATTCATGCCCAGCTGAATGGGTTTTGAAGTAGGTCATAAGTTTCCTGGGTGTTTGTCTTGACTCGATCAGACGCTACGCTTGCGAAAACAACTTCCTGTGAATGGTATAAACCATCAGATGTCCCCCAGATGACGTGAATCACGTTTTATGCATATGTCCAAAGTTGTTCTCAGCCACGAAACCAATGAACGGTTGGGACCAATGTTTCCAATATCGTTCAAGAAAGATAGTTATCGTTATAACGGTAAGTTGCTATGGGAATTGTCTGTTACAAGACACAGGTGTGATCAATCGTTGGTTGAGATGATCTCTATATCCTTCAAGATGTGAAACTGTCACGGAAGCGCTCGTATCTTCGTGTTTCAGTTTCACTGTGGCTACCAGCATATACGTATACGCTACGTATATATATGTTATTGATAAGACGTAGGTGCTGCTGATGAAAGGGTTTAGATAGATGACTATGGAAATGATAAAAGGTCAGCCTCGCTGACCTGTCGGAGGAATATAACGGTCAACTACCACACCCAGATCAAGGGGGTAACCTTATTAGGATGCGCGTGTGATGACGCGCCAGGCGTGGTCCTTCGGGGCAAGGTTGGCCCGGGTCACGGGGTGGCATCCAGGAGCAGGGTCGTCCCGGCTCATGCATAGGATGGTCCCCGGGAGACTTGACTTCCTCCTAGACCTTGAGCTGGTGGGGGAGAGGGAGGCGGAAGAACATCCCTTATGTCGAATGATCATCTCGAATCTCAACACATCAGAAGGATCCAAAGGTCGAAAGACCACCGGATCCTGTAAGAGAATGTTGTATACTGCGACAGTTGCACGTTGGTCCACGGACGTGTGTGCTCAGGCATCCCTCAGGATCTCCAGGGTTTTCTAGTTCTTCTCCTCCAACAGTAAGAGAACCAGCTATTCCTTACAGTGTAGAAGACGCCAGTTCCTTCGTGATGGTGGCTCTGGTCTGCTAAGGGCCGAGGGTGGAGCAAGTGACAAGGCCCTGACCAACATTACGGTATAAACTCGCTCAGGATCCCCTTCTGCATGGGTGGATCCAGGATGTGGAAGGTGGGTGGAGGAAGAGTATGAAGGAGGGTCTTAGATGACACGATGCTTTCCAGGATGTGTAATGTTGTTCACCTCGACTCTTCCCGTCTTCCCAGCAAACCGAACTTAAAGAATGATAACTTATTTTCAACTGGATTATCTTAAAGAATGACGACTTTTCAACTGGATGATCTTAAAGAGAACGAAGTTTTCACCTACCTTTTGCGCTCGATATTCTTTTCAGTGAATTACTCTCAAGTTCTTTGTAGTTTGAATAACCAGCAGTGCTTGCCGCAAAAACCAGTTATCTTCATAGCTCTTCCCGTAAAATTGTGCCGTATTTTCGTCGCCCGTTCGAAAATCTTTGCGCCCGTTCTTCGATGCGTCGTACATGGTGCCTGATATCAATATGAGGCTCAGTAAAGTGTGTTGGTGTTGTGGTGGGAGCGTCGGAGTGGACCAAGACGTGTGGTACTTACTAACTGCTCCGTGAGTCGCGTCTGTACGTGTATAATGGTACTTCAATTTGCTCCAGCTTGATGAGGGCACTAAGACGCTACTATGGTACACTGGGAAGGCACTATGGGACACTGAGAAGGCACTATGGGACACTAGGAAGGTTCTATGGGACACTAGAAAGGTACTATGGGAAGAATCGTGTCTGGTGGGCGTATTACGCCAGTGTGTAAAAAGTAACAACGAAAAGTGATTGCAAAGAGCCAACAATTTATGAGTCTAACTTTCAGCGTATGTTATCAACCAACTTTGTAACAATTTATTTAATTAGTATTAGCCCACTGGCGGCTGACAAAGAGCCTCTGTAATCCTTTGTCGCTATCGCTCACAGGCTCAGCATGGGGGGTGCACAAAGCCGCTAACAGCAGTACAGATCAAATCAATTCTCCATTAGTCTCTCGACCACGTCATCATCAGGAGATGGCGTTGTCGAAAACAGATGAGAAGAATCAATTCCTGGCTCTTGCTTTCACTTGTCGCTGTTACTATGGATAAGATCTACTTTGCGAGTGATTCTCTCATATAACGAATACACTTAGTGTGTTATGGTATGTCCATTAAGGCAGACGGGACGTAAATTAATGACCTATACGACTGAGCTGTAAGGCGAGCGTACTTAATACAAGCTTAGGAACTAGAGCAGAATTAATGAACAAATTCACTTTCCTGCGGTGTAGATTCATTCCATATCAGAGAAGGTACAATACCCCACCTTCTGTTATCGTTTTGAGTAAGTTCCATGCATGCCTTTTCTGACCAGCTGGCTACCCCAGTGGCGTGATTTATGCCACTAGTATATCAGTATCCTTATGATAATGATCTCTTATGTTTTGACTCAGCTCAGGATTGACCTAAACACCAAATGGGATGCGGTCTACGTGAGACAGAGGTTAGGAGTGGGGGGAGATGAGGAGTTACCGTGTCGAAAATTAAGAGTTCGAACTCAGGTCTTGTGTGCCTGATGGATTCTCTCTAGCTCTTATCCGGTGAAGCAATTACAGATTAACACATCTAAACGTTATATATTCTTATCTGTGGAATGCGTATCCGTGGAATTCTGAATACAGTTGCGGTCGTAATGTGTAAATTACCTAATGGCAAATACCTAGTTGTATTGAGGAGGGAGCTTTGCACTCGTGTGGCCTCCATCTCTTGGATAATCTTTACTATCGTATTACATCCTCTTAAATCTATGTTTACTGTCTGTATTAACCATGTCCTCAGTCCTTCTGTTCCATTGATCTACTACCACTCTTACACTATAAAAGTGTCCTTTTCATCCTATTCAAAAAGTTTCTAATTCAATTTCATGTTCTATCCTCTGGATGCTGCTCGGTCCTCACATCCCTCGAGGAACTGTTTACGGACTGCGTCACTGACCTGTTTCAAAAACTTAAAAAGGTTGTGATCAAGTCACCCTCTACTCCTCTCTCTGAGCGGGAAAATTCAAAAAGACTCTAGCCTCTCCCTCCGTGAGCGTTTTGGGAACTCGAAAAGAAAGGGATCAGCTGTAAGGGAGTTGAAGAGAACTAATTGGTGTTCCTATCTCAAGAAAGGCGTTGGGAAAACGCACCAAACCTCAGGTCTGCAGTAGTGAAAATTTTGACCAATACAGATATGGTCTAGAAAGCATAATCTATATAAAAAAAAAAAAAGATGTACCACATAGTCAGAAAAGAAATGGATGAAAAACTTATGAAGGAGAAACTTCATAAGTTAAACTTAACCTAAGACGGAAGAGGGAATAACGAATCGTATAAATATACAAAAGAAAATGTTGGGTGGTTGGATTGCGTGTACATGGACTGCAGGATGGAATCTGACAGTGTTTCCTTCAGGAGCTGGCAAAGAAAAAAGAAAAAAAAAAGACTGGATTTCCAGGCGAGCGCACGAAGACTTCTTCATTGGATTGAAAATTACACAGAGAACAAAGGAGACAAGTAAGACTTATCATTCCCAACTGAATTACTACTACGTCTAGCTAAGATTGCTAAGATTGTTTTGAGAGGAGGCCAATGCTGCTCCCGATGAATGTAAATAACTTGCTAAGGCCTGAATCATAGCTACATGTGTCTGCGGAGATGACGCTAAACTTGCGAGAGTATTGAGCACTTACCTAACCACAAAGAGGCCTCAGTTTTGGCAGTCTATCTTTTTCTACGTTGGAATCTCCAGTCACGGACAAACGCCCATATCAAGGACGGGCCTTACTCAAAATATAGAGGTTAATGAAAGAAATAAAAGACAAAAGGAAATGCATTTACGAATTTATAGAGGAAGTAACATTTCTTGGGAGATGCATTTACGAATTTTTAGAGGAAGTGAAATACCTGTCTTTTACAATGTGCCAGATCACAGTTATTGAGAAAGACATGAGAGGGTAGAGAGTTCCAAGGCTTCGAGGTGTAGGGAAAGAAACAGTTATCGAAACGGCCCACCCTTGAGTTGCCAACGGCCATGCGATAATCACGTGACGCAGCAGGTTGCCAAGTATTGCGTGGTCTAACTAGCGGTGGGGGCACACAAGCAGCCCGCTTTCGGGCGCAAAAACCAAAGGGATACCTGAAGAAGAGGGAAAGTGAACCAATATAGCGGCATGAGGCAAGGGGGTCAAGTTTTTAAGCTAGTCTTGGAGAGTTTATACGTCGGATCACTTTCGACTGAACTCTGTCAAGTAAGAATGCAGATCTAGAACCACCCTAAATGTGAGAACAGTATGCCATACAAGGCCGAATAAAAAAAAAAAAAAATCCTTTGTATGAGGTGGATGTTACAGTAATACCAGCCATGCACCAGCAGGTAACCTTCCTCCTCGCATGCACTAACAGGTGATTACAAACGGATGATCACACAAAGAGATGACATTTCAACACGTCATCGTGTAAAAGCTGGGATCTACCCAAGGGAGGAGGTACCTGGCCATACCATCCCCTTGTGTACCACTGAGCTCATCCTTGCCCCCCCTTGCGACATCTGCGCATACCAGGAAGCAACGGACCATGGTTGACAAAAACTCCTCGGGTGATCAGCGAACAGATCTATCAGAAAACGCTTTCATGGAATTCGGTCGGTCCTTGAAGAGGTCGAGGAACGGGTCTTCCCTCGACGTTGCAGGGGGCTTGGGAGATTTTTCCCCGAGCCTGCAGGCGCAGACGAAGGTGCGGCCGGCGAAGGAGGAGGAGGAGGTGGTGATGGCGGGATGATGATGATGATGATGATGATGTTGGGTGTGGTAACGGTAACGGTGGCCGCCGTGGGGTGGTTTGAGAGGTCACAGGGTCATCGGGTACCAGGGGACTTCGATCCGTAGAGACCATTAGAAGAGATACGACACACTAGTGATACCTGCAGTGTGGATGGACTATTCCTAGTTACGATGCACGGAGCGGGGGGGGGGGGGGGAGAGAGAGAGAGAGAGAGAGAGGATACAAGGTTGGCTACTGAGCTATACACATCGAATTACAGAGGTACATAGATCACATGGTTCGAGCGAGGTGGCCTGGCCTTAACAATGCTGAAAAAAAAGATGTAGTCCCCTTAAAAGCAGTAGGGAGGAAAAAAAGAAATAAAGGGTTAGTAAAGCAAAGGCTCTCTCTTCCCAACCCTCCGGCAACACGCCGAACAGAAAACAGGTAAAAGAAATACCTTGCAGAAGTAAAATGTCTGAGGACATTTTTCTATGTCACCAAAGACGAGCATCCCTTCAGTTTTATATATATATATATATATATATATATATATATATATATATATATATATATATATATATATATATATATACATATATATATATATATATATATATATATATATATATATATATATATATATATAGAATATATATATATATATATATATATATATATATATATATATATATATATATATATATGTATATATATATATATATATATATACACATATAAAAGACATCAATAAACTACGGCCTCCAGTCTCGTGACCCACCACATCTGAACTACTAATAAGGAAGGATTATTCTATATTTATCTTCTTGTTCCCTTAAAGCAGTCCAAAAAATGGTCGATAAAATGGGTGTCAACTACTGCAACGGAAAGTGCTGAAAATCACTCAGAGATAAACGAGTGTACAGGAACGTCCGAGTTACTCGGGTAAACATGATGTAAAACTAAAACAGGAAAGACAGGCGTATCTTGTGGGCAGCCGCGTTCCCCCACACAGACGACTTCGCGGCTGCAAGAACAGTATCAGGACGCGACACCCGAGTGAGCTCGACCACACCGCAAAACCACATTAACCCTATTGAATTAGTTCGCGAGGGCTTCCAGTCGCGAGAGACTGAACTGAAACAAAACTGACGTAAATACACCTCATAAATCACATTTCACGCGCATTATGAGTTCGAATGTTGGCGGAGGTGACAGACTCACACAGCGAAGGCCAGGCGGTATAAACATCCCTCATAAATCACATTCAGACGCATTCTGAGTTTCGAATGTTGGCGGAGGTGACAGACTCACACAGCGGAAGGCCAGGCGGTGACACGGCGTAGCAACAATGATGGGTCTGAGAACTCTCAGGCGACGGGTCTCGTAGCGATAATACCCACCTCAACCAAGCTGGCCAGACAGGGTCATGCTGGGTATGTTACTAGTAGAGCCAGGACTCGTACCTGGCTCTTCTGAGTCACATGGCCGGTGCAAGGGGCAACGTCGGCGAGGGAGGGAGGGTTGTGTGTGTGGGAGGGTAGGTTTACTCGGTGACTGAGTGCGTGTTTCTTGAATTACTCTTGACTATGGAAAATACCACGAATTCAAGAGGATGGACTTGTCACTTAGAACCGTAATCCCATGAATTCGTTATTTCCCATGGGTCCCATTAATGGTACCTACATGTTACTATAAACTGTAATCAGTACAGTCTGTTAAAGAAGCAGCAATACTGGTTCTTGAAAGAAGTTGTCCTGTATAGGCTGGGGATTAGATATCAAAAACACTAGACATCTGAGTGGAATTTTTGAGGTTCCTCTCGCCCGTGTTGATTCATCACCTTTACACAATTCGGCGCCATGATCAAGCGTATCTCGCCAAGTATTGTGAAAAATACTGGATTGATTGTAAAGATATACTACTGCTAACAGAAACGAACCAATGACTCCTTTCGAAGCTGTTTTGTGAGGCGAAAAAAGGTCGGGAAGAGAGAGAGAGAGAGAGAGAGAGAGAGAGAGAGAGAGAGAGAGAGAGAGAGAGAGAGAGAGAGAGAGAGAGAGAGAGTAATGAAAGTGAATAAATGAACGACTCAAAGAGAACATCGCCTCTGCAAACTATGAATGCTCAAAAAAATATCGGTCTTGACCTTCAAGCGAGGTGTTCGTTTTGCCTCGTTCTTAAACGTGCATATTCACTGCCCTCCTTTCAGCCACTTATTAGGTGTATATATATATATATATATATATATATATATATATATATATATATATATATATATATATATATATATATATATATATATATCCTCCTGGGGATAGGGGAGAAAGAGTACTTCTCACGTATTCCCTGCGTGTCGTAGAAGGCGACTAAAAGGGAAGGGAGCGGGGGGCTGGAAATCCTCCCCTCTCGTTTTTTAATTTTCCAAAAGAAGGAACAGAGGAGGGAGCCAAGTGAGGATATTCCCTCAAGGGCTCAGTCTTCTGTTCTTAACGCTACCTCGCCAACGCGGGAAATGGCGAATAGTATGAAAAAAAAAAGAATATATATATATATATATATATATATATATATATATATTCTTTTCTTTCCTAATTCGTTGGCCTTTCTCCCGAGTTAGCGGGAGCAAATAACAGGCGCATTTCCACTCTCCAGCTGTCATTTGTAATGCACCGTAACCACTGCTCCCTACCCACAACAAGGCCACGTATACCCTTCCGTGGTCTCCCCTGGCCTCTTCATATGCCATGTTACAGTTCACTGACTACACGTCGCTCACTGATTAACACAGCTCCAATTCGCTCTATCCCATACACACCTCACACGTGTGTGTGTGTGTAAAGATGAGTATGTGGTACTTTCCCTATTAGGGGCGATCGTGGCCTAGCAGTTACGTTTCGACTACCACGCAAAAGCTCCTTGGGTTCGAATCTTGGCTGTTGGAGAGTATCATGTGATATATATATATATATATATATATATATATATATATATATATATATATATATATATATATATATATATATAAACGCAAATAATTCACAGATCCTTAAGGATCAGGTCAAAGATCTCGCCATTATACCAAAGGGACGCATCGCCGTGCTCATACTGCCTTGCCTATCGGTTGTGCGTACCTCTGTGTTTAGGGGGCCTGATCACCTCTATTTACCAGACACCATTCACTCTGCTGTTGATCGTCTCGTTACGTAAGTTACCCAACGCAGCAACATCCTGTTCGTCATACCTAACTGGAAATATCCCACGGCATTATAAGCTACAGTCCTTCCCCAAGATTACTGTACTGTGCATTCAGGAAGGGAACACGCCCCCCATACATCCACCTCAGGACCACACCCCGCCACACATACCTCAACTACACAGTAGTTACCACACCCATTCGTCCGCTCGACAGCATACACAACCTCGCCTCCCACCAACCCCCACTTTCTACTCACACGTATACCCACAGACAGAGGCTTAAAAAATATACTACCCTCACACTCATCCCTCCATCCTCACTCTACGCTCAAACCCTCCACCCACACCAATCACTACTATCCTCCTCCTACACTACCCCCTCAGCCGCTCCCATAACGCAAGTGCTTGCCAACAATACCAATGCAAACTGTCATACGAGAGCAACACATCGCTGGAGTATTTCTTCTCTCTTAGGAGAGTAAATGGCGGGGGCGAATGTCCAATAACTCATAACAACAATCATATGGTACACGTTAGACGACCACAAATTACAGAAGCAGATATCTACGACAACCTTGCAGAGTAATCACTGTGTTTACAAAAGACGACGCCAAACTGTGAACTGTGAGAACTTTTCCCAGAGTGACGTACGCTCTCAGTGACGAACCACGTATTGTACTACCAGCCAATCACAGGAGAGGACCGCTGCCAGGTGACCAATGGGATCGTCCGTCGCTTCTGATCTTGAGACTTGCGATACAAAGTTGTCTATCAACCTTGCATAATTTATCATTCCGGCTCCTTCTACACCCATACAAGGGCTATATAATATATATATATATATATATATATATATATATATATATATATATATATATATATATATATATATATATATATATTCCCTGGGGATAGGGGAGAAAGAATACTTCCCACGTATTCCCTGCGTGTCGTAGAAGGCGACTAAAAGGGAAGGGAGCGGGGGCTGGAAATCCTCCCCTCTCATTATTTTTTTTTCAATTTTCCAAAAGAAGGAACAGAGAAGGGGGCCAGGTGAGGATATTCTCTCAAAGGCCCAGTTTTCTGTTCTTAACGCTCCCTCGCTAACGCGGGAAATGGCGAATAGTTTGAAAGAAAGAAAGAAAGAAAGATATATATATATATATATATATATATATATATATATATATATATATATATATATATATATATATATATATATATGTCACCCGTGGGTAGGCTATGATACTGTCAATGGACGGAAAAGAGTAAAGTCCTGTCAAGAACTTTACTTCAAAGGAGTCAATAATTTCTTCGCTCCAGAGTTGGGTTCAAACTCGTAGCTGCAGTAATCCCATAAAAGGGGACCTTCGGTTATGATATATATATATATATATATATATATATATATATATATATATATATATATATATATATAGATATATATATATATATATATATATATATATATATATATATATATATATATATATATATATACATATATATATATATATATATATATATATATATATATATATATATATATATATATATATATATATATGTATATATATATTCTACCAATTAACAATTCGATTCGACATCATATTATTTATTCAGTCACTACATCAACCTTGATAGAGAGATGCAGGAACCTGACCCTGAGGCTGGCCAAGGTGAACTAGTTCAGCACTCCCAGAATAGCGCTCACTCAAAAGTGACCACCTCACCACACTCGCTGTCACATGCCAAACTCGGCCAGCGGACACCTGGCCAGCCAACGCAGCTGGCTGGGTGGTGGTCAGCGGGTACTTTAATCAGGGGACAGTTGATCAGCGTACACGTCAGTGTTACGTAAGATACCTTTGTCTGCACCCTAATGTTAATCATTCTATGCAAGTCTGGTTTAGACCAGGAAGGTGTGCGTGGTGGTGGTCGGATGGCTCGTGTGGGCCGCCAATCGTGGGGAGGATTTGGTTCGCTAGTGTCTGTTTACTACTTTTATCTCGTGTTGTTGAGGAAAGTCAGCTGACGACATCAGCTGACGACATCATGCAGCTTGGATTAAAGTCTATCTTTTTCTGCTCTATTTCGCAAGATGACTTCAGTCCCATGACTGAAGTCATCTTACGAAATAGAGCAGAAAAAAGATTGACTTCAATCCAAGTTGCAATATTTGTTATTTATATGTCTGGCTCATGTACACGCTGGCCTTAAGGGAGCTACTGCAGTCGGAAAGTCTTTCACTCTCGACTGGTTCAGGACATGCCCGTCACGGCCGCCCAGACAAGCTTGGGCGGGGGAGGCAACTGAAACAGTTTGCTCCGGGACCACTTGTCTTTACCGACAACAGGCCCCCACCCTCCAAGAAGCCCCCCCAGATGCAGAGATAAGCAAACACCATAAGTGAAGTGAACAACAGAGGTGATAACAGAAGGGTTAATTTACGTTCTTGCCTTTTGGCATCAGGTCGCACAGTAAGAAGGGGCTGGCGAGGTCATCATATGACCTTTTGGTATCATGAACTTGGCCTTTGACCTGACTGACCTCCTTATGAGGGTGAGTTCGATGATGACGTCGTCACACCTAAAATGGCCAAACTTCCAACAACGGAAGACAGTATATCAGTCATCACCTAACCCTATGAGCTTAACAAAATATATATTCATACTGTTGGGCCTTGTCGATTGGACTTATCTATCGAGGCCGTTCTGAAGGATGACAACCCTCCTGGAGACATTACAAAGCAAAGTAACCTATCGATGTTGTGGACATGGTTGGTGTATTAACCCAAGCGGCAAGTGATGCACCTTTATCAAAACTTGGGTCCCCCTTGAACTCACAGCGTTTACAGTCGATCCGGGAAGGGATATATATATATATATATATATATATATATATATATATATATATATATATATATATATATATATATATAATATATATATATATATATATATATATATATATATATCATGGAAGAATAAATGAAGAAAAATAATCAATGTATCAAAGGCGTTATGAAAACGAGTTGTAACATAGCAAGATGATCGTATTGGTTTTCATCTGGTTTACGAAACTTGGTTACTATACTTTAGTGGGATTTAACTATTCACAAACCATTTACATTGCCTACCTACACTAAAACATGGTGAAATATTTTGAGAATGGCAGCGTTTGTTTATCATTCTATAAACGAAGATGTTCAATCAGTCCAGAAGTCGTGTTTGGACCACTTCTGAACTGCTTGTCTGGTTGATTGGTTAGTAAGAACTGTAACTCGAAGCGTAACGAAGAGTAAAGGGAAAATAAAAAAGGAATATCCCCATACGTGACTAAATTATCTACAAAAAAATAAATGATAAAAGATTAGCGCATTGTAAGGAAGATATACCGAGTTGAGTTTCAGAAGGAAGCCATTTCTAAACATCTTCGGTACACTAGCAGGTAAAACGATATAAAAAGTAATTTTCTAGGTGGTAACAATTTACCCTGTGGTAAACATACGTCCTATCGTCCTGTCGTCAGCATCCGTCCAAACTGTCAAGTCTCTGTCGTCAGCATCCGTCTACCTTGTCAATTTTTTGCTATTGTTAGCATCCGTTCGTCCGTCTGTCTTATCTGCCTAAGATGTGTCAACAATTTCAGACCTGTGTGTGTCGGTCAGGGGATAAAACCACGAGCCTCATTGCTTCATACATGGAACACTTCCATCAGAAACCTTTCTTTTGACTAAGTTTCTATCTGCGTTGCATCCACAATGAACAATCTATTTTCTAAGGTAAATTTCCCGTCATTAATGAAGCAAGAAGATTCTTTCATAACCGGGAATCCACTTGAGTAGAGTTTGTCTTTGTTCTCTCTCTCTCTCTCTCTCTCTCTCTCTCTCTCTCTCTCTCTCTCTCTCTCTCTCTCATCAGGGCGCCTCTGTCAATGATGGCTGGACGCACGGGTCGGTCAGAGAGTCCTAAACTCCATCCCCCGCCGGTCTGCCTCCCGACGGAAACCATTAAGATGCTGCCCCGCCCCCTTTTTGCGCTGTCATCCTCCACCCAGCTGGCTCCCCGAGGCCGTCGGGTTCCTCCCTCCTACCTGCCACGCTTCCTACCTCCTCCTCCTCCTCCCCAGCCGCGGACGCCAGACTCTCATCGTGCCACAACAGTGACATCAGAACCAGAGGATCCTTGAGGGCTCCTAAACCCCTCCCGGGTCAACCTCAGATCCAGTGCCTTTCCTCTCAACCTTGGGAAGGTGGCGTGGCCACTCGGTGTGAGTAAGTGGCTTGGCGGGCACGCCCGTCGCTACTCCTGGGGCCAGTCCTCACCCACACGCCCTCCACTCCCAGGAACATGACGGGGTGGTGCGAGCGATAGATTAAAGTCTTTATTACTTCACGCAATATCTCGACTTCCTTGACTGTTCACCTCCTACGTCTTTCAGTGGACTGAAAACAAAGATGTTTCCGTGATGATGGAAAAGTCGCTATTCTCTGTTCATTTCACTAACGTAAACCAAAAGGCCATATGAGTTTGTGTGGGGTATTGCCCTAAAAACTAGTGCCAGGCCACTATAGCTATCCTCAAATGGATGTATTCATCGAAGACTCAACATAACTCATTACAGATGAATACTGCGTCTGATACCCTCCTACGTGACATACTCCCCCTACCCCATAACCAAAAATGGTCTGCATTGTCGCTGCGTTCAGACGCTGAAATCTGTAACTCATCACGAGGTTTTACTTTCATGTGTTGACACTGGTGGACGTTGTGAAGGCCGCCCACATACGCGACGACCCGACTCTCTACTGTTCCAGGTCTGGCTGGGTGAGCTTGGGCGGCCGAGCTTGGAACTACAGCTGTTCTACGCAGACCATAACAAACAACCCTGCGTGTGTGTGTGTGTGTGTGTGTGTGTGTGTGTGTGTGTGTGATTTATGTTACGTACCTTGGCTTAACTTACCCAAGGGTAAGTTCCACAGATGTTTGGAAAGAGAGAACATCATCTCGGAGAGCAAAAATGAGTATGTTTGAAGGAATAGTGGTTCCAACAATGTTATATGGTTGCGAGGCGTGGGTTATATACAGGGTTGTACGGAGGAGGGTGGATGTGCTGGAAATGAGATGTTTGAGGACAATTTGTGGTGTGAGGTGGTTTGATCGAGTAAGTAATGAAAGGGTAAGAGAGATGTGTGGTAGTTAAAAGAGTGTGGTTGAGAGAGCAGAAGAGGGTGTGTAGATATGGTTTAGAATATGGAGAGAATGAATGAGGAAAGACTGACAAAGAGGATGTGTGTGTCAGAGGTGGAGGGAACAAGGAGAAGCTGGAAACTAAATTGGAGGTGGAAAGGTGGAGTGAAAAAGATTTTGATCGATCGGGGCCTGAACATTCAGGAAGGTGAAAGGCGTGCACGGAATAGATTGAATTGCCTCACACCATCTCTCTGACGTATCTCACACCATCTCCCTGACGTATCTCACACCGTCTCCCTGACGTATCTCACCCCATCTCCCTGACGTATCTCACCCCATCTCCCTGACGTATCTCACCCCATCTCCCTGACGTATCTCACCCCATCTCCCTGACGTATCTCACCCCATCTCCCTGACGTATCTCACACCGTCTCCCTGACGTATCTCACCCCATCTCCCTGACGTTACCTCACACCATCTCTCTGACGTATCTCACCCCATCTCCCTGACGTATCTCACACCATCTCCCTGACGTTACCTCACACCATCTCTCTGACGTATCTCACACCGTCTCCTTGACGTATCTCACACCATCTCCCTGACGTTACCTCACACCATCTCTCTGACGTATCTCACACCATCTCCCTGACGTTACCTCACACCATCTCTCTGACGTATCTCACACCGTCTCCCTGACGTTATCTCACCCCATCTCCTGACGTATCTCACCCCATCTCCCTGACGTATCTCACACCATCTCCCTGACGTATCTCACACCGTCTCCCTGACGTATCTCACCCCATCTCCCTGACGTTACCTCACACCATCTCTCTGACGTATCTCACACCGTCTCCTTGACGTATCTCACACCGTCTCCTTGACGTATCTCACACCATCTCCCTGACGTATCTCACACCATCTCCCTGACGTTATCTCACCCCATCTCCCTGACGTTATCTCACCCCATCTCCCTGACGTATCTCACACCATCTCCCTGACGTTACCTCACACCATCTCTCTGACGTATCTCACACCATCTCCCTGACGTATCTCACCCCATCTCCCTGACGTATCTCACACCATCTCCCTGACGTTATCTCACCCCATCTCCCTGACGTTACCTCACACCATCTCTCTGACGTATCTCACCCCATCTCCCTGACGTTATCTCACCCCATCTCCTGACGTATCTCACCCCATCTCCCTGACGTATCTCACCCCATCTCCCTGACGTATCTCACACCGTCTCCTTGACGTATCTCACACCGTCTCCCTGACGTATCTCACCCCATCTCCCTGACGTATCTCACCCCATCTCCCTGACGTATCTCACACCGTCTCCTTGACGTATCTCACACCGTCTCCCTGACGTTATCTCACCCCATCTCCCTGACGTATCTCACACCGTCTCCCTGACGTATCTCACACCGTCTCCCTGACGTATCTCACACCGTCTCCCTGACGTTATCTCACCCCATCTCCCTGACGTATCTCACACCATCTCCCTGACGTATCTCACACCGTCTCCCTGACGTATCTCACACCGTCTCCCTGACGTATCTCACACCGTCTCCCTGACGTATCTCACACCGTCTCCCTGACGTTATCTCACCCCATCTCCCTGACGTTACCTCACACCATCTCTCTGACGTATCTCACACCATCTCCCTGACGTATCTCACACCATCTCCCTGACGTTATCTCACCCCATCTCCCTGACGTATCTCACACCATCTCCCTGACGTATCTCACACCGTCTCCCTGACGTTATCTCACCCCATCTCCTGACGTATCTCACACCATCTCCCTGACGTTACCTCACACCATCTCTCTGACGTATCTCACACCGTCTCCCTGACGTTATCTCACCCCATCTCCCTGAGTATCTCACACCATCTCCCTGACGTATCTCACACCGTCTCCTTGACGTATCTCACACCGTCTCCTTGACGTATCTCACACCGTCTCCCTGACGTTATCTCACCCCATCTCCCTGACGTATCTCACACCGTCTCCCTGACGTATCTCACACCATCTCCCTGACGTATCTCACACCGTCTCCCTGACGTATCTCACACCGTCTCCCTGACGTATCTCACACCATCTCCCTGACGTATCTCACACCATCTCCCTGACGTATCTCACACCATCTCCCTGACGTTACCTCACACCATCTCTCTGACGTATCTCACACCGTCTCCCTGACGTATCTCACACCGTCTCCTTGACGTATCTCACACCATCTCCCTGACGTATCTCACACCGTCTCCCTGACGTATCTCACACCATCTCCCTGACGTTACCTCACACCATCTCTCTGACGTATCTCACACCGTCTCCCTGACGTATCTCACACCATCTCCCTGACGTTACCTCACACCATCTCTCTGACGTATCTCACCCCATCTCCCTGACGTTATCTCACCCCATCTCCCTGACGTTACCTCACACCATCTCTCTGACGTATCTCACCCCATCTCCCTGACGTATCTCACACCATCTCCCTGACGTATCTCACACCATCTCCCTGACGTTACCTCACACCATCTCTCTGACGTATCTCACACCATCTCCCTGACGTATCTCACACCATCTCCCTGACGTTATCTCACCCCATCTCCCTGACGTATCTCACACCGTCTCCTTGACGTATCTCACACCATCTCCCTGACGTACTTTACACCATCTCCCTGACGCATCTCACACCGCCGTCTCCCTGACGTTATCTCACCCCATCTCCCTGACGTTACCTCACACCATCTCTCTGACGTATCTCACACCATCTCCCTGACGTTATCTCACCCCATCTCCCTGACGTTATCTCACCCCATCTCCCTGACGTATCTCACACCATCTCCCTGACGTTACCTCACACCATCTCTCTGACGTATCTCACACCGTCTCCCTGACGTATCTCACACCATCTCCCTGACGTATCTCACACCATCTCCCTGACGTATCTCACACCATCTCCCTGACGTATCTCACACCATCTCCCTGACGTATCTCACACCATCTCCCTGACGTATCTCACACCGTCTCCTTGACGTATCTCACACCATCTCCCTGACGTTATCTCACCCCATCTCCCTGACGTATCTCACACCGTCTCCCTGACGTATCTCACACCGTCTCCCTGACGTATCTCACACCGTCTCCCTGACGTATCTCACACCATCTCCCTGACGTATCTCACACCATCTCCCTGACGTATCTCACACCATCTCCCTGACGTATCTCACACCATCTCCCTGACGTTACCTCACACCATCTCTCTGACGTATCTCACACCATCTCCCTGACGTATCTCACACCGTCTCCCTGACGTATCTCACACCATCTCCCTGACGTTACCTCACACCATCTCTCTGACGTATCTCACACCGTCTCCCTGACGTATCTCACACCATCTCCCTGACGTATCTCACACCATCTCCCTGACGTATCTCACACCATCTCCCTGACGTTATCTCACCCCATCTCCCTGACGTATCTCACACCATCTCCCTGACGTATCTCACACCATCTCCCTGACGTATCTCACACCGTCTCCCTGACGTATCTCACACCGTCTCCTTGACGTATCTCACACCATCTCCCTGACGTATCTCACACCATCTCCCTGACGTATCTCACACCGTCTCCCTGACGTATCTCACCCCATCTCCCTGACGTATCTCACACCATCTCTCTGACGTATCTCACCCCATCTCCCTGACGTTACCTCACACCATCTCTCTGACGTATCTCACACCGTCTCCCTGACGTATCTCACACCATCTCCCTGACGTATCTCACACCGTCTCCCTGACGTTATCTCACCCCATCTCCCTGACGTATCTCACACCATCTCCCTGACGTATCTCACACCATCTCCCTGACGTATCTCACACCGTCTCCTTGACGTATCTCACACCGTCTCCTGACGTTATCTCACCCCATCTCCCTGACGTATCTCACACCGTCTCCTTGACGTATCTCACACCGTCTCCCTGACGTATCTCACACCATCTCCCTGACGTATCTCACACCATCTCCCTGACGTATCTCACACCATCTCCCGGACGTATCTCACCCCATCTCCCTGACGTTATCTCACACCATCTCCCTGACGTATCTCACCCCATCTCCCTGACGTATCTCACACCATCTCCCTGACGTATCTCACACCATCTCCCTGACGTATCTCACACCATCTCCCTGACGTATCTCACACCGTCTCCCTGGCGATCTTTACACTCTCTCTCTCTCTCTCTCTCTCTCTCTCTCTCTCTCTCTCTCTCTCTCTCTCTCTCTCTCTCTCTCTCTCCCTGGCGTATCACACATGAAAGGCCACACAGAGTTGCAGGAGTTCTCCAGATTGTCGTTTTCCATCACTACATCACTCACTGCTTCTTCTTCTTCTTCTTCCCTCCCCCCCCACCCCCCCCCCCCTTTCCTCCCCTCCTCCGTCAAGCGTTACCCCTCAACCTTGGCGTGGCTCCCCGGCAACGCTTCTGCGTCAGCTGGGGAGGGGAGGGTAGGTCCTGCTTCCGTTGCCTGCAAAACGGGATTCGCACAGAGTACAGTAGTAGGCAGCAGGGAAAGGCCAAGCGGTCACTCTGGAGGCACCATCCCCCCCCCCCCCCCACACACACACACACACACACACATATAAGAACTACTGACCACCGTGTGGAGTAAATTTGCAGTCAAGCGTTTCGAGCAAGGTTTCAAACTCTTCCCCTAGTCCCGAGCAGGGATCCGAACTCTTCCCCAATCTCGAACAGAGATCCGAACTTTTCCCCAGTCTCGAGCAGGGATTCGCTCTTCTCTAGTCTTCAGCAAGAATACTAACTTTTACTTACCCTAAGAGCAGAACTCATCAAGTCGCGAGAGGGGATCACAACCAAGAGACTTACCTCGGGGCGTTCGAACGATTCTCTCGGGTGTTCGAACAACTCACATGGATGTTCGAATGTATATGTACAGTACCAGCAGCGTCGGCGGAATGGCGTGAGGTGTTCGAACACAATGAGTGAAACCAGTCCCTTCTTTTTCGTGATGATAGTGACAAATGATATGGTTGTGTAGATGTGCTGTGTTCTCATATGTATATATATATATATATATATATATATATATATATATATATATATATATATATATATACAGGAGTGGTAGGATGGGAAAAGGAAATATACTTACATAGCAGTGAGCTACGATGATATTGACCCCATAGATCCAAGATCTGAGCGAGGCGCTCTGGCTAGAGAGAACAAAACTGGAAACTTTTCCCATTATACATTCTAAACATATGTACGGTGTGTGTGTGTGTGTGTGTGTGTGTGTGTGTATGTGCGTGTGTGTTTTATGCGCTGAAAGAATGATAATTTTCAACATTCTAAGCATGAATAATGAAGGTGTATCTAAATGTCAAACAGTTCAAAAAAAAAAAAATCATAAGATTCGTAATAAAAAAGTGAATTTTGTGACTGTGTTGTCAAGCTGTACAACAAACAGGACATCAACATGTTATGTTTAACACGTCGTATGTTGACATGGAATGAATGCATCCTTCAACTTCTCCTCCAGTGATTAATATGGCTTCATAGGTTATCAGTGTGGCGGGAGGAGTGCGGGTGGACGGTTTATGTTGATGTAGGAGTGAGATGTCTATGTTGATGTGGGGGTTGGGGCAGTTTATGTTAATGTGGGTGTGGGGAGCAGTTTATGGCGATGTGAGGGTGGGGGCAGTTTATACTGATGTGGGGGTGGGGGCAGTTAATGCTAATGTGGGGGTGGGGGCAGTTTATGTTAATGGGGGTGGGGTAGTTTATGTTGATGTGGAGGCTGGCAATTTATGCTGATGGGATGTGGGCAGTTTATGGTGATCGGGGTGTAGGCAGTTTATGCTGATGGGGGTGGGGGTAGTTTACGATGATGTAGGAGGGGGGGGGGCAGGCAGGTTGTGCTGATGGGGTGTGTGGGCAGTTTATACAAGTAAGCAACACTAGAATAAATGCGGTGGTATCTATCGGTGTTTCTGTCGTATATCAATTCGTCTTCACATTTGCTATTTTCATTTAATGTTATAAACTTTTCGTCAACATTCTCGTCTCCTTAAATATCTTGCTCTCTGTTACCCAACCATGTTGTGCATTCCAGTCCATCTGTATGTATGAGGCAAATATTAGAACAGCATTCAAGTGTATAGAACAAGATATATCTAACAAGCTGTTCACGACCTACAGTAGGCCAAGGTTAGAGTACATTTCTCAGATTTGGTTACAACACTTAAAGAAGCACGATGAACTAATAGAGAAGGTCTAGAGGAGTACAGCAAATATGATACTAGAATTAAAAGGTGCTGGGGCCCTACATTTGCTTATTACGGAAGAGAGATCAAAGGTTGGCGTGATCACAACCTTCAAGTCTTTAAACCTTCTTGATGATGTAAACAGTGAACAGTTTTTTTACAAGATGCAAGGACAGAACAATCACAGGGCATAATATGAAAATGGACGAGAAACTTGGCAGAAAGGATGTCAAAAAATGTACTTAAGTTGTGTAAGACCTGTGGATGTATGAAATAAACTGAATGAGGAGAGGATAAATGCGGACAGCAAACATAAGTCTAAAATGTTGTTCAAGAGATAGGGCCAAACGAGTGCAAAACTCCCTTCCCGAACAGTACAAAATTACATATATTACCAACTCTCTTCAGGAAGTCGATTTCTTTAGACATAAGCCTATGCATTACATTCCTCGATTATAAGTATCAATTCCAACTTATACATTTTTTCTTAAAATATCCTAAATCATCCAACTCACAATCCTAGCCAGCACGAAGATGAGCATAGAGGAGTGGTAAGCTGGTGTCACACAAGAGATGTGTTGTATTGATCCAGGAAAAACAGCTTTGGAACACTGAACTTGTCACTCGCATCTATATAGTCTTATACCACTCGATGGCTGGCTGCTTGCGTGTAGGAGCTTTACTTACGCCTTTCAAAACCTAAGGACATTAAAGCCCTCAACATCGAGTCAAAACCATGAACCGTAAAATCTTTTATCACCTTCTTCAGCTGTTAAGCATATAATTCTCAGACCACATACACTTTGATGATGCACGTTACCCTTTGTACTACTACCCGTAGACTAAGTTATAACTTATTTACTATCAGCATCTGCTGCGGTTAAGTGTCAAACAAAGCCGTACATCGATACTGTCACCCGCAAAATTACGTTTGAATTCGCCCGCCGTCTTCGGAGCAACGGTCTGGAAAGTGTAAACAAACCCAGGGAACGGATTGGATCAGCGTCGGCGCTACCACACCCACGATCGAGGTCTTAACTGTGCTAAAACGCTTGTAATAATCTAAGTCTTTGTCATCACTTTATAACTACATCTTATTTTCCTCCCCTTCCCTTCCCCGTCGACTTCCTGTAGCCTCCCACTTACCCCTCATCGTCAAGAACCTCCTCTTCCCCACCCCCAACCGAACCCGTTCTCCTGCACCGCGTATTTCACACTCATTATTGTGTTCCTCCGCCGAGGTAGAACATGTGTAGGATCGGTATCTCGCCTGAGATGATCACTGTGATTAGAATGTGATCACAATCTTCGCTGCTTTTTGCTCCCACGTTTCTCTATATCGGATTTCGTGAACTTATTTCATGTTTTGTGTTATAAGAGTTCGATTATGCTCCCCCACTTCTCCTGTGTATACGATTATATTTGTCTTCCGTTGAACTGTACTTATGTCTGAAGATAATTATGATAAATAATGTGCCGTTATCAATTTGAAAACCGTTAAGTTATCTTGGTTATCAGGATTCGTGTGGTTTAACTTCATGATACTTTTTCGCTTATGTGATGCAAATTTTCTCTTTTTGTTTCCAGTGGTATCTCAGTCCTTCGGTGCCAAACCTGCACTGTAATTAGCTGGCGGAAGCGAGGCTTTGTTTTTAGGGGTTAATGAATGTGTGTGTGTGTGTGTGTGTGTGTGTGTGTGTGTTATACACTTGTGGCACCCAATCTACTGACTACTTTATTTCATCACAAAATTTCTTGAGCTTTTAAATGTTCCTTTTATCCACCATCCTTCTTTACTCGTGAATTATCTAATTTACACCTTCTCTAACTCTTGTCTCAATTCGTCTTTTTATTACAGGCATCGTCTAACTGATCACTTCCTTCCTGTTCCAAAGAATTTCTTCATATATACATGATCAAGTCCACTGGTGAGCTTAAATACCACATCCACTTATCGTCTCTTCCTTCGACATGGGCACGTCTACGGCTACCATCCTCGTGGAAATTCTGTGGCTGGTTAACCTTATGGCAATCTATGGCTATCATCCTGGCAAGTGTATGGCTACTGTTCTTATGGCAACTTTTGGTTACTTTCCGTATGGCAATATATGGCTACCATTCTTTCCCTCTAGCTTGGTTTCTTTACTTCATTACTGTTTATGTTGTCCACGTTAACTTCTACAGAAAACCTGTTGGTCTCCTAAAGTACGTATGCCTAAAACTGGTAAAATACACTCTAATTTATATCAAGTATTTGCTACAAACATTTGTCCTCACTAGCTCATTGCATCCGAGAGCCTTCTGTACACTGATTACTCTCTAGTTTCACTTACGTTAGTGTGGATTATTCCCATGTACTGGTTATTGGAACCTATTTATTTTCCCTATTATCATCAGTGTTCTAATGATTCTGTACTGCATCTCAACCTTTCATCAACGAGTTCCTTTTCTCAAACAATTAATCCAGTTCACTCATAAGCTGACGCCCCGCATTCCTCCACTTGTTTCAAAATCCGTTCCCCTGATTTCACAAACTTGAGATTTCGGAATGGAATTTCTCTTCGGACGGTCGGGGTCCAGTTAAAGTTTAAAGCTTTTAAGACCCAGTTTTCCTCATCAATCTCTTTTTAAAACTCCTCGCAATTATCTCATCTCCGTTAATAGCACGATAATTCCAACAGTAAAAACAACAAACGTATCTGATATCTCCATAATATCTGAATCATCTTAGATAACCCTGCATTACACAATCAGCCGAAGTCTGCCTCAAAGGGACTCGGGAGCTTTTGCGAACATGCCGAAGATTCCTGTCATCGGAGCAGGTGTGTGTGTGTGTGTGTGTGTGTGTGTGTGTGTGTGTGTGTGTGTGCATGCAAGCTCTGTGTCTACGTTGTGTACGTGTGCCCGGACACAGTCTGCGTGTCGCACGTATAAAGAACGAGGTATTGTTACGAACACGAAGGCAAAAACCACACTTTTTGAGACGAATTTTTCCATTGTGTAGTTTCACCTTAGCACGATTCTGTTTTAGTCGAAATTAAGACAGAATGGATATACATACAAGGTCAGGTAATCTCATCTGACTAGCAAATGACCTGGGGAACACTACGTTTCCACACACCTGACCATAAATTTAAGGTCCTCACCAGATTGGATGGTGGGTTTCCTCCCTTGAGCCCCTTTGGTAATTCTACTGAATTCGTAAACTTACCACAAATCACGATTCTGGAGACAGAAACGTCCATCTGATAAACTGAAAACATGTATGGAGCACATCAGGCTAAACTCAACATTTCTTGACGATTTGAAAACGAGAAGGCAAATAAATTTACGTGATTAATGTCTCTAGCATGACAGAAAACAACACATGTCTCATTTCGAGCTCTTAACTTCTCGCCAACATTCATGAACTCTCTTCCTTAAACATCTCTCTATATGTGTATTCAAAATCAACATTAATCTCATTCACTGGCAGACTACGTCATTTCTTTGAAATTTTCAATATAAGGACTAACAAAATAAATGTTTTTACAAAATATCTGATGGACAGAATAATTTTCAATACGGCAATGAATTTAGTAAAAATGACAGGTAAGAAATAACCTTTCAGGTCAGGTCTCAGTGTGTGAGGTAATACACTGTTCCTCGGGTCACATACCAATCAGATGCAAATCGCTATTTGCCTTTGCGTGTGAGTGGCAAGTGAGCAGGGACCGTGATGGGGAGAAACTGTGGCGGAATAATGAAATCCTGTCTCCAGGAAGGATGGTTTTATACTCCTGTATATGTATGGTGTGTGTGTGTGTGTGTTTAAGTATTTGTACACTTATGCTCAATGAAATGTCCAGAGAGGGTGGAAATGTCCGTTTTATCCCAAGGATATTAGGCTTACACTTCCCCCTGGGATGACAGCAATCCCATGTGTCTGTGTGAATCAAATTACCGTCCCGACGAAAGACGAAGCGTAGTCATGATCTACGAGACGTCTTCCGTAGCACTGCCCGCGCTGCTTACCACCACTGCGTCAGGGACGTCAACTTTCAATTCATAAACCATTGTTTAGCTGTGATCTTAACTCCTTTAAGCACACAACGGGACGACATTTAAAGCGCGGGGCTACGACTCGTGAGTATGGTGGCCCAGCCTTTGACCTTGCTACTCAGGGTCAGGTCAAAGGTCAAGTCGTCATACCCACGGTTCGTAACTTCGTGATGAAGAGGTTAACGTACCCGGGAGTGACTTACTGTAAGTGCCGGGGTCTTGGCTACAACAGTGTTACGCCGTCAATGCAAATGTTTTTAAAAGCTCACTGAGAATAAAACAAAATTACCACGATGTAGGTACTCCATGCCCAGCTTGCAGAATGCGCTCATTGCACATATATTTGCAAGAATGTTCAAAAACAGCCGTGGTACAGGTATGCGCAATAAAAACACAAATACCTGCGCGGAATGGGCATGTTGGACACAGTTACCCAACTTGACCAATACCACTTGTATCTGAGAGTATGGAGAGTACTATGCAACGAACAGTAAACAACTATAAACATTAATAAACATTCGAATGTGTATTTAACAGGCGATGAAGTTCACAGACTTAGAATACGGGCATCCAACGAGCGGCGGTGGGTCGACAGTGTCTGGCTGGTAAACATACTAGTGGCAACACTGACAGCGGCTTAACCGTCCTTGTGGTAATGCAACCTTTCGTTTGTACTTGCAGTCTTTTTCAAAAAGTCCATCCAAAACAATGATATCATTTATTTGACGATGAATGTATTTGTTTGTGAGAAATATTGCCCATTCTGTTTTGTACCTATTTACTTGACGATGAATTTATTTGTTCGTAAGAGGTATTGGCTAGCCTGTTTTTCTCCTAAGATTCATTGGTTCCTGTTCATGTATTATTACCAAAAATAGTGAGCGACCAGATGTTGTGGCTGTTTCAGTCTTACATAGTTTTTTCGTCGCTTGCATTATTTGCTCTATTTCATTAGTGATTTTAAAGAAGATTGTAAGTATTTAACTTTTAAAAGAGATTTGCACTTTACCTGATCAACCAGATATTCATTGAGACAATTGATATTCATGGGATATTCGAAATTTTAAAGAAAGTATATCTTAGTTTCCACAATTATTTACGCTTTAAGCCTAGCGACTGCCAGGGCCACTAAGAACGACGATATTTCGTAACGAACCACCCAGTTGGAAAATCTTGAACACCTTACTCGGATGGTCAAGATAATTCCGAGGCCATACACGCTCTCACTTTATGTATAATACTTTGCATATTCCTGTTTTCTGTCCCAGTATTTATCGATATTGTATGGTGGGGAAGGAGGCTTACACACAAAATTTCCATAACACAATGTTTTACCTTGTGATATGTGTGAACCTCTCTAATTGTTGTAGACTATGTCGTGCACCTTCAAACATTAGCCTGAAGAGTATGTAATATCTATATATCAAATGTGGCGGCTATACACTTGCTAAATGTCTGCTGTTAAGTCTAACATCTTTTCATGCCCCTTGGTATGGTATATCATTATTTTTTTTCTTTTTTTTACGTTGGAGGCTCCAGTCACAGACGAAAGTCCACACCAAAGCCTGGCTTTAATTGAAATATAGAGAGGTTAATAAAAGGAGGGGAAAAAGACAAGGGGGGGTAGTCTTTACGAATTTTAGAAAACGTGAAAAACCTGTCTTTTAAAGGGTGACAGGTCATAGTTACTGGGCAAGACCATGAGAGGGGAGAGAGTTCTAAAGCTTCGAGGTATAAGGGACGAAACAGTTATCGAATTACCAACGAGTTAACAAAGGCTACACAGGTAATCATGTGACGAAGCAGCTTGCCAAGTATTGCAAGTATAGTGGTGGGGGAGCACACAAGTAGCAAGCTCTCGGGAGCAAAAACCAAAGTAATACGCACAGAAGAGAGGAAAAAGAAACGACCCAACATTGCAGCATACGGCAAGCAGGTAAAGTTCTGAGCTGGCCGGGAAGAGTGTGTAAGTCGGACGGCTTCCGACTTAACTCTGTCAAGTGAGGATGCAGAGCTAGAGCCACCCTAGCTAGATGTGAGAGCCGTACTCCACACAAGAACGGATCAATCCTTTGTATAAACGGAGCAACTGTTCGGAAGATAAGAAATTTCGACATCTGAACAGGACTCCCAGTTACTCAGAGGCAGACTTCGCTATTTCCGTAATGTGGGGTTTCCAAGATAAAGTGAATATTACAGTAATACCTAGTATGTTTACTGAGTTAAGACGTGGATTTCTAGAACTGTCAAAGGAAAGTGGAAAGTTGTGAGGAATTTTCGATAGAGAATTGGGCCGAAACTGGATCTTGATGGCATTAATCAGAATTCATTTACCCTACTGAGATATCCTGTCCGAGTTTACTGAAGCTGTGTCGAGACGAGATGCAGAACTAGTAAAAGGAGCTGAATAGAAGAATATATATATATATATATATATATATATATATATATATATATATATATATATATATATATATATATAATTTATTTATTCATTCATTTATTTCAGTACTTATAAATAGTATTAGTTTCCAACAGAAGAAACAATGATAGTTTTGAAAAAGGCAGCTTTAACGAACAAAAAGAAAATGAGTGAGGCAGAGGATAGTAACTGTACTGATATATGATTGCCAGAAGATGTGTACCCTATGATCGCGTGTTGACCAGTACGCCTTCCCTGGCTGCGCTATCCCTGTGCCTCACACTTTCCTCTCGTTTCTTAGTGAATGACGTAGCTCGACGGAGATGAGTGTTCAGGCGAACGACGTTTACGATCTAGCAATTCAGACAGACTTATTAAGAGTGCGAATGTTCTCCATTTATAGAATCCGCATTCATGAAACGACAGTGGACCAAAACATCACTCGTAGCGGTGCGTTCGTAAACAATACGTACCTAGCGAACGCTTCACCTATCTTCTCTAAGCCCTATTTCAAACCTCATCAAGAGTTTAGACAATTCGTGTGCACGCCCAGAGCAGCAGCAGCAGCAGCAGCAGCAGGAAGGAGAGACTTGGAATTCCTCTTGGTGTATGCAATACGGTGGACGTGCCTAGGCTTGGCCCGCCCGCCCGCCTGTGTGAGACCTCTAGGGGGCCCGGGGCTCGAGAGACGACAAGGACGCCCGGCCCGGAGCCGTATATAAACCAAGCGGGTACCACAGTCGCGTATTATTCCCTCACTCTCTGGTTTACAAACATCATCTGGCATCATGCGCGGCCTAGTAAGTACAGACTGCCTTTGATGTTTCTTGTCTCGGGAAATATTACTGTCGATTTCTATACGAGAGAAGATTCTACGTGTTTAAATGAATGGGAGTTCCCCTCATGATATATATATATATATATATATATATATATATATATATATATATATATATATATATATATAAACACTTGCCTTTTCTACGGTTAGATTTAAGGATGGCAACTAACGATTGACTATGAACAGTAAGACTCATCAGTGGGGTTTTTGGTGACTCCTCTTCACTGTATGAAATACTAAACCAAAAGCTCTGTTACTGAATGGATTGGTTATCATGTTACACATACGACAGTTGTTTTACATCGTCGTTACGTGTTTTATATATATATATATATATATATATATATATATATATATATATATATATATATATATATATATATATATATATCCTCGGGTGTTGATGTGAGTTGCGCTGTGTTGCAGGTGATCGTGTGTGTAGTCCTGGGCACAGCCCTCGGCCAAGGATTTCCCCGCGACTCACCTGAGGTGGCGGCCGCCCGCGACGCCTTCATCAGAGAGTACAACCGCTTGGCGGAACTAGCGGCGCTGGCACCCGACATCCACATCTACCACAGGGATCCTCCGCAGCCAATCCCTGGCCAACCCGCCCCTCCCGCTTATCCCGCCTTTAACGCCTTCTCCTTCTCAGCCAATCTGGGCGCCAACGAGCAGTTCCATCCGGGTCCTAATACCTTCCCTACCGCCGGCCACCTGGCAGGTCACATGGCGGGTCACTTGGCGGGTCACCGCGCCCAACCAGCCGCCCCTCAGCCTTCGCCCCACCGCTTCGCCGCCAGCCCCGACCCTACGCAACGCTGGACGGGGCCGTTTGCGGACACCGTGCCCGCGGGCGTCGACGGACAGGTGAGGGATACTAATACCGTTGCCGCCGCCAAGGCCGCCCACTTCCGCGCCTACGCCCAGGCTCTAGGTCACCTACAGGTCTAAGAGGCTCGGGGATGTGTGTGTGTGTAAGAGAGTTTATTGATCGACAGTAATTAAGCAAAGAGCACAGGTGGGGGTGTGGTGGGAAGGGAGGAGAGGAGAGGAGAGGGAGAGGCCTCCAGGACAGGCAATCCTCCCCCTCCCCCCCACCCCGCCCCACACCACACCCCCCCACACAAGCCCCGAGCCAAAGATCCACTGTCATTCCTCATCAAAACAAATTCTATCTTTTGTAAAATATTGTACGGTGTTGTCTTGTAGTACAGCCGGGTTTTATTATCCTCTTAGAATGACCGGTCTCTTTTCTCTTCTTCATTTCAGAATAAACATATCAATCTCTTCCCCACGTTCAAGTAAAAAAAAAAAAAAAATGTATATATAAATATATAAAGAACGTGAACACCTCCACGATAGCAGTGAGAGGAACGGTAAACGAAAAATGGTGGAAATAAAAATATAATCTGAAGTATTGTATTACTGCATACATTACTCACACTACGTTCGTGCTCCGGTAAATTTTTTTCGGTGATTCATCTACGTTTCAGAAGAGTGAACACCATAGAATATTCTTGAACACACACACACACACACACACAGACACAGACACACATGAGAATTGGGTCACTTGAGTGTAAAACTCCCTCCCTGTACAGTAAAAGTAAGTGATTACGTTTCAGAAGAGTGAACACCATAGAATATTCTTGAACACACACACACACACACACACACACATGAGAATTGGGTCACTTGAGTGTAAAACTCCCTCCCTGTACAGTAAAAGTAGGTGATTACACACAATTGAGTACAAACGACGGTACCAAACTTAAGAGAACGGAGTTACAGGGAGTGGCTTGAAGGCTTTAAGGTCTGCCCACCTTGGAGATGTGAGGAGAGCGAAGGATGACTTGATCCCAACCTTCAGTTTTTAAAAACAGTTTGAGGATGCAAGCGGTGGGCAGTTCTTCGAGAGATGCTCGGGGTAGAACAACCGACAGAAAACAACAGGGAAGTAAGCAAGAAGCTTATGAAAAATAAATGTGAAGGACAAAAATTCTAAATAGTTATATGAGAATAGAGAATGCACAAGAGATGGGGCCTCACAAGTGTAGAATTCCTTCCTCGTACAGTGCAAAAAAAAATGCAATTTCACACACACTGCATATACATGCATACATTTATACATAATCGCTGTTTCCCACGTTAGTTAGGTAGGGTCAAGAACAGAGGACTGAGCCTCAGAGAAAAAAATCTCACTTGGCCCCCTTTTTTGTTCCCTCTTTTGGAAAAGCAAAAACTGGAGGGGAAGATTTCCAACCCCCTGCTTCCTCCCCTTTTAGTCACCTTCTACTACACGCAGGAAATACGTGGAAAATATTCTTTCTCTATCGACAGGGATGATAAATATCTATCTATCTATCTATCTATCTATCTATCTATCTATATATATATATATATATATATATATATATATATATATATATATATATATATATACACACACATATATATATATATACACACATATATATATATATTCCTATGAGTCCACGGGGAAAATGAAACACGATAAGTTCCCAAGTGCACTTTCGTGTAATAATCACATCATCAGGGGAAACACAAGAGAAATATAACAGTCAGTTGATATATATATATATATATATATATATATATATATATATATATATATATATATATATATATATATATACAATATCTTTTACGGTCATCAGTTGACTGGTTGGTAGATGATACATCAGGAGAAAGGCAACCTGGAGAAGATCCTGTATGGGTCACACACTTCCGGTCACTAGATGGAAAAGACAGTGATGCAGACACGTCAGCCAAACACGTCACTGAAACTCTGACTGGATGTATACACAGTGCTTGGAACTAAGAGGTCTACATCGATGATAGTCTGGGCGCAAACTGTGCTTGTACGAAGTGGCAAGTCGTGGATTCATGCTTCCAGTTTCCAGACAATGTCTTGTGTTCTGATAATGGTTACGGTCATGACACTCTTGCTGCACTAGTTTGCCCACGTGGATCAAAATTTTACCCTCCCGCTGGAAGCCGTAAGGAAGGGAGGACCCGACCAGCAAAAGAGAGAGAGAGAGAGAGAGAGAGAGAGAGAGAGAGAGAGAGAGAGAGAGAGAGAGAGAATGAGCGACATTGGAAACCGCCAAAAGTCAAAGGTCCTCTGCCACCTACCACTGTAACACGAGCCGGGAGGAACCAGCAAAACAAACACACACGTATTGACTGGTCTAACTGTATGCTGGTTGAAGGCTCACAAGGTTTCCGTAAGTACACACACAGCGGAATACTTCAATAGTTACGAGAGATTTAAGACCACATGTAGACTTTTCTGTTTGCTGTATCAATACTTAGACCTTTGTAATTCTAGGCTTCGTTGCCACCTGTCTGTACAAACGGAGAGGGATCTTTACACTCATGAGGTCCCATCCCTCATGACTTTTACCACACAGGCTTCGCTTGTTTCGTGAGTCGACGCCTCTGTTATGGAGTAGGGAAAGAGGCTTCTTTACATTCTTCATACACTCATCTTGCCTTACTTACAATTATACGCCAACGTGAGCTGGGTTCTCTTCTTAACATCGTCGTGGCCTCTTGGAATTCATATAAGGTCATCAAATCCCTTTATCATTCTTTCAAAGTGGACGGATCGAGCCATCCCCTCCTCCCTTTGCAACTCTATCCACTCAGTTCTTGGACCACTCGTTACCGTCTTTTACATTCTATCCAGCAATCATCCTATGTGGCGCCTCAGGCGACGATGGAAGGTGATGATCTACCTAAATACTGTAGAACACACGATCAGCAAAGTTCTTTCTGGTTTATTCGCCGCTCTCTGCAGACCATGGAAGAGGGTTTTCCTAGAAGCTGGGGTTTTGTGAGATGGGGGAGTGACAGTCGATGAGGCTGTCTGGGATGATGGTTGATACAGGTGGGAGACTGAGGGTTGTGTGGTGGTTCTTGAAGTGTTTGTGGCTCTCAGATTACCACAGGTACTACCGCCATCTGCCGAGGCTTCGCGTAGCATTAAGCCATCGTTCTTCTGCCACACTCCCAACACCAACAGACAATCGGATTCGCTCTCGGTGCGACTCCATCAAGAGGTGTGTGCATGTGTGGGGGATTATGTGTATGCACGGCGGGGAAGAGAGACGGGAGGGAGTATATAGGATGTTGGGATGGGTAGTCAGAGGAGACAAGACGGGAGGAAGGCCAGCGAGAGTAGAGAGGATGGAGCAAGGCTATACAGAAGGGAGGTGAAAAGAGTTAGGTATGGTGTCTTCCTTGTCGTACCTTGCCACTCAATAGTGAGGAGGGATATAGACCATGTATTACGGGATCGCCCTGTCACCACCATGCACTATCTGCTACCACTAACACTGCTCTACCCTTCTACCATTACCGTGCTGCAACCACTCCTGCCTTGCCATCACTAGTGTGCCATCAGAATCTGGCCCATGACGACACCTCCCTAATGTGTCACCACCACCCTAACCTGGAATCAAACTTGTGCCACTATCACCAAACCCTGCCACCAACATCGAACCACCACCAACCTGCTGCCACCCTGCATCCACCATGTCCTGCTGACATGAAGTGAGAGTGATGTTTGCTGATGTGGTCAGGATGTACCATGATGTGAGCATGTTGGGGAGGGTCACCATGTACCATGATGTGAAGATGTCGGTGCAGTGCTGTAACATCAAATGATCAGACAAAAAATCTGAATGTGACTGTGTGAAAAGAACATCCCGACTCTTTGATCAGACGCTCAGGAAAATGATCCACAAACAACGAATTTGAACACTGCCATTATGATGAAATTTCCAAAGACGTTTATGTAAAACAGGGTTTGTCCTGCGAGGCGCCACTGGCTGGGCTGTGGCGACAACTGACCCACGCTATTAATAAACAGGTAGGGTGAGTTGGTTGGTACCGCCCGAGCCCTTATATGGTACCGAGTTTAAGTGTGAAGGATTATTATCTATACATGCGTCCAGATCACCACAGGGTAAAAATAAAAATGTAACATGGATTCTCTGGCATTTGTTTGCATATATATATATATATATATATATATATATATATATATATATATATATATATATATATATATATATATATCTTTCTTTTTTCAAACTATTCGCCATTTCCCGCGTTAGCGAGGTAGCGTTACGAACAGAGGACTGGGCCTTTGAGGGAATATCCTCGCCTGGCCCCCTTCTCTGTTCCTTCTTTTGGAAAATTAAAAAAAAAAAAAGAGAGAGGGGAGGATTTCCAGCTCCCCGCTGGACTCCGTCTACCTGTGGTTACGCCGCGAGTGAAAAGTCACCTTTGGCAAGGACGAGAAGGGAGTGCAGTCTCATCCAAGAAAATTCTCATTCCAGAGAAACATGGAACAACCTTAAGAGGCCAGAACATGAAGTCGAGCAAGTAACATTTTCAGACAAGATGTAAAGAAATACATTTTATGAGAGTAACGGATTGAACGGAATACACTGAAAGATGATATTGTGAGTGTGAGAGGGACAGAGAAAGCTTAAAATGTTCTGTGGACAGGACAGAGAAGCTTAAAAAAAGTTCTATAATAGAAGAGAAAGTTCAAGAGATGGAGCTCCACGAGTGGAGAACACTCCACCCCCTATCTGTGGTGCACTTGACTACACACGGGGTTCAGGAGGTAAGGCAAGGCCACGTCACTGCTCCTGCAGGTGGGAGCCGGGTGTTCCCCGCCTCGAACGTAAAAGGACCCGAGGAGCACGTCAACCCAAGAGAGGAACCTGCCGGTGGTGGTTCCCCTTACCCCGCCACCCACAGCTGACCTTATGCAGTCGTCGTGGGATTATAAAGTGAGCAATATCATCAACGTCTGTCCTACGAGTTCAGACCAGCTTGTGCTGAGCCCTCGTACCAGATGAAAATTCTACAGTTATTTTCTTTTTTTCTTTTATAATATAGAAAGAGTTTTATAGCGCAGTAGATGCATCGTCAATGGCTGGTGATCTAACGATATTTATCTTGTAAGACGCGACAAAAGAGAACCGCTGGCGCCACGATAGAATGCTGCAGTACAGGATATTGATTGCCTCAACAGTGTGCAGGATCTGACCGACCCTCCCATAAGGCATTTAGGACTCGCCCATGGGGAAACTAGTCTCAACAGATCAAACGAAAAGAGCTCCAATATATATATATATATATATATATATATATATATATATATATATATATATATATTCCTATGAGTCCACGGGGAAAACGAAACACGATAAGTTCCCAAGTGCACTTTCGTGTAATAATCACATCATCACGGGAGACACAAGATGTGATTATTACACGAAAGTGCACTTGGGAACTTATCGTGTTCCGTTTTCCCCGTGGACTCATAGGAATATTTTGATCACGCGCAAAATTGTGATCCCGAAATCGAAATGAGAGATACAGACCACAAGGCGCGGGGGGAGTAGAGAGAATAAAAAGCCTAAATTATAAATATAAGGGAAAGGTCAGAGGATGAAGATTACTAAAGACAAGAGTTAAGATCATAAGAGAGACAGGTTTTAGTACAGCCCCAATGATAATAACGTGATGTAACACATGAGAGACACACGTATGAGGCACCTACACGATACACACCAGTGATGAGAAACGTAGATGTTACAGCCGAGAGATGTGAGAGGCAAGACTAAAGAACACATAACGCATGATTGTACAGTTGGCCCCGAGTGAGACATGTAATTACCATCCAAATGATGGCGGGAGGCACCTCACTACGGCAACATATTTTTTTTCCTAACTGTCCCCCGTCCTTATATCACATGATGCCCTCTGGCGTCAAGTGGGGAAACAGAAAATGAGACGAAGAGGGGAAGGCCGGGATGATATGGACTGAAAACAAGAAAAGAAATGGTAAAGCATATCCTAGATCCTTCCTGGGACCTGATGTTGTGTGCACCGAAAGAGAGAGACATAAGGTGGTGTAGTCACTTGATTTCTGAGTCTTGCACCCTTTCAATGTACCACAACGTGCCCAAAAATACGAATAATACCCACGAATGAGCGCACACTAGCTCGGTGGCTCGTGATACATAATAGTTGGGGACGCAAACTAAATGAAACACGGTAAACAAGCGGGACGACTGTAAACAAAAAGGTAACATAAACGAGATTTGTAAAACAGAATGAGCCACATCAGGAACGAGGGGGCGGGGTTGCGGCCTGCAGGACAGCGTGGCAGGTGGTCACCAAGACCAGGCAGATGGTGTAGAAGGTGTAGGCCAGGTACACGCCCGTGAACACGTATACCCACGGCGTCTCCCTCACGCCTCCATACACCATCTCCTGAACTATCCAGAAGTCCCTCTCCCCACACTCTCCACCAACCTCAGGAACAGACACCGTAAGGCGACAGGTCGTATTTTCCAGACACCGAAGATAGTCCTCGACTGGGACGTGGGCAACGTGGGTGAAGGGCGTGGTGAGGGCGCACTGGAGGCTGAGATACTGGTGGTACAGGGGCAACAAGACGGCTGCCAGCAACCTCAGACTGCTCAGCACCGCCACAGTCGTCCACCACACATTCCAGCGGTACGCCGTCACAGCAACACATAGGTACACCAGCGTATAGGCGTCCACGGCCAGTCCCGGCAACAGATGCACGATTCTGTAGGCAGGAAGCTGGTCGTGGGCCATAGCTAAGGGCAGGGCCTCCAAATACACCAGCGCCGCCGTCAGCAGCAGGTGTAGTACGAGTAAAGCTAGCAGGAGCACCCGACCCCTCACCTGTATTACACCATCGTCCTTAGAATAATACATTCTGTAAATTTCGTTCTTTCTCATATATTTGTTGCGCTCCTCTTCGTAACAGTTGGTTCTGGACGTTGAGGTCAAAAGAGAGCGTCGACACATCAGCCAACACCAACGCCACCACGATCATTTAGCAGTGAAGCCATCGTAAACATCAAGCCCAGTTTTATCACTGTAATTACACGAAAGTCTTTGTCTCATTCACTCGGGGGAGGCATAAAATGAGCTGAAGTAGATTCGGCAAGCTTTAGTGTAGGTCCGCCGAAGAACAAAGCAACAGGAGCGACTGAAGGTGGTGGTTTGCGTTGGTGGTGGTATGGGTGAAGGATAGTGGCCATGTGTGGGGATTGTCAAGAGAGTGCGAGTTGTACTCAGAGAGCAGGAGAAGCTCCGGTTCCTCACCCTCACGTCCTGTACATAGAGTTAGTATAGTTATGGTAAGTACGTGTACAACAGGAGCGTGGTAACGTCTGGGTGGTGATGCTCACCGTTTATATCGTCCAACAAGCGAGAGGAAATGTCACTCTGCCTTTCGCAACGCCCTGGTCTCTCATGCTACTGCCCTTTGGGTTGCCGTGGTCCATCATGCCCTCACCCTATGGAAAAAGCATTAGCCCGTCGTGATCCCTTCGTCTCGGAGGCTGCGGTGCTCCGGCACGCCAAGGTGCATCCTTTCGTCTTATGGGACGCAGTGGCCCGTCATACTACCACACTCGAGAACAACGTCATCCATCCATCATGCCTGGGACGTCGTGGTACATTATGCCCCTTTCGTTCGGAGGGCATCGGTTCATCATGCCTTCGCCGTATGTTCAACGCCAGAATAGATTCCCTCGACGACTGGCGATCGTGAACACGGAGTTACGGAGCGTTTCTGGGGTTGTGCCCACACCTTTAAGGACCCCACTACACTCGACACCATTACCCTTTAAAACCTCACCCTGACGGTTTAAGGTCAAAAGCCATTTTCAGAAGACTCTTAAGGGTAAAGGGCATATTCACTACACTTTCATCTTCACTGGACACATCTATATTCCAACCTCATGTTCACTACAGTCTTATCTTCACTACGACCCCCGAGGGCCAGGGTCAGAGTCCATCTTCACCACACCTTCATCGTCACCACAGCCTTATCTTTATAATACCCTCGACAACAATGACACCTCTACCCCGACCCTTACGGGTCTCATCATCACTACACCCTTATCTTCACCTTATCCTCGATATCACTGACTTCGACTCGTCCAACTGTCCGAGGCTGACTTCCTATTCGCTATCAAATCTAAATAAACTTCACTACAGTTTCTCCCACCGTCTGCACCCAGTGCAGGACAGAAACACCTGCTGCTCGCCGGCCTAAGTTTGACTCTCCCAACTTCGATGCCACCTGCCTTAAAGTTTCTTCGGTTTAACCTTTGAAACTTCATTCTCTCTCCTCTCTCTCTCTCTCTCTCTCTCTCTCTCTCTCTCTCTCTCTCTCTCTCTAACTACGCAGTCAAACAGAATGTCGAACTCAAGGAACTCGAAGACTTGCAATTACTCCAAATCCTCCACTGATCTCGAAGCAGAGATGAATCAAGGTATTTACTAAACTATACAGTGTAAATAGTAAGACGCCAATAGACGTTAAATCCTGTTTCCTTATGAATGGGAATAAATGATCATAAATCATCCTGTATAAAAGTTTATTTATACATATATATGTACAATTTTTTCACAGTCCTCCTAGAATTGTGGCAGTCTTCAACATCTGCGGCTATCTTTTTTTTTCTGTAGAGAAAAAAAAAAGGTATAAATACATCAATGTGATGATGACACAGGTATTGGTAACAATAGGTGGGGGGGAGGCATGGAAGAGAAGTATGGCCGACCGGCTTATAACTAGAACAGATGTGAGGGACGAGCTAGGGCGGCCTGTTGTTGTAGGATATTCGCACGGGCGCTGGCCAGAGCTCGCTGGGCGGCAGCCACCTCCGGGGTGAATCCTACGTTCTGTACCTTCCCGCCGACGCCGGCGGGGACGGTGTGAGCCAGCGGGCCTTGGAACTTGAGGGGGTTAATGACATGGCCATGCTGGTTTGTGACGCCGTGGCTTAGGGAGCTGGCGAAAGTCTGGGTGGGGGCGCGGAAGGTGTTCTGTTGCTGGTGGGAACCCAAGTTGCTCTGGAGGGAGAAGGTGGGGAATGCAGCGGGCTTTGCTGCGGCCTGTGTAACGGGCTGATGGCGAGGGGCAGGCGCAGGGGTAGGAGCAGGAGTAGGGTTGGCAGCCTGGTGGCGGGCAAGCAACTGACTGATTTCGCTGTTCACGTCGAAGTCGGCTGTAGCGGGCGCAGCCTGAGGGGCAGCGAAGCGGTGAGCCACGGGGGCCACGGGTGCGACTGGGGCGACGGGGGCAGCCGCCGCTGTCCGGAAAGTGAAGCGCTGTGGGGCTGGGGTGGCTACCGGCTTGGGAGCGAAGCGTTGTGGGGGTGGGGCAACCGGACGTGCATTGAACGCCTGAAATGATTAATAATGTCGCGTTAGCCCAGATCACACACACATATATGAACAAATAAACTAGCGATATGTTCACAGGAATGTATGACGCGAGAGGAAGGTAGAAAGGGCTAACCCTCACCTGGGACTGGATGGGGATGGGGTCGTCAGGGGCGGCGTCCGCCAGAGCCTTCAGCTCAGCGAACTTGTTGAGGAACTGCTTGGTGGCGACCACGACGTGGGGGTCCCTAGGTAGGTGAGGCTGGACGATGGCCTTCAGGAGCCAGAGATAAATGTAAGTCAATTATGACACACAAGAGATGTATCGTATCCACACATACATATATCTACATATTCCCATTACACTAGTATACTATACATCATGAGGGAGGAAGAAAAGAAAATAAAAGTGCTTCGTCTGGAGCCGAGGTTCATCGACGTACCTGGAAGTGTTCGATTTCTTGAGGGGCGCGCTTGGGCCCTGCTGGAATTGGGCCAGAGCCACAGCCGTCAAGCACGAGATGATCACCTGTGGAGGAGGAGGCCAAATAACACACGTCAGTACTCCGCAACAACTTCATCATACTTCATAAGACGAACTTCTCTTCTTGTATATTTAAAGACACCTAAATATCCTGGAGCTACACCGAAGCCGACTGACCGAATCAGCACCAGATGTTCGAATCAGCGAGTGATCGCGAGAACGAAACATTGAGCCAATGTGATTGGAAATATGCATTTCAGTAGCCACGGAAAGCTTGGGGCTGACAACGGGAAACAACTTGACCTTGTTTTATGGGGAGTGAAAATGACACGCACCTTCATCATTCATTACGATATGTCCGTTCATTTTTCATCATAATATATACATTTATCACTCACTGTGATATATATATATATATATATATATATATATATATATATATATATATATATATATATATATATATATATATATATATATTATTCATTGTGATATGTACATTCGTTATATATTGAGATATGTATCGTCCAATCCTTATGGTATTTCGTACTTTCATAATTCATTACATTTACGACCAATATCAATTATGATATGTACGACTATCATTCATTCTATTATGTTTATTAATTGCTAAAGTACATATAACTCCATTATTCATTTTAATAAGTACTTTCATTGATAATTGTAATATTTACAACCATCATTCATTATTATATGTACGTTTATTAACCATAATTTGTTCGTCCATTGTTTACTGTGATATTTAAGTTCATCATTAACACTAATATGTATATTAGTTATTCATTATTATATGTATGTCTAGTAGTCTCAATAAAATGTACGTTTATCATGCATCCTAAAGTCTACGTCAATTACTTATAATGGTATGCAAATGATTCATTTTGATGTGGAAATTTTATATAACAACAGAAACGGATGACTAATTTTCCCAGCTTAAATACCGATTAAATGGGAATGAGCGACGTGGATCTTAACATAAAGAAATACGAGTACACCAGTATTATTCCAGCAACCTTGTGGCTACAATCATTCTTTATATCCAGACAGCACCCCACGCAGGAGCAGGGAAATGATGGACTCCTTCTGGAGCCAGGTGGTCCTTGACGAGACTTGTACTCCTTTCCGTCCGGTGACAACGATGGCACAGCTTTGCTTGAAGGGTGGCTTTTCGCTCGAATTTTTGGAGAGTCATAAACATATCGCAGAGACATACAAAGGGCGAAGCACAGCACACGGGAAAGCCGAAGGACACTAAACCTGAGGGAGGGGTGGGCTACGACGAGATCATCGACTGGAGGACAGGGAACAAGTTTCCCCAAAAGTCTCCGATCGAAGGAGATGTTAAACAGACAGGACAGTCCAGTCTGGAAGGGACTCTGTGGTTAAAAAGGATGCTGAGGGCAATTCAAAGTTCTTTTCTGTGAGCCATTTAAAAACTATGGAGGGGCCATAAAAGGGGCGGGGTTAGAGGACCCCTTGAGAAGGATTTGGCACTAATTCTGGGGGGGGGGGGAGGACACTTGAGGGGTATCTAGCGCTAATTCTAAGGGTGGAGGACACTTGAGGGGTATCTAGCGCTAATTCTAAGGGTAGAGGACACTTGAGGGATATCTAGCGCTAATTCTAAGGGTAGAGGACACTTGAGGGGTATCTGGCGCTAATTCTAAGGGTAGAGGACACTTGAGGGGTATCTAGAGCTAATTCTAAGGGTAGAGGACACTTGAGGGGTATCTAGCGCTAATTCTAAGGGTAGAGGACACTTGAGGGATATCTAGCGCTAATTCTAAGGGTAGAGGACACTTGAGGGGTATCTGGCACTAATTCTATCTCTGTTTGACGTGAACTCTTCATGTTCGTATCCCTTGGAGGAGCCCATGAAGTCGAGGACTGGTACTTACGACTGCCTTCATTGTGGTGTTGGAGGAGTGACTGTGTCTGGGGATGGCGGCCGGCTGCAATATATACCTGATCCGCCGCCACCGGTCGACCCTCAAGCGCCCAGGTCGGAGGAGACCTTTTGGTGCAGCTGACCCTGAATGACCCACTTCGAGCTTAGGGTTTACCTATCCTCATTCCTCCTCCTCCTCGTCTTCCTCCCCACACAGTAACCCGTATCCTAGAGCAAGATGCTCTGTCTCGCGATACATCTCTCCATAGCCTTAAACATCTCTCTAACTTAACCTCTCATTTGGGGCGGTTTTGTCGAGATATGGGAATGATATGGGAACCGTGTGATGCCGCTTGTGGCGTGTGGACACAGGGAGGCAACGACAACGCGAGTATTTCCGTGGGGAGTCTGCGCGCGTGGGTGACCCTGGCAGATAAATGTCAATGCTAGCGAATACGGATGTTTGTGGGGCGCCTTCAACCCAAGAGCACACCACAGCACACCGCCCCACAACGTGCTGTCCTTGTCGATCCCTGGCGACAGGCTGGTGTACTGTTATTGATACTTGGTGATGGGTTTGTCGTGCTCTCGCTGAAACAGGGCGGTGGGTCGTTATGCTGTTATTGAAACACGGTGAGGGGTCGTTATGCTGTTACTGAAACATGGCGATGGGCCGTCATGCTGCTACCGAAACATGGCGATGGGCCGTTATGTTGTTACTGAAACACGGTGGTGGGCCTTCATGCAGTCGCTGAAACACGGTGATGGGTCGTCATGCTGTTACTGAAACATGGCGATGGGCCGTCATACAGTCGCTGAAACATGGGAATGGGCCTTCATGCAGTCACTGAAACATGGTGATGGGCCGTTATGTTGTTACTGAAACACGGTGGTGGGCCGTCATGCTGTTACTGAATCATAGCGATGGGCCGTCGTCCTGTGACTGCAAAGTGGCGACTGACCGTCTTGGCAACACAACAGCAGTAACACACCATCACCAACCCAACGGCAACACACAAGTCTGAAATACAACACCGTCTGCCATACAACACATCACCCGACAATACCCATCATCAGGAGCTTCTGACCTACCAAGGCTGACCAGACGTGATGGGAGGCTCTCATGTCATCCCCCGGACCGTCGCCCAGCCCCAGACGTGACTTGCCCTCGATGTATCGGCGTGTGTGTGTGTGTGTGTATGACTCGGCTAAGGTCAGAGCTGCGGTGGGTCAGTGTGGTGGTACAGAGGCAGGAACGTTTGATGGTACAGTTCCCGTGATAAACTACTGTCCTGGTTCACTCGAACTTAGACGCCTTGGCTTAAAAAAAAAGGGGGCCCTTTATGACCACCAGGGGCCCTACATGACCAGCAGGGGCCCTACATGACCAGCAGGGGCCATACACGACCAGCAGGGGCCTATGACCAGGGGCCCTACATGACCAGCAGGGGCCCTACATGACCAGCAGGGGCCATACATGACCAGCAGGGGCCATACACGACCAGCAGGGGCCCTACATGACCAGCAGGGGACTAACATGACCAGCAGGGGCACTACATGACCAGCAGGGGCCCTACATGACCAGCAGGAGCCCTACATGTCTGTGGTGTACACCCTGGCCAGTAGGAACCCTACCTACATACCTGTGGTGAACGCCTCGACCAGCAGGGACCTGTGTAGACAACTTGCTCAACAGCCATGATGAGGTATGAGTTCCTTATACACATTGTATCGGTCTCAAAACGAGTCGATGGCTATACTCTCAAGTCAACAAAACTGATCTAGAGTTCAGGTCTCAGAGCCACAAAAACTGTTTTCAAAATCTACGATCTCAGGGCCACAATACTGATATTAACTTAGGAGTTTCATAGCCAGGAGAAGGAAAGATGGAAACACTATTACGGTTTCTTCAACTTAGAATCTCAAGTGTATCGAAAGGAATCGAGTTTTGGGCCTCCTGACGCAGGGTGAGTGGCTGGCGCGGCTGGCTGGTGGGCGGTGGTCGCGTCATTCTCTACCCTAGCGACAACGCCGCCTCCAGAAACGTCGTTTCGCGCGCGCGCACACACACACACACACAAATTCAAGGTCACCCTGAAAGAGGTCTAACGATCGTAATCCGTTTTATAATTTTTTTTCTGGGCCATCATGGGACAACGCTGTCCTGGGAATGAAATCCCGTAGAGCAACTCATGTCCCATGGCTAGCCTTCTACTACCTGTCATGGGACATGTCTATCTATCAAACGGGGAGAGGGAGAGGAGGGTATCCTAACTCCGTCAGTACATTCCCAGACGCCCTACAGTCTTCAAACCCTTGAGTATGACGGTACGGCCTGACCTCAGACCTAGCTCTTCAAAGACTTAGGAAAAAAGGACAGGTCATCGTTCTCAAGCCTCGTACGTCGTCGTTGCTCAAGAGGAGTCGCCTAGCTCCCCTGGTGGGCCTGGAGAAAACTCACCCTTCGCTAAAACCCTCTCCGCTACCGTCGGTAAAGTACTGGCTGTCTTCAAGTAAGCGCATCATACAGTGCGAGGATCTCAGGGTGTCGTTCTCTTGGCCTCAACTCTGCTCGCCATCAGGGCGAAGGACCTCCCTCGGTGAGGGAACGAGTGATGACCGACTTCGCTTCTTTGATGAGCCATTCCTAAACTCACTTTATTTTCTTTTTTTCAAAATCTCTAATTCCTTATGAAATTCATGGGAAGTGAGAAAAGGAAAGTGGAGGGTTAGTATAGAGCTCCCCAGAGTCATGAGTATTTCTGCAAAAAGTATTATCCTAATATAATCGTTTACAAGAAAAGTGTAATCATAATACAATCGCTTACAAGAAAAGTATGAAAATAATATAATCGCTTACAAGACAATGTAATCATAACATCATCGTTTACAAGACAATGTAATCATAATATCATCGTTTACAAGAAAAATATAATCATAATATAATAGTTCACAACAATAATATTATTACAATATAATGGTTTACAATAAAAGCATCATAACACTATGATATTTTCACAACCACTCCATACTGTCAGCCATTTATATATCAAAGAGTCACCTAACGAACATTTCAGAAGTCAGCCTCATACCAGACTTTTGACATTTGGAGCGAGACAATCATCTCAAGACGTATGCACACATGACATTAAAAGGAAGATCTTTTTCATCTGTTTGTTCTCAAATATTTATATTTGCATCCTCGTTCCATCATCCCCTTGCCCGAGACCCACCTGACGTGGGTGTGATCGAAGCCAACACCTAACTCCTCTGCTTCTCCAGGTCTTCCCGGAGGAGGAGGAGTAGGAGGAGGAAGGCTCTTTGACCGCTATGTATGCATGAGGTCCTCAACGTCCTTAACTTCTGAAAACTGCGCATTACCATCAACCGTGAGCATTTAGCACTAGCAGCGAGGGGCGCTACCGTTAGCAGTGCGCCTTACTGACACAAGTGCACGTAACTACTGAAAGAGCTCAGTGTCATCAGTCGCGCGCATAACTACCAGAATTGCGCGTTACAAGCGCACGTTACCATTAGAAACGTCCACTACCATACGATGCGCGCACTACCTGCAGAAGTGCGCACGGCCACCAGAAGCGCGCATTACCTTCAGCGTATCGCATCGCACGACCTTGGAGTGGGTAGGGGGAGTCACACGTGACAAGAGAAAACTTCCTCAAGCAATCCTTCACATCTCGAACTCAATATACAAAACATTAACATTCCTCTGGACTTTTTTAGACTTGTAAGGAGATGGGGTCAAAAAAGAGAACCAGCCCCACAGTCATAAGGTCACCGCTAACTTAGCATGACACAATATGGCTGGGTCGATCAGCCCCGAGGCTGAGCGGAGGAGGAGGAGACTATTATAAGGACCTTGAGAGAGAGAGAGAGAGAGAGAGAGAGAGAGAGAGAGAGAGAGAGAGAGAGAGAGAGAGAGAGAGAGAGAGAGAGAGTTTCACTGTGATTGGGTTATACGCTGACTACGCTTACGACACCAGTGTGTGTGTGGCAAGGAAGGGGACGCCTGGTGCCACTAAGGGATGCCAGGGCTACGATAACCTTATCCCCTAACAGTTTAAGGAAGAGGTAGGTACTGCCAACGTACGTACATCCGGGGGTTTCTAACGACACCATAGCCACTAGCACTGTTAACCTTCCCTGGCTGGTACCTGACCCTGGGGAGAACGAAATACCTATTTCTTCATTACAGTTCCTGACCATCTAACGCGTCAGTAATGCTACGTGTGTACTTCGGGTGAGCTCCCACACCGACGCAGACCTTACGTGTCCTGCTACACTCAACAGTCACTGGCGTTCCCTGATCATAATAATCGACACCATCCATCATTCGTAAAGGAGCGGGGAGAAGCCGACAAAAATATACGGTCCTCTGGCAAGAGGTCGGGGGGTCTCTCTCTCTCTCTCTCTCTCTCTCTCTCTCTCTCTCTCTCTCTCTCTCTCTCTCTCTCTCTGTGTGTGTGTGTGTGTGTGTGTGTGTGTGTGTGTGTGTGTGTGTGTGTGTGTGTGGTGTGCCTTTCCTCGTGTCTTTCTAAGGTACTGGGAATCTACAACTCACAACCTGACTGCAAGGCTTCCCCGGTACGTTGAAAATTGAAGGGCACCACTGGTCATTACGACGTAAGAAGCCTTTTCATCTTGGTATGTCCACAGGTCAGCCGTCAGGTCAAGATTTACGACTGCAGTGAAGGTCATGGGATAGCCAGAAAAGACATCTTGAAAGGTAGAAGCCAGGTCACCGAGTCAGCACGGTAGGAGCCAGGTCAACAAGTCAGCACGGCAAAAACCAGATATCCATACCAGCATGGGATGAGGCAGGTCACCTGGTCATCACGGCACGATCCAGGTCATCGGATCAACAGACAACGAACCAGGTCACCACGACGTGAGCTAAGGTCAAGGTCACCGGATGAGGACGAGGACACGGCCGTGGCTGGGTGCCCCACCACACCAGGCCTGCCATACCCTCACCTCCCAGGAAGCAGAGCGATGCTCACCTCGCTCTTGTTCGTCCTCCAGGGGGGCGGACACCACCCTCCTCGGACCCTCAACCCAGACCTGGGTGTCGTCATGTCCCTCCTTGGTCCACCGAAACCATCAACGCGCCAACGTCTGTAAGTGTGTTGATCTTTTCCCCTAACAACTGATGGGAGACGTGAATGACAGGTAGATCAGCACACGAGAAAAAGCTTAGAATATAATCAGGATTGATATGGAAAATGATGCAGTTTAGGAGTGAAGGAAAGCCATATCAGGATATGAAAGAATTTCAAGACATAAGAAATAGCAGGTTCTTTTCTGATTATTCTGTGTTCATTTCCACTGTCGATCCAGATAGGAAACCACAAGAAAATAATGATGACAAACGGTAAAATGACCTTTCAATTACAATTTCATGCCCCTGAATTATCATATTCAAAGTTTAGAAGTACCGTAAGTAGACGAGAGTCTGAGGTTGAATTTCGTCACACCGGGAGCTACATACATGACCTTCCACCCTTCGTCTGTTACGACACCATGCAATCATGGAGCCACATGCATAGTGAGAGTGTATGTATGTGGTCTTAGAAATACTTTCCACACCTGAAGAAGGTGTTGAAGATTACAAGACTTCGCAGTTTGACGAGATGTTTCCCTTGCGGTAGGGGACGCAGAAGGTGTTACCGGACTCCGCCTGCTTGTGGTCACGCCGCGAGGGATCAGACAGTCAGTCACTTCCGGCGAGGCTGAATCATCTCTCCCGCTGACCAACGTGAGTACAGTTTCGTCGAGGAACCTCTCATTCCAAAGGAGTTCATCACTTCCCCAGCTACCGGTTGTAGCGCAGCCTTGAAGCTTGCACGACCCTTACAAAACGGTCACCCATCAATACCAATGATCAACAATACATTACTCTGCCTTTGTCTACTCATACATCTATCTATTCACATAGGTTACATGTGCGGAGCAACTGAATCACGTGCTCTTCTCTGGTGTGTGATGTGGATGCCGTTGTTGCTGAGTGCCTTGGAGGGGAGGACCTCCTCCTCCTCCTCCTCCTCCTCCTAGGCTAGCAATTGTCAGCCTGCCAGCCAGCCAGCCACCTACCTGCTAGACCTGCTCCCCTGACTGTTGTTTGGTTACTCCTCTTAAAATGTCAAGGTTGACCAGCCGAAGACAGGAAGCCGCAGCCCCTCAAGCTTCCTGGCCCCCTGCCTGAAGCTTACCCATTCCATGCCGATGGGTATTCCTCCCTCTCAGCCCTTCGTTGACACGCAGCCAGGCGGTGAGGGGATCTCCCCGTGCCTCACCATTGTGTCCCCCCCTCTCTCTCTCTCACCGGTACCCCGTGGCGGTGTTTTTCTTTTTTTTTTTCCACCCCAGTTGAGCTGAGGATTCATACCCGCTTGTATCCCAAGACCACCGGGGCCGGTGCGAACCCGTGCCGGACGAAGGACCCGGCGAGTCGAACTGACCGTCTCTCTCTGTTGCTAGTCGCGGTTAACTGTCCCCACAAGCAGGTTGTGCCATCATCCACACAAGAGGATGTGTCGTCTCGTTTAGCCTGCTCTTCTTTGCTCTCGTCAACAGGTCTTCAAGCAGCGTTCGGGAGCTGTGTAGCCTAACCTGACCTTCTACGGAACAGACCTCCCTGCTCATAAAGACATTACCAGCAGAAATAATAGTGAAGAATTTGTTTATATTCATTTACAGATGTTAAAAAAAAAGAGAACTGGGATCAACACCAAATTCAATATACAACTGTCCTTGTTCCTGCACTCTTCCAGTCTTTGAACACGGTGGTGCGAGCCTTAGGTATGACGGCCTGGCTTAGTGACTCAAAACCTCTTGAAGGTCAGGTCATAGGTCACATCATCATACCCTCACGGGTCGTATCGTCGCGCGCTCGAGGGGTCTTTACTATCATGCACAAGGGGTTTCAATGGAAGACCAACAATCCTCAATGTTGATCAGCAGATGGTGTGGCCTTCCTGTCTCACCCAGATGTTGTCTGCTGGCTCTCACTCCAAAAACATACAACCTCTCCTTCCCACACATAACACATCACAACACCTTACTCCCACCAGCCTCACGGTCTACAGCCTCACCAAGTGGCGAGGGAGATGTGTCTGTTCTGTACCATCCAGATCCTGGGGTCGTCCCACCTGCCAGCAACCTCGTCTCGGACTATTCCGATGTTGTTCTACCTCCAATGTGCAGCAGGCTAGTCTAGGGCTATCGTATCCTAATCGCCTCTCTCAGGGTTGTATAGGGGTTGTCATAGCTACTCTGCCTGTCGCACCAGCGGTTCTTAAACTTATTCTTTTCTTTCACCTGCCTTCTTCACTCTGGTGGTGTCCTCTGGTGATCCTTAGTCTTCAGAAATAAATCCTTCATTGACGTTTTCACTTCGAAAAGTCACAGGTGGAACTTCGGCTTGGAGACTTTATAGACCTTGGGGGGTCTCAAGAGATATATGAATTACAGCGAGTGGAAGTAACAATTTATCCTTCTTGGTGAAAGACCCGTTAAGAGGCGTTCTTTATGGTGAGGTCCTCTAAATGGTTACGCGGGAATTCGCCTTTAGTTCTCCAGCAGGACAATCAGGCAGGTCCTTACCAGAACTACGTCAGATTCAGTTTCATTGACTAAAGTTCGATTCATCTTTCACCGGTAAGGAGACCTCCTTCTACTCTTCTCGAGCACCTGATTTAGCTTCGAAAACTTCCTCTCAAATGAGTTCATCCACAGTACTTCTGTGGCAGACTCTTGAGTTAAATCCTGCAGCCTTTGGCCTCCTGGGGGTTGCAAGTACAACTACGTTCTCGTGTGATGACGGTAAGGTTCTGGAAGGTTCCGGCTGCCCAGAAGTTTCTGGAAGCCTGGTGAAGGAAAGGCGGGGTCAAGCAGCAGGAGTAGCGGCCGCGGACCACCTCACACCCTGAAGACCACAGAACGACTATGGCCATCGTCGAAGTCAACCACACTGACACTGCAGTTCGCTGATCAAGTAAACTTCGGGTCAAATTCACTTATAAAAAGCCAACCACAAGTGAAAACGCTACGTTTTTTGTTTTTAATGGAATTCCCATAACTGTACCACTCAGGAGAGACTGGCTTGAAAACTCGGAGAAGACGAAGAAGAAGAATGAGAAGAAGAAGAAGAAGAAGAAGAAGAAGAAGAAGAAGAAGAAGAAGAAGAAGAAGAAGAAGCAGAAGTAGGAATCGAAATCTTCCTTAGTACAAATATTCAAGTAAATTACTTCACAGATAGCATGGGTGAAGGGTACACGGTACACGGTAGAGGCAAGAATAGAGATTACGATGGATACAATACATCGACATACGAGGGTGACATGTGTGCCCGAATGAGCCCATGACCTACTAGGTGGTTTTCCCAGTTAGAAAAGGGCACTGATATAGTGTAAAACTCCTTCCCCGTAGAGTACAAATATCTAATTACAAATAAATCATACATACACCATCATGCACATGATAGACATACACGATCACACAGGATACGAAAACCATTCACAAAAACACTCATGGAAGCACACAAACACAGAAACATATACCCTCTGAGGTTACGCATCACAAATTTCGTTAATCCTTTGGTGTGGCGAAAGAGAGAGGGAAGGCCGCGAGCCTTGCCACTTCAGTCCTCCACCTCCACCCTCTGTGGGAAACCCCTCCCACACCCGGGCCAGGGGCGTGGGAGGGGAAAGGTTACAACGGATCTGTTTTTGTCCATCAGTCAAGGCTTCCGTCGATGCGGTGACGTATAAAAGAGACACGAAATAAACAACTGACGCCTGCAATGCGCCTCGCAATTTGATTCACAGTCAAATCCTTGCAAGTCATCCTCAAAGGCTTCGTATATAAGAACATTTATGACGTACAATTTAAGTAGGTGATAAAATGCCATGTGTTTCATCAGCCTATGGGAGTTCTTGTGAGGAGAAAATCAAGTTAATCACGTGATTTCCAAGCTACGTATCCGGTAGGGGAGAGAATGTGTGTGGAAGCCATCTGAAAAAGCGGGGTGAGGGATGGGTGATAAGTGGGTGGGCTTCCTCAAGGCTCAACGCTGAAGCCACAACTGTTTCTGTATGGATGGAATTTGTCAAACGAGACAGGATCGAACCCAGTGTAAGTTTGCTGATGATGCCATTATTGTGGAAATGCGAAGCGACAGGGATTGAGAAATACTGTAGATTCCAAAACAAGATACAGCAGGACATGTATGGCTTATGAAATTCAAACGGTGGAAAAATGCAGTCAAGAAGATGGTAGGGGGATATACACAGACCAGGTAGAGAATACCACATTGTACTGATGGGTAGAAGAGGCCACTTCCCAAGCGCTGACCATAGCACATTTACGGGCCGCCCGAGGTCAAGCCCGCATAGGTTCGAATCTCGGCCACGGTAATCGCCCCGCAGTTCATCTTCCTACTATAGAACGGTCGATTTAATTTGGTTACCACACTTACACTGTTATATATATATATATATATATATATATATATATATATATATATATATATATATATATATATATATATATATATGAAACGGAGAAAAAAAGGAAGTACACAGAAAACTAAAAAGAAACCTGAGTCAATAGATCTGAAAAAAACTAATAATTTCAACGATAACCACAAGCCTTCTATAAAACAAAACAAAATATATCGTTCAGCATCATAAACATTATACCCGGAATGTACCAAAAAAGAAAAGAGGTCGAGGTTGCCCCTGGCTAGATTTAGTGGCGGTCGGTTAATTGCCCATGTGAACCTGAGTCGCTTCTTGATAATTGGATGATTGTAACAATTACATTCCAACTATAATCATGAATTACCTCGTCTATATTTCTCCCACTCGATATACTTGCACTCTTCTTGGTTTTGAGACTTATCTATCGAGATTCTGATTGAGATCTATCGGGAGAGTGATGACCATCGCATATGAGTAATTCCTGTACGAAAATAATCACTTACAAAAATAATCACATCAACACAGAACAACTCTTACCCGTTTCCGCCAGTGGTGTAAAGAGAAAAATTACAACTGTCCAATGGAATCCAATGGCATTCATGAATACGAATCCTAATCATAAAGGATTAACGCCATTACTTCTCTTATACTCAACCCAACAGTTCCTCACGACAAGCTAAAAAAGCACACTTGGGAAAGCAATAGTCCAACGGACGAACTTATCACCTCTGGTCTTCCTCCAACGCCAGGTAGATGGCCACGACAGAGCGAGTACTTCGCTACACATAATGATATATCATTCTGTACATATAACAGTCATATATATATATATATATATATATATATATATATATATATATATATATATATATATATATATATATATATACACTTGATGACCAAACAGGGAACAGTTAAGGAGGAGGAAGCGTGTGTTAAATAGTCTCTCGTCTTGTGGCAACCTTCAAGCCAACCTCACCATATACATAAGAAGTAGTGGCGACAGCACTCGAGAAATCTGACAACACTCGCTTATCACCTTAAAAACAACGGTAAGAGCTCCGACGGTGTAGGTGGAGGGTGGACCAAGTCCCTCTCGTCGTAGGTACTGGTTAAGAGTTACTCTGGGGAGGACTCTGGTGTATAGGACATTTAGATGGTGCTAGTGTGAGGTGTTTGTTTAGCCTGGCTGTAGAGGGTGTTAATGATGTGTTCAATCCTGGCTGTAGAGGGGGTTCATGATGTGTTCAGCCTGGCTGTAGATGGTGCTAGTGATGTGTCTGTTTAGCCTGGCTGTAGAGGGGGTTAATGATGAGGGTGCTGATGATGCGTTTATCCTGTCTGTAGAGGGGGTTGATGATGTGTTCAGCCTGGCTATAGAAGGGGTTAATGATGTGTTCAGCCTAGCTGTAGAGGGGGTTCATGATGTGTTCAGCCTGGCTGTAAGGGGGGCTAATGATGATTTTTGCTTGGCTTTGAATACTGACGCTTATAAGATCAACTGTAAGGTCGTCCATGCCCTCCAGGACGCCCCACAATGTAATGAGCAGTGTCGTGGGTGTGTCATGCAGCTATATTTTCTTTTCCTGCAGCTAGCGTTCGTGAATGAGCTAACGGTAACGACTTCCGCCAACATTCGTGAAAAAAAAAAAAAAACAACTGTAATCATCCAGCTAACGTTCGCTAACGAACAAAAACATCAAATGCGCATTTCCTGTTCATATATGCGATACTAGTAACTTGTCACCTTTTCGTGAATGAGTTCCGGGAAGTTATGTGTGAGGATACATATATATATATATATATATATATATATATATATATATATATATATATATATATATATATATATATATATATATATATATATATATATTCCTATGAGTCCACGGGGAAAATGAAACACGAAAAGTTCCCAAGTGCACTTTCGTGTAATAATCACATCACATTCCAATATATATATATATATATATATATATATATATATATATATATATATATATATATATATATATATATATATATATATATATATTATCCCTGGGGATAGGGGAGAAAGAATACTTCCCACGTATTCCCTGCGTGTCGTAGAAGGCGACTGAAAAGGGAGGGAGCGGGGGGCTGGAAATCCTCCCCTCTCAATTTTTTTTTTCTTTAATTTTCCAAAAGAAGGAACAGAGAAGGGGGCCAGGTGAGGATATTCCCTCAGTGGCCCAGTTCTCTGTTCTTAACGCTACCTCGCTAACGCGGGAAATGGCGAATAGTTTGAAAAAAAAAAAAAAAAAAAAAAAAAAAAATATATATATATATATATATATATATATATATATATATATATATATATATATATATATATATATATATATATACTTCTTACACATGTGTCACACACCTACGGACCTTAGTGGTGTAGAGGTTAGCGTTATTGACCGTAACTCAGCACGGGTGGGTTCAAATCCAGGTTACGTCAGCCAATCTCAGCTGTCATCCTCCCCTCGGAACTGGTCGATGAATAAGTACCTGGCTTCAGCTGAGCTGAGTATGGGTTTACATATAAGACTAAAGCAAAGGTACACATATATAAGGATAAGAGACGGGGCAACACGAGTGTAAAACTCCCTTCCTCCCCCGTAACAAACAAGTGGTAACAGCACACACACACACACACACTCTCTCTCTCTCTCTCTCTCTCTCTCTCTCTCTCTCTCTCTCTCTCTCTCTCTCTCTCTCTCTCTCTATGTAGTTCCCTCTCTTCCTCTCCTTCTTGTGTCTACCAGTACCTTCTTTCCTTCTGCCCTCGCGTACGCGCCCTCCTGTCACCAGCGAGGAGGGGAGCAGCAACACAACAAGGCCCTCTCCTCCTCCTCCTCTCCTACCCTTACGTGCCACCTGGTTGCCCTCCTCCAGCCAGCCCTCCAGTAATAACGTATGTCACAGTTGGTGACACAGGTCAAGAACGTCTGTTGTCTCCCCCGTGACTCTCTCTCTCTCTCTCTCTCTCTCTCTCTCTCTCTCTCTCTCTCTCTCTCTCTCTCTCTCTCTCTCTCTCTCACCATTCCATTCTGTGACACGAAACGTTCGCCTTGACACTTCCGATTCGATTGCCACACCCGGGGCGGCCGCTGTCAAAATGTCACCCGGTCCTCGGAGGTGTGTGTGTATCTTTGTCTCCGGCCATATTTTTCTCGAGAGACACAATCTTGTTTTTCCTTTGCGTCCTTCACATGAGGACGCATAACGAACCCTACCGCGTCCACCACTCGTGTTCTTCGGGCATATTGTCTCTTCACACACACACGCGCGAGCGCACGTTCACGTGAATCGAGCAGGAACGCACTCGTGTGCACGCAAGTCATTTCGACCGTAGAGGAAGCGCTTGGAGGCGAACCTGTCGAAAGAACCATTCGGAGAAAAATAGTCTCGGGAGTCAACTCAACTACCTTGGGCAACACTGGTTGATGACCAAGTGCCATAAAACTCGGGGACGCGTCGCCAGACTCGTACACGACACCCGAACTCAAAATGAATGTGTCAATGCCGGGTATAAGAAGAGATGCGGGAGGAGGTGTAGGAGGACGGAGGAGGGAGACACACACCCTCACAAGTGATCTTTCCTGCTGTAAATCACGGAAACAAACATCCCTTAAAAACAAATATCCCTCAAAAATCGCTCCAGCAGGTCTGTAGTGTCGTCCATCGTGTGTCGTATCTTTTCATACGTACAGCTAAATATCCCACAAAAATCGCTCCAGCAGGTCGTATGTGTCGTCTATCGTGTGTCGGATCTTTTCATACGTACAGCTAAATATCCCGCAAAAATCGCTCCAGCAGTTCTGTAATGTCGTCTATCGTGTGTCGGATCTTTTCATACGTATAGCTCCCCACCCGCAGCACGAGAACATGTCTTTTTTTTTTTTCATATCGTCAACATAAACGGCTGTGTCTTGCGAAGACTAATTACCTAACAGCCTTGGCAAAGAGGATGGAGAGAGGGAGAGAGAGAGAGAGAGAGAGAGAGAGAGAGAGAGAGAGAGAGAGAGAGAGAGAGAGAGAGAGAGAGAGAGAGAGAGAGAGAGAGAGAGAAGAAGAAGAAGAAGAAGAAGCATGTATACTGTGCTGATGGCGACATGACAGGATGGCACAGTAAATTATGTGTGTTGTGGGAAGAGGGTGGTGGCGCTGGAGGGTTGAGGTAGGGGGTGGAGTGTATTACGATCCTTGAGATGCACTTGGTAATTTCTGCCGCTCTACGTTCCTCTCGCTCACCCTCACTCTCCCCCAACCATCTCTTTCTATCACTCTTCATCTTTCCGTCCGTAATCACTATCCATATTGTTTTAGGTACCTAACGCACTCTATTTCCTCCAGTTTTTCCTCCATTCAAACTCACACCTTAACTAATCTGTCCCTTAACCCAGATGAACCTAATGATAACTTTGCTCTTACTCACATTTACTCTCAACTTCCTCCTCTCATACACTCTTCCAAACACACACACACACACACACACACACACACACACATACATACAAAGGCTTACATGGTTTGGTGGTTAAAGCCACTGACCATTAGTCAGCACGGGCTTGCATGGGTTCGAATCCTGGGCGAGGCAGTCAGTCCACACTTAACCCAGGTGTTCGTCCTCCCAACAGGTATGGTCAATTAATGGGTACGTGGCTTAGGTTTGGTGTGTGTGTGTGTGTGTGTGTGTGTGTGTGTGTGTGTGTGTGTGTGTGTGTGTGTGTGTGTGTGTGTGTGTGTGCGTGTAAGTTTGGAAGAGTGTATGAAAGGAGGAAGTTGAGAGTAAATGTGAGTAAGACGCAGTTGTGAGGTCAAATTCTAACCTCGTCCATACACCTCCACTTTCTCCCCCCCCCCCCCCCAAACCCACAAGCCACAAGGATACCTCCACGCACGGCTAACCTCCGATGACCTTCTTTCCCGTCACCTCTGACCCTGATGACCCGCCCCGGTACCAATACCTAATTACCAGGTAAAGAAAACTGCTAATTAGTGTTACCTCGTCTTACGTAACGATGGCTCCAAACTGCATTCAATGGTCGAAACATAACCTGAAAAAATAACACATAAAATAAGAGAGAGGAAAAAAAGGTGGAAAGAAGAGTGGAAAATAAGAGGTAAAATCAGGAAAGAAAATAACTTAGTAGGATGGGTATCTTGAGATCATTTTCTCTCGTGGAGGAGGAGGGATGGGAGAGAGAGAGAGAGAGAGAGAGAGAGAGAGAGAGAGAGAGAGAGAGAGAGAGAGAGAGAGAGAGAGAGAGAGAGAGGCATTCCTGGAACATGGTACACACACACACTCCGCTCCCGATTCTCTGTAAGTTCATTTCGGGTAAGGCAGACAAGGCCAGGTCAGAGTGGGCGAGTGTGACTGGAGGTGGGAGGAGGAGGGAGGGAGGTAAGAGGAGGAGGAGGAGGAGGGAGGGAGGTAAGAGGAGGAGGAGGAGGAGGGAGGGAGGTAAGAGGAGGAGGAGGAGGAGGGGGAGGAGGAGGAGGAGGAGGAGGAGGGGGTTAGACGAAAAACACTCCACCAGTCTCCGTACGCTGGCACGGGCTGGCACTGTGCCTGCCTCGTCTTGTGAGTGCCACGGTAGCAAGAAACACCGCCAGAATATTTTCTCCTCAAGTTACCGATACCATTTCCTGCGTTTTTCCGTTGTTGCTGTTGTTGTATTCATTTTTTCCAGAAGGTACGGCGATGAATTATGGCTGTGTTCATCCTGAGGGTCGTGCGCTTCCGTTCGCGAAACGACAGCACGTCAGCTTTACGAAAAAAAAGCGAAATCAAAACATCTACCTTAAACGTAAATTAGAAATAAAGACAAAATAATGGAAAGTGATAAAAAAATATCTTGGATGAAGGAAGCTCTCCGATGAAAAAAAGAAAGAAGGAAATTATGAGAGAGAAAAAATGAATTCGAGACGCGAGACGCAACGTTTCATCTCACGACTTCGAAACTGACGCTCCACTTTGCTCATGACAAAGAGCCGATCGTGGCACCACCCACCCACACCCGCCGCCCTTAATGGCTTCCTCCTCCATCACGCATGATATGCACACGACACGCGACCGACCGATCAGCGCCGCCGCCGTACTCACCTTATGAATGCGGCTCACCTTGATCATGTATAAGGAAGCGACCCATTCCACGCTCTGGATAGGTCCGCCGATTAGCTCAAACCACCAGTATTGCGACGTCTCCTTGCTGCTACCGTCGCTGATGACCTTGCTTGCGTCCTACCCGTGGTCTTTGTCCACTTCAGTCAACTCAACGTAACGGAGCGACGCTGTGGTAGAGAGGTGAGGGAGGAGGGAGTAACAGAGCTTGAGGGTGACAGGAGGGAGCAACACAGCTTGAGGGTGACAGGAGGGAGCAACACAGCTTGAGGGTGACAGGAGGTAGCAACACAGCTTGAGGGTGACAGATGATAGGGACTCCTGCAGGAGATGGAACTGATATTATGCAGACTTGGAGTTCAACGTCCAGGACTCCCTCAAGAGAGGCGAAAGGGATACGTCTTACAGTATCTAAGTAAAGTTACTTATAACTGACTCGAAATCAAAATTACTATATCAAGAAACTTATTCATCAGCGTTTACTAACATATGTTGTGTATAATGTAATGTTTTTAGGTGGAAATGATGTTTTATTGAGATCAACTACGTTATTTTCAATGATAAGATGTTTTCCCATGAGTGCCTGACTGTTTACCATGATGAACTGTAGTTTCCTCCGAAAGAAATGGCGCGGCGGGCAGGGTGATGTACTGTTGCCATCGCTGTTTGATGCGTCTGTCAACTGGGCGATTACGTGAGACCGCGGAAGAATGAGGTGATGATGGGGGTGCAATGACTTGATCACACGGTTCAAGCTGGGAGAAGAGGTGGGAGCACAACAACGGGAAGGGGGGGGGAGAGGTTGGAGCGAAGAGATCAGAAGAGCGAGAGGAACACAGATTATCTCAACACCAGAAACAGAGGTAACTGGACCGGACACCATGTGGGAACACTCAGCATTTCCAGGTAATGAGGAGGAGGGGATAATGCCACTGGAGGAAAGGATTCCGACACGCACATCCGATTACAACTTCAGTGGCTCCTGACGTGGAAGGACACACACACACACACACACACACACACACACACACACACACACACACACACACACACACAAGGGCAGAACGCCCCTAGGGCGGATGGCGAGGACACATCTCCAGTGGACCCGAACACAAGACAATTTCCGTGACCTTCGCACCGACGACAATGATGACCTCAAGGCCACACTGGAGCGAGGTCACATGACGGCACGATGGTTCATGAACCCGACGCTCATTACCCTCCTTCCCCCCCACAACCCCCCCACAACACTTCAGGATGCAGGTCAACACACCCACAGGACACGGGGTATGTGGCGGATGACATGGATGGTGGTGGTGGCGCGTGACTTCGTTGGCTGCTTAACAGCGGGGGAGAGAGAGAGAGAGAGAGAGAGAGAGAGAGAGAGAGAGAGAGAGAGAGAGAGAGAGAGAGAGAGAGAGAGAGAGAGAGAGAGAGAATCTTTCTGTCTCACCACAATCCCGATGTCGCAATCGCAGAATTCTTACAAACAAGAAGAAAAAATGTATCACCTTTTTCTATCACTCAACCTTCGATTATGTAAATTCCCTCACGTCCAACGGAATTACCTCTTTGCCATATATACTGACTTTGACCATGCAATTCAAGAAGCAAAGGTAGCTTTCATTTTCCAACGTTCAGTTTTCCTATCAATAATCAAGTTCATTTTTCCTATCAATCATTATGTTCAGTTTTCCTATCAATAATCATGTTCAGTTTTCCTATCAACATTCATGTTCAGTTTTCCTATCAACATTCATGTTCAGTTTTCCTATCAATAATCATGTTCAGTTTTCCTATCAACATTCATGTTCAGTTTTCCTATCAACATTCATGTTCAGTTTTCCTATCAACATTCATGTTCAGTTTTCCTGTCATATAATTTTCATCTGAGCTGAAGAAGTTCCAAGAGAACTTATGAGTGGATTTAATCTTAATGCTGATCCTGTGCTGCCGTCAGGAGAGAGAGAGAGAGAGAGAGAGAGAGAGAGAGAGAGAGAGAGAGAGAGAGAGAGAGAGAGAGAGAGAGAGAGAGAGAACGCATTTCCTGAGCGAGATTAAGATATCAGTGCAGGTCTCCACGCTGGGAGGATGATAATACCAGCAGGCAGGCCGACCGCTTCCGACGTACGTGGATTTTCAAGCTATGCTACAAGCCGTTGCTATGGTGCAGCCGGTGCTATGTCGCTGCCGGTGCTATGCTGATGCTACATCTATGCTGCCATGCTGAAATGCTGCTCTGCTACCATAATGATACGCCGCTGATACGCGTGTATGCTGCTATTTTGTCAAAGTCATCAATCGCGACACTCTCAATGGCTTAAATTAAGAGCGTAGGACACTTTCCTGACAACGCAGCTCTGCCACACGTAAACACAGAACATCTCCAACATGGCTATATGAACAGTACACATCATCCCACATAAAAATCACAGGTCTACACGAGTCTTGGTGGCTCCAGAGGATGAATAATGTTTTCATCTATACCCACTGGACCATACGAGCGAGATGGTGGCTCCAGACGATGGAACAATGGAATAAAACTTTAAGATTAAAGAGTTGTGAAAAGGAGTTCTCACCCGGTTCTATTCTGCCGTGAACTTCAACCAAAATGTCGACATTCCGTCCGCAGTAACCAAAAGTTTACGATGAAAATATATTCCCCCACCAAAAAAAAAAAAAAGAATAGAAAAAACATTTTTCCAAGCACAGCTCAGACCTGACGCTCGCTTGTCGCGCCAGAGTGATGTTGTACAGACCCCCCCTTCTCACATTTCCGCGTTCTCTGAACTTTGTTCTGGTCACGAGTGAACGCGGAGTCAAGGTCCGCGCGAGGTATACCGTCAAAAATCCCTCGCACAACGCTAGTACGTCAGACGAGACACAAACGAAGGAAAAGGTGAAGTGCAAGATTGGTAAAAGTCGCGGGGTGGGCAGGTACAGTAAGTCAGGAGAGTATAGTGTCTGAGCCAGACCTCACAACATTTTCTGAGTCTGTGTGTGTGTGTGTGTGTGTGTGTGTGTGTGTGTGTGTGTGTGTGTGTGTGTGTGTGGGTGTGTGTGTGTGTGTGGGTGGGTGTGTGTGTGGGTATGTACACATAAACACAGTAGTAACGACATGGTGCATGTAAATACTGGGTCATGTGACGGGGCAACACGAGCATAAAGCTCCCTCCCCGTAGCACACACAAAACATTAACTGCACCTAACTTAACCATAGCCGGAACCCCCTCATCCATTCCCCAGGTCAACCCACTTCACAATACGTGGCTTCCTTATCACACACACACACACACACACACACACACACACACACACACATCTCTCAACAAGCATTGTGACACCTCACCAGAATATGTAGCTACGTTTTTCTTCGTAGATCTTGACTTCGCCTGCCTGTTTTATGGAGAACGGCTAGAGTGTGCTGTGGGCAGGGGCTAGCGTGTGGAGGGCCAGAACGTCCACAGAAAGAAGAGAACACCCCACTGTACGGGACAAGGTAATTTAAATCAGGACTAACAGTGTGACCTGGGTAAGCAAGTTCTGCAATCTGTCCTGGACGGAAAAGTAAACTGTCCTGGTTAAGGGCCGGAGACAGACCTGGTGGAGAAGGGCCGCCGAACGTATCTGGTAAATGGCTTATAACTGTTCTGGCAAAGGGTCAGAGATTCTCCTGAGACAGAACCAGCCAGTCCAGGGTAGGAGCACCTGGAGGACATGTTGGCACCAACCCACCAAGTTCCCCCACTACCTGATTCTCGCGCCATTTCAATTATCTACCCTGTATTACTCGCTCCTCCTCCATCTATCCAGTCGATCACGCCCCCACTCCATCATTAACCAGCCCATCTCGTTTGCACTCCGTCATGTACCAGTTTATTGCGTTCCTGCTCCGTCATTTGCCAGTCTGTTGTGTTTCCGTTCCAGTCTTCAAGGTTCTCACTCCCCCACCCCTTTCCATGCAACTCTCGTCACAGCTTCTGTTCCATCAAATAATCATTACCGTCTCTCATATTACTGTCTCTCACTGCGTCTGTCAATTCAGGGCTCATTGGACGTCCAGCAACAATCACTTATCTTTCCCCTGCCTGTTTCACTGCCATGATACTGCCTCATTTTACACTTTAGGCATAAAACTAGAGATCTTGAGGTCTATTGCCCATTCTCATTACCATTTTGATATGTCTAGTTCTGATGAAACACCCGAGTCTGTCTTCCCCATCAATCATCAACATTCCGTCCGCTATACGACAACATTAATCTCCAGTCGGGCCTCCGCATCACTAGCTACCCCTCAGTTAACCCACACCTACGCGGAGCCATCCATCGATCTCCCTCGCCCGTCCAAAATCAAGGAATATTCTACACCTTCAGGGGACCATCATCTCGAAAAACCAAATATGCTCTTAAGTTCTCCTTCTTGTCCTCGTCCTCGTCTCTCCAGCCCGGACGTCGAAGAGTGTTGGCATTACCTTCCTACTTGGGTAAGGAACCAGTCCCTGGGCCAGCCTGAAGGCGTACACGTAACCGTTAGGATGTAGGCTGGCCGGCTAGCGGCGTCCCAGGCCTGACAACAGCACGGGGGGTGGGTGTGTCGCCGGCTCCGATATCATCATCCAATCTGAAGCAAAAACTTGAACGCTCGTTTGGCCTCGCCTGCCGAGGCCCCCGGCCTAGGTGGCTGGCTGCCTCCGACACCTGCTCACACTTCTGGCCCGGTGGCCCTCAGCAGTTACGATAGATGCTGCCACTCTCGGTATTCACCTATACCCATGCAGGGAGAGGGAAAGAAGAGAGAGAGATGGGGAGAGAGAACTGGGCGATGCTGGAGATGGAGTGATGGTGCAACAGAGGCTACAGATCTCCGGTTGGGTATGTTAGCCTGTCTTTCGTAGGGCCTGGAGGCCATGAGGGACATTATCTGTGTATCCTGACCGTCTGGGAGAGGAGGAAGTGCTGCTGCAAAAGGGTAGTTCACACCGGGTATCAAGAAAGCCTCGGACGGAGAGGTCTCGTTGTCGTTTCAACTATTCCGATGAAACCCAGAACCTCACCTCCGACTGTCTCCTGTGCCTGTCTACCACCCTCCCGTCAACGACGACCTGACGTCAAGTGTTCGACGGTACCGTCCCCCAACGGCGTCGATGCACGGCGATCTACAGCCGTGCAAAAGACAGGCAAAACTGCCGCGATCCACTGCAGGATATATTAGAGAAGTACATCTAACAATCGCCTTGACGCATAACCTTTGGTTAACTCTGAGACACAAGTAAGTAATAACACGTCATGGAAAGTTTACTCGTCCGTGTGTAAATCTCTTTATTTTTTCCCTCGACTTCGCCTGTCAGGATAATTAGCGTGTTGTATGATCCTAACCTTCTGTGGTTCCACATGCCAGCTGAGGTCCAACGGGGTCAGCAAGTGTTGTAGTTGTGATGGAGGGAAGACCACCTGACCCACCCCTACAGCCTCCTGCTGACCCTAGCCTGCTGACGAAGCCTGCTGCTCATCCCAAGCCTGCTGCTGCTCATCCCAGCCTGCGACCAACCCTACTGTAACCGGGTTACATGAAGTGGTTGGCAGTATGTGCTACTGTACCGGGTTACATGAAGTGGTAGGTAGTATGTGGTACTGTACCGGGTTACATGAAGTGGTAGGTAGTATGTGGTACTGTACCGGGTTACATGAAGTGGTAGGTAGTATGTGGTACTGTAACCGGGTTACATGAAGTGGTTGGCAGTATGTGCTACTGTACCGGGTTACATGAAGTGGTAGGTAGTATGTGGTACTGTAACCGGGTTACATGAAGTGGTAGGTAGTATGTGGTACTGTAACCGGGTTACATGAAGTGGTAGGTAGTATGTGGTACTGTACCGGGTTACATGAAGTGGTTGGCAGTATGTGCTACTGTACCGGGTTACATGAAGTGGTTGGTAGTATGTGGTACTGTAACCGGGTTACATGAAGTGGTAGGTAGTATGTGGTACTGTAACCGGGTTACATGAAGTGGTAGGTAGTATGTGGTACTGTAACCGGGTTACATGAAGTGGTTGGCAGTATGTGCTACTGTACCGGGTTACATGAAGTGGTAGGTAGTATGTGGTACTGTAACCGGGTTACATGAAGTGGTTGGCAGTATGTGCTACTGTACCGGGTTACATGAAGTGGTTGGCAGTATGTGCTACTGTACCGGGTTACATGAAGTGGTTGGTAGTATGTGGTACTGTACCGGGTTACATGAAGTGGTTGGCAGTATGTGCTACTGTACCGGGTTACATGAAGTGGTTGGCAGTATGTGCTACTGTACCGGGTTACATGAAGTGGTAGGTAGTATGTGGTACTGTACCGGGTTACATGAAGTGGTTGGCAGTATGTGCTACTGTACCGGGTTACATGAAGTGGTTGGCAGTATGTGCTACTGTACCGGGTTACATGAAGTGGTTGGCAGTATGTGCTACTGTACCGGGTTACATGAAGTGGTTGGCAGTATGTGCTACTGTACCGGGTTACATGAAGTGGTTGGTAGTATGTGGTACTGTAACCGGGTTACATGAAGTGGTTGGCAGTATGTGCTACTGTACCGGGTTACATGAAGTGGTTGGCAGTATGTGCTACTGTACCGGGTTACATGAAGTGGTTGGCAGTATGTGCTACTGTACCGGGTTACATGAAGTGGTTGGCAGTATGTGCTACTGTACCGGGTTACATGAAGTGGTAGGTAGTATGTGGTACTGTAACCGGGTTACATGAAGTGGTTGGCAGTATGTGCTACTGTACCGGGTTACATGAAGTGGTTGGCAGTATGTGCTACTGTACCGGGTTACATGAAGTGGTAGGTAGTATGTGGTACTGTAACCGGGTTACATGAAGTGGTTGGCAGTATGTGCTACTGTACCGGGTTACATGAAGTGGTTGGTAGTATGTGGTACTGTAACCGGGTTACATGAAGTGGTTGGCAGTATGTGCTACTGTACCGGGTTACATGAAGTGGTTGGCAGTATGTGCTACTGTACCGGGTTACATGAAGTGGTAGGTAGTATGTGGTACTGTAACCGGGTTACATGAAGTGGTAGGTAGTATGTGGTACTGTAACCGGGTTACATGAAGTGGTTGGTAGTATGTGGTACTGTACCGGGTTACATGAAGTGGTTGGTAGTATGTGGTACTGTAACCGG